>NC_136526.1:17245210-17270210 GCF_053919585.1 Euprymna scolopes | reverse complement strand
TTAATATTGAAACAGGCATATTTAAGCCATTTTTCACGTGTTTTTTTGGGGGGGGTATTTTTCAGAAGTTTTAACGTTCGTTTTTCTGTTTTTGTTTTTCTGATTTTTACATTTACCATCGTTCGTTTGCCTTACGTTAGTTTTTTTTGTGTGTTTTTTTTTTACTTCGCTTATTCTTATGTTTTAATTACCCCCCCCCCACCGCCCGGGTACCCCCCCCCCGCTTTATTTTTCAGATAAGTTTTAACGTTCGTTTTTCTGTTTTCTTTTTTTACTTCGCTTATTCTCAGGTTTTCATTAACACCCCCACCCCGCCGACCACACACACCTTCAAACACTCGGGCAACGCCGGGTACCCCCCCCCCCGCTAGTACTTTAATAAATCAGAGTCCATTTTCTGTAGGCTGTTTTTGAGCCCAGTCAATGACGGGTACTTTTGCTAATATATATATATATATATATATATATATATATATATATATATATATATATATGTATTATACAGTGAAACACATACTCTTTAAAATTACCATATATAAATTGAAATATGATATGATGATATGATTTTAAAGAAGAAAAAGAAGTGCAAGAATTTGAAATTTAGAAATTTCATAGCACGTTGTTTTCTTGCCTGGAAGCAAATAATTTTCAATTGACCACACACACTAAAATCTATTTCTTACTAAGAGTTATTCGGAAAACTCTCCCAAAAGAAATATAGAAAAGTAACCCTCTTTCCCCACCTCTCTCTCTCTCTCTCTCTCTCTCTCTCTATTTATATATATATATATATATATATATATATGTGTGTGTGTGTGTGTGTGTGTGTGTGTGTGTGTGTGTGTGTGTATATATATGATGTGAAAATAAAGCGGAAGACTGGAGGCTCGACGTTTCGCCCGAATTATGTGAAACGTCGAGCCTCCGGTCTTCCGCTTCCTTTTCACATCATAACGTGGATTGTATCCATTTTAAAATTTATATATATATATATATATATATATATATATATATATAAATATATATAGGTTTATATTACTATACATATAAATTCGAAAAAGTGGTCAACAAACGAATATATAACAAATAAATGTTATCAAAGATAAGTTACTTTTTTACCTAAATGGATAATTTTCTAGCGTTTTTATGTAATGTAACATGTTTATTCTGCTTGAAAAGCATACAGTGTTTACCGATGCATTGGAAAATTTAAAATAGCGTCGGACTCTCTGTGAACATGGTAAGTTGGGTAAAATGTGTTAAAAATAAAAAACTATACAAAATACTGTGAGAAAAACTTGCTCATAGATAGATAGAGAGATACTAGCAGGGAAACGTAATGGTGCCTGGGATTTAATGAGAATCAACCAATGTTACAAACTTTCAATACTTTTATTGTCATCAAAATCGGTGAAATCGAATATTTTTCAACCAAATCGATTGATTAACTGTCCTAGTCATGGACCCACCGAGGTACACCAGTCGGAAGCTCCGCAGTGATTTAATCCCCAATACAGTGTACTCTACATTGCACCGTGGCGAGCTCTCTGTTAATTTTATAAAATTATTTTTATATAATGGCTTGATTTAAAGTTTAAGCTGCAATAGTCAAGTATCATGGTTCACTTGTGTTCTAAACAGCAGCATTCATTTTGAACGCGCCTCTTTCTTTTCAAAGAACCTACTGGGCTCTTCTGCTTGTGAGGCAATAGAACTTTTTAAATGCACTAGTGATGTTATACACTTTAAGGGTGTTAACTCTGGTCAAAGTTGTCTGCCCCTTCTTTCATCAAATTTTTTGGATTATCGATACTTATCGAAGACATTCCAATACAAAAATTATCTAAGACACAAAATATATTCATGTGAAATTTCATAAAAATCGTCCCTGCCGTTTCAGAGTCTGTAAGGAATGAACTTCCATGAACAAAACTTCTTTCTTAGAACTGCATGCCTTTGGAATTGTCTTCCGTTTTCCTGCTTTCCGGCCGACTTCAATATGGTTGTCTTCAGGTCTAACGTAAACAAGTTCTTGATGAGCCGTTCCATATAAGTTAACAAATTTACCGAATTGATTACTATATTGTCCAATTTCTACTGTACCCTCTTTAACCCCTATCCTCGAGTGGCCTCTTGGTCTTGATAATGTGGTGATGCCTGTGTAAAACAAAAAAAAAAACTCACACACAATTGATGTGTAATAATTATGGATAAAATTTATCAAAAATCCAATTCGTCATCGATTTGCCATTTTACATAAAACTAAATTTTATATATAAAATTGTTGATAATCAAGTTTAGAGAATCAACTATTAGTATTAAAAAGTAAAATGTTTGATAATGAACATTATTATTGTTTTGTAACTGTTATGTAGAAAAAGCTATGCAGAGAGAATATGTTTGTAAGAAAAAAATAATTAGTAAAATATTTAGAAACAATCAAGGAAGGAATGCAGCCTTGGGAGTTGAGTGTCAAAATACTAAACAACAAATTTGGCCAGAAAACGTAACTAAAGGTCACATACTGGCCTTTGTGTGGTCGAGTGACATAGGCATAGAGAAATGGTTACATATATACAAATAGTTAGGAGTTAGAAGGTCTAGAAGTGTAAGCCATCTTTAGTTTTAGGACAGTTTCCGATGGTTCGTTGCTCTATACAAGTCATGAGAGGTGACTGGTTTGCAGTAGACAGAGCAGTTTCCGATGGTTCGCTGTTCTACAAGTCCTGGGAGTTGACTGGTTTATAGTAGAAACTTCTCGAGTTGTAATCCACAGAGCAAAAGATTCTTCCCGTGTTGAGACGGAAAAAGCACATGCGAAATTGCTACAGAAAGGTTTAATATTTATGAAGCAATTCTGGTTTCTGATTGGTTGGTAGCAGAATGTTAATTAATTCGATTCGTCAGTTCCCAGCAGCATCGTTTATAAATAGAATCTCCCGACTGAATCATACCCCATTATAGTAAAAAATGTTGTGACAGGAGACAGAGCAAGAGAGAGTACTAGACGGATGAAGAGAGTTATAGTGTTGAAGACAGGGCTTGGAATGGCTCTGTACTGGGAAGGAGTAAAGTAGATCTCTAAGACAATTGTGCAATCTTCCAATAAGGAAACATAGTGAAATAAAAGTTGTTTAAAATATAACCGAAGACTCCTGGAAGAAATGTTCATGTCAGCTTTTGGCAGATTCATCAAACAAAATCCGGATAAACAAATGTATGATTTCTTTAATGACAAGATGCATAACTACCCAGAACTGTGGTCCGTCCCCTTTTGTGTTATCCATGTTGGTAATGTCCTGTAATCCATGCCACATACGCGTATCCACAAGAAGAAACTTCTCTATAAACACAACTATAATTCATCATATACCCAGCACACTTGATATACAGTGCCATATATATATATATATATATATATATATATATATATATATATATATATATATATATATACAATATAAAACATAAAACTGAATGTCTGTGTGTGTGTCTGGTCACGAATAGGCTCCTATATGGTTGACTATTTTAAAAAACTGATCACATATAACGATAGAAGATGTATCGATACACAGGAATGGTTATGTTTGATCTGGCAGAACGGTGGTTCGTTAAAATTGTGGGGCCTGCGTTCGCACCTGGTCCACAAAGTAGAGAAATAAAAAATTAAAAAAAACCGTTTACAAGTGTTTTTGATATAGATATACATAAGAATACTTTTATAAGTATGTTTTAACTTCAATAGGGATGGTATAATAAAATTGTGGGGTCTGGGTTCGCACCTGGCCTCCATAGAATGGAAATAGGCACAAACTTTAATAAAGACTTTTCATATCTATCTGCATAAGTATACTTTGATAATTATGTTTCAGTTTGAAGAAATATGGTATAATAAAATTATGGGGTGTTCGTTTGTGCCAGACCTCCATAGAATGGAAATATGTCACAAAGTTTAACAAGGTTTTTTAATATAGATCCACAGAATATTGTGATAAGTGTTTCAGTGTGAACAGGTATGGTATAATAAATTATGGGGTTTATCTATTTTATTTTTACTTTCATCATATTTTGCTTTGGTTTTGATACCCCCAAATTCAACCCAAATTTACAACTCTTCCTTTTCATAACCTATCATACTTTCATAAATCAGAGTCCATTTTCTGTAGGCTGCTTTTGAACCCAGTCACCGACGGGTACTTTTGCTAGTATATATATATATATATATATATATATATATATATATATATATATATATATATTAAGTATGATGATTTATAATTTATAATTAAAATTAAAAATCGGTTTCATAAGGAAGAACAAACAAAATCAATAAATTGTACGATCGTGGCCAAAAGTCGTACGTATCATCGTCAATGCATTTACCATCCACATGAATGCATTGTCGATGATACGTACGACTTTAGAAGGCGAACCATTAAAAGGTATTTATATTTTTGTTAAAAATATTTAAAAATTAGACTCTCTTAAACTTACCCTTCAACCAGATTCTATCTTATTTTATTCTTATTTTATCTTAATTTGTTTATCAACATCAAAAAACTATTTCCCTTTATATTTTAAATATTTTCCAGATACATTTGCCTTACTTAAAAAACGCTAAGTTTATTTTTGGTGTCTTTAGAAAAAAAAAAATTTTGCTGATGAGGAGACTTTGTTTCAAAAAACTATATCATAAAATTATTGTCCAAGACTCACTGTCTATCACAAAAAAAACATCGTCTCCGAAACGATCGTACAATTTATTGATTTTGTTTTGTTCTTCCTTATGAAACAGATTTTTAATTTTTATTACAAATTATCAATCATACTCATTATTAAAATAGCACTAGGACAGATATGCCTCTCGAGCTTATTACATATCTACATTACAACGAGCACTGTTTTCTTTTATTTTAATTGTATTATTGAATGTACTAATACATTAAAATATACTCTGCTCTTTAGACTCTTGTTCTAATCCCCTACGCGTATATATATATATATATATATATATATATATATATATATATATATATTTTATTTACCAGTGGTGAAAAAACCGGACTAGAGTGCTCAATGTGTAGTCAGAGCAGTATATAGGAAATTTATTACTGTGAGTCCAGAATGAGTTTACAAATTGTTTCAGCTAGAGGAAAATCCTCAAAGAGAGGAAAAATCCAACTAGCATTATCAGAATTCATAGATGGACTCTATGAATTCTGATGATGCTAGTTGGATTTTTCCTCTCTTTGAGGATTTTCCTCTAGCTGAAACAATTTGTAAACTCATTCTGGACTCACAGTAATAAATTTCCTATATATATATATATATACATATATATATATATATACATACATATATATACATATATATATACATATATACATATATATACATACATATATATATATACAAATATATATTCACACATATATATATACACACATATATATATATATATACACACACACACATATATATATACACACACACACATATATATATACACACACACACACATATATATATATATACACACACACACACATATATATACACACACACACACATATATATATACACACACACACACATATATATATACACACACATATATATATATATATATATATATATATATATATATATATATATATATATATATATAAAATAAGAATTACAGTTAAGTTTACCAAAATAATCCAAGATGGCAAAACTAAAGTATATTATAAATATTGGATTTTACTTGTGGAAATGAAAATTCAACCAGCTTTTTTGGATTTTGGATTTTTGGATTTTACTGTTATTGGATATTTTACCCTTCACCAGACTATCCATTCACGCTGCATCCTCAAGCCATACAGAGCGTCCCCAGGTTGCGGATTGGGGAAACCCCTCTATTTATAGAGGGCAGCTTTGAATATTTGATCAGAAGCCACTGACAATGAGGAATTGTGAAAGGAAAATGGATACCAAAAATAATCCATACTGGCTGACCGTCGCCCAGGATAAAAAGGGTCCCTTAACTCGTTCACACACCAGACGAGAAAAGGTATTTGAAGGTGTGAACCCTCTTACCTCAGATAATAGTACTACCATAACAGAGATCGACTTGGATCAACCAACAGATCGTGAATTAGATCCTGGCCCCAAACCATCATCATGTGCAACTACAAAAAAAGGAAACAGAAGAGGCCTCAAACCCAACCCTGGACAGTTGCACAGAAGAAGGTATTATTATATTGCTACCATTATTCAAAGTTTGAAAAATGGAGCAGAACTTCGAATAAGATTCTAAAAGAGAAAATCAAGCACTCTGACCTACCTGTGAAATCACCTTTTTCTTCACCCTATTCCCTCTGCTTCACTATTTGTTACCAAGTAAGATCTACTTCTAGTTTTATTAAATACTTTTGCAAGCAAAATCCGATCCCAGATTTTGCTAAATCCTACCCTCTGATGAGAAGGAAAGCATTTTTTCGAAACTCTGTTGATTAAGGACTATCCACTTATTTTTGTGCTTCCTTTTTAAAATTAAATTTTTTTTTTAACTCTTTGTCAAAGTGTTTATTAACATGTTTTATTAACTACTTATTCTTTATATATATATCTATATCTATATCTATATATATATATATATATATATATATATATAAACCTTACAATCCCTCCTCCAAAATGTAACAGGATTTTTATTATCATTATTTTTTATTATTGTTTGAATTTTTGATAAATCAATAAATATTGTAATTTATTAAGATTTTTTTTCATCTATTTTTCTTATTTCTTTCATTGCTCTATAAAGTATGTTGTGCGTTTTATTATCTTGATAGGCACCAATTTTTAGGTAATGTTTATATTTATTTTTGTAATTATATATATATATATATATATATATATCTTGGCTTGACTTCGCGAACAGACAACACTGTGGAGAGGGCTGTCCACGTCGACTGCAGACACACTTGTGGCTGATGAACACGATGCAGGACGAGCAGGTTTGTCCGCAGCGGCTGCAGGCAAAAGTCATGTCAGCTACAGCTGCTGAGGTTTCCTGGATCTTTCTTCCTGCAGCGTTTCTCACATAGATTCTCTGTGTGGGAGACCTTAAAGGAGTTGACAGCCTGGTGGACAGTGTGTCACCAGGTGTCATGGTCAGCAGCGAGAACAGACCACTGGTGCTGATCAATGTGACAATCATCTTGTCTGTTGTTGGGAGCAAGAAGAACTCCTACGGGCCCTCTGCGATGCAGTAATTGTAGCTTTTTTTTTTTTTTACATAGGCATCACCACATTATCAAGGCCAAGAGGCCACTCAAGGATAAGGGTTACAGAGTGTACAGTAGAAATTGGACAATATAGTAATCATTAGTAATGAAAATTTGGTAAATTTGATAACTTATATGGAACGGCTCATCAAGAACTTATTTACGTTAGACTTGAAGACAACCATATTGTAGTCAGCCGGAAAGCAGGAAAACGGAAGACAATTCCACAGCTGTGCAGTTCTAAGAAAGAAGCTTTGTTCATGGAATCTACGTTTAGGTTTAGGCACAGATAAAGAGTGGGGGGAATTATTGATAGTGTTTACAACTAGACGAGTGTTTCTTGTGAAAGTTTGGCGAGGGGGGACCATAGATTGAAGCTCAGTCGAACACTTTCCATGAAAATAACGATACATCAGAGACAAACTCGCAACATCTCTTCTGTGAGATAGAGGTTGCAAGGAAGAGAAAAGGACATCTCCTACGAGGCTACGAAGTCTATTTTGAACTCTATCAAGGCAGGATAAGTCCTTTCTAGCAGCTCCTGCCCAGATATAGTACAAGAACAAGGGGGAAAGTCAGTCTGCTTTTACTACCGCGGGATCACCCTACTCTCCATTGCAGGTAAAATCCTTGCCCGTGTGCTCCTTAACAGACTAATACCTTCCATTGCCACCTCTCAGAAACACAATGTGGCTTCAGAACAAACAAGGGCATCATGGACATGGTTTTCGTCCTCAGACAACTGCAAGAGAAGTGCCAAGAACAAAAACGATATATATATATATATATATATATATATATATATATATATATATATATGTATATTTTTATTGATGTAGACATATTTACATGGTTGTGGCAGTGGACATGCTAATGTTTCAGACAGATGGTTGGTTAAAATCACAGGCGACTTAAAATGTTTGTTTCCCCAGAAGAAGCCGGTTCTTTACATCTGTGGAAAACACACTTTTTTAAGTCGCCTGACGAAGACTTGTGGTTTTAACCAAACATCTGTCCGGAACATTAACATGTCCAATGTCGCGACCATGTAAATTTTTCTATATCAATAAAAAATATATCTTGCTCTTCGTTTATTGAGCACTTTTAAATTCATTAGTTATCTCGTTTGAATACCTATAAGTTGGTCTCTCTCTCTCTCTCTCTCTCTCTCTCTCTCTCTCTCTCTCTATATATATATATATATATATATATATATATATATATATATATATATATCATAAATTAGTAATTTAAATTCTATGACGTGAAATGGTTAAGTTTCAAATCTAGAATTTTTATTACATGCAAAACAAAGAATACAAATCAAAGAGTATATCTCCTTAACCTATAAGCTTTCGATGTCTACCCATCTCCTCAAAGGAGAAAATATTAGCAAATATTATAATGGTTTATACCTAATTTGATAAATACAATAAACATAGAAAATCAAAATTAAAAGTTTTTAATGTTTTTAAAACATAGATAAAGGGAAATATGGTATATTAAGCAATTTTTAATTAACTGGGATTGTCTTTATAAAATATTACAGCCAATAATATTTTGTAAGACAAATAATCACGGGATTTCCATACCAGTAGATCTATTACATTACATTATTCTGAAGTGCATATATATATATATATATATATATATATATATATATATATACACACACACACAGTAGAACCCTGGGATACGGTGACCCTAGAATACGAGCTTTTTCAGGTTACAATGTGGAATACAATGTTTTTCTGGGCCCTGGTTACGGTATTTGCCCTGCCTTAAGATGTTATTTTTAATATTATTTGATTATATACTGTATTTTCTACTAATTTTTAATATATGCTGTATAAAATTTTGCTTAGGTCCCGCTATACGGCGATTTCACCTTACAATTCGAACCCCCGGAATGGATTAATGCCGTATCCCGGGGTTCTTCTCTCTCTCTCTCTCTCTCTCTCTCTCTCTCTCTCTCTCTCTCTCTCTCTCTCTCTCTCTCATCACAATAAAACTAACAATTTAACTCTGTCAGATTCGTTTTTGCCTGTCTATTTGTCTGGAAAACATCTTCTAAACATTTCTCAAAAAAGAAAAATCAGTTGATTACAAACGTTAGCATATCCAGTGTCGCAACCATTTAAATTTGTCTATATCATACATCTTGCTCTTCTTTTATAACCTTGTTAAATTCATGAGTTTTCGCTCTTGAATACCTATAAATGGTGTGTGTATGTGTGTGTGTGTGTATATATATATATATATATATATATATATATATATATATATATATATATAAGTAATAATAAGAACAGGGCTGTAAAGTAGAATTTTACAAAAAGCTTTTATTATTCGGCCAAATACCCCAAAGCTGGTAGCTACGTGCTCCTTAATCCGTAGAATTTCAAAGAATGCAAATTCTTCTCAAATGAGAAAACACAGTTAGCAAAATAAGCCGATAGTCACGCTAAAACTTTTTAACATTTCTATGTATTTGCTGGTTACTGCATAGGATGAAACTAAAAGTTTTATGATCTGTAGTCACAAAACTTTTAAAAAAAACATAAGAATATAAAAATATAAATATGGCAAAATAGCTCATGCGTACAGGTCATACAGAGTTCAATACTAAAATATAAATAACAAACCGTAATTAAAGGAGTCCAGTGTAATGGGAGTTATTAATTGCAGGTAAATAAACCAACAGCAAGTGCTCGCATATATATATATATATATATATATATATATATATATATATATATATATATATACTAGCATTTGAACCCGGCGTTGCCCGGGTGTTTGGATGTGTCTGTTGAGCAAAAAAAAAAGTGGTAGTAGGAAGGCAGGCTCGAACCCATACCACAAAGGAAAAAACCTGACGTCTTTGCTTTGTTTAAATTAAGGCTAGACAATCGAAAGGAGAGGATGACTTTCAAAAATATCGGTGAAAAAAGCGACCCCCCTGTAGAAAAGTGCCCAGTTGAAGGTGAAGATATTAATTTTTTAGCCAATTTTTCGATATTTGTCGTCTGAAAGGTCGAACTTTAAAACGATACTGATCATGGTAAAATCCGTCGCCTCTGTCGAAAGTTTTAGGCAAACATACATACATACATTTATATATTGGTAGCTAAAAGTTTTCGACCCAAACCGATTAAAAAGCTTGCCCTATCTCTGAATACCCTTTATGTAAAATTTCAAATGTTTAGACCAGAAATTGTTTGAGTAATTTGGTAGAAACTGCAGAAGTCAATTTTTTTAAGTTTGACCCCTATTATAACCCTTAAACATTTATTGTTTTGGGCTCAAATCAACTTATTAAGTTAGATCCATGTCCAAGGAACCTATACCTAAAATTTTAATTGTTTATACTCAAAATTGGCGGAGGAGTTTTGTAGAGTTCTTAAAGGTCAAATCATTGAACTTTGACCCCTTAACAGCCAAATTCCTGGCCGAAAACCGATCACAAAGATTCTCCCAAATGCCAGTACCCTGTATATCAAATTTCGTGTCTGTAGACTAAAAATTGACAGAGTTGTTGCGTAGGAAAATGTACACACGCACAGACACACACACAGATACACAGACACGTTCACTTTTATAGATATACTAGCATGGGTGCCCGGCGATGGCCGGCTATTTGGAGGTGTATGTTGAGCAAAAAAAAAGAAAAAAAAGCGGTCAATTTTTTTTTAACTTTGACCCCTATTATGACCCCTTAACATTTATTGTTTGGGACTCAACTCAAGTTATTAAGTTAGATCCATGTTCAAGTGATCTATATCTAAAATTTCAAGTGTGTAGACCCAAAATTGTTGGAGGAGTTTGGTAGAGTTCTCAAAGGTCAAATCGTTGAACTTTGACCTCTTAATCGCCAAATTTCTGGTCAAAAACCGATCACGTCGATTTTCTCAAATCTCAGTACCCTGTATATCAAATTTCGAGTCTGTAGACTAAAAATTGATAGAGTTATTGCATAGGGAAATGTACACAGACACACACTTTCACTTTTATAGATATATAGCTAGATATATATTATGTAGATTTAAAAACCAAATTTGACATTAAAAGTCTCAGAAAATATTTATAATTCCTATGTGACTAGAGCAATTTCAGTTGTTGCAAGTAAATTTTCCCGCCAATCATATTGTTTGCCTCTGGCTCAGCTTTGATCGGCTTGTTTGCTTTCACAAAAAACACAAACAATATAACTCTGCCAGATTCGTTTATGCCTGTCAGTTTGTCCGGAAAACATCCCCAAAATATTTCTCCATGAATTGCATCGACAGATTAACTTTGCCATGGGCTAGAAAGCAGTTGATTACATTTGGGAAATTATTTCCCGAATTTTCCCCTAGACAAAATTTTTACTTGAACTTCAGGTAAAACTCCACTTCACGGGCACTGTTAAGTCAAGTATTTAATATTCCTGGGTGCATTTGCTGGCATGGACATTAACTAAATAAATCTGGTCTCATGTTATAAACAGGATATGTTTTTAATCAAAGGTTCCCAACCTTATTATGCTTGTGGACCCCTGAGAACTATTTTATCATTTGCAAATCCCGTGTATGGATATATAATTAAAAAAATATATGATTAGTCATATATTTTTTTATTCGGTTAGTCTAAACGAATAAATGCGACAGTTAGGCAGATTTCATTGGGAAACAAAAAAGATTCATTGCAGAGTAAGTTTCATAAGTCAATATTTTATAATAATATACAACTGAGAGAAAACAAATCTAATATATAAACGGCTATATGTCTGTCGGTCTGTCTCTGTAATTTCAAATTCTATCTCCTCCGAAACTAAAAGACACAGGGGCCTCAGATGATTGGATTTTTTTTATAGGCCGCTCTTTTATGGGTTTTTAACAAAATTATAAATGAAATGTTTTTTATTTAAAATTTTTGTTTCAAATGTTTGTAACAAAATTATGAATGAAATGATTTTTATTAAATATTTTTGTTTCAAATGTTTGTAACAAAATTATGAATGAAATGATTTTTATTTAAAATGTTTGTTTCAAATGTTTGTAACAACATTATGAATGAAATGTTTTTTATTAAAATTTTTTGTTTCAAATGTTTGTAACAAAATTATGAATGAAATGTTTTTATTTAAATTTTTTGTTTCAAATGTAACAAAATTATAGATGAAATGTTTTTTATTAAAAAATTTTGTTTCAAATGTTTGTAACAAAATTATGAATTAAATGTTTTTTATTTAAATTTTTGTTTCAAATGTTTGTAACAAAATTATGAATGAAATTTTTTTATTTAAATTTTTTATTTCAAATGTTTGTAACAAAATTATGAATGAAATGTTTTTATTTAAAATTTTATTTCAAATGAAACAAAATTATGAATGGAATGTTTTTATTTAAATTTTTTGTTTCAAATGTTTGTAACAAAAATTATGAATGAAATGTTTTATTTAAATTTTTTTGTTTCAAATGTTTGTAGCAAAATTATGAATGAAATGTTTTTTATTTAAATTTTTTTGTTTCAAATGTTTGTAACAAAAATTATGAATTAAATGTTTTTATTTAAAACTTTATTTCAAATGTTTGTAACAACATTATGAATGAAATGTTTTTATTTAAATTTTTGTTTCAAATGTTTGTAACAAAAATTATGAATTAAATGTTTTTATTTAAATTTTTTTGTTTCAAATGTTTGTAACAAAATTATGAATGAAATGTTTTTATTTAAATTTTTTATTTCAAATGTTTGTAACAAAATTATGAATGAAATGTTTTTATTTAAAATTTTTGTTTCAAATGCTTGTAACAAAATTATGAATGAAATGTTTTTATTTAAATTTTTTTGTTTCAAATGTTTGTAACAAAAATTATGAATGAAATGTTTTTATTTAAATTTTTTGTTTCAAATGAAACAAAATTATGAATGAAATGTTTTTTATTTAAAATTTTTGTTTCAAATGTTTGTAACAACATTATGAATGAAATGTTTTTATTTAAAATTTTTGTTTCAAATGTAACAAAATTATGAATGAAATGTTTTTTATTTAAATTTTTGTTTCAAATGTTTGTAACAAAATTATGAATGAAATGTTTTTATTTAAATTTTTTTGTTTCAAATGTTTGTAACAAAAATTATGAATGAAATGTTTTTATTTAAATTTTTTGTTTCAAATGAAACAAAATTATGAATGAAATGTTTTTTATTTAAAATTTTTGTTTCAAATGTTTGTAACAACATTATGAATGAAATGTTTTTATTTAAAATTTTTGTTTCAAATGTAACAAAATTATGAATGAAATGTTTTTATTTAAATTTTTTGTTTCAAATGTTTGTAACAAAATTATGAATGAAATGTTTTTATTTAAATTTTTTGTTTCAAATGAAACCAAATTATGAATGAAATGATTTTGTTTAAAATTTTTGTTTCAAATGTTTGTAACAAAATTATGAATGAAATGTTTTTTGTTTCAAATTTTTGTTTCAAATATTTTACATAGCAATCTTTGTGAAGTGCTAGTGAGCCATCGAAGCCAGCGAGCATATATATAATTAAATTTGGTCGGAATTCTGAACTTAAGCTCAAATATGAATGCAGAAGACAAATCGATGTTTGATTCTGCTTATCCCTTTCCTTTTGTTGTGTTTTTACATGTTTTTTATTTTATTTTATTTATTTATTTATTTTTGTATACAGCATAATTCATGTTAACACACTGGTTCCCGTCATGAAAATGGAAATTCTAATACTAAAATGGAATTCCCAAATTCCATTTGGGAATTCCGGGTGATATATGTGTTCTCTTCTTATCTCGGCATTGTTTTCATTTATCTAATATTTCTCCTTGTCACTGAACTCAAGCAGTGCCAATTCAGGAGGTGTGTCGTTGGAGATTGAGCAACCCTTGCCACACGATTACATGCACAACTACCTGTACCAGAGGTATCCATTGTCTTTTGAAACTCAATGGAGGTATCATTTTTTTAAATTTAATTTTTTTTTTTTTGGGAAAACTCCTTTTTTAAGAAATCTAACAAGAAAAATCAAGAGGTACCAAGTCCAGTGAGTGTCCAGACCATTGTAACAAGGTATTTCGCATTGATCAGTGCATGTGGTACAATGGAGAGCGCCTCTTTTGGGAGAGCTGGGAGCTTCTACATTAATTAACCTTTTGCCTAACTTGTCTGTACTTATGCAGATGTGTTAAAGAGGTGCTTTGCAGGTTTTGGAAGGTTAGAGCATGTCGGCTGGGTTTGAATGACAGTCGTTTATTAATATTCAACCAAGTCAAAACGATTTGAGATCCTAGAATTTGAAAGGTCAAACCCAAAAGAACTCATGGTATGAGACGAAAACAAAACAATGTTTAAACGTTATGTATAAATGTCTCTCTTTCTCTATTTCTCTCTTTCACTCCCCTTTTCTCTCTTTCTTTATTGAAAGAGAGAATTAAATATAATTCTATTGTTTTAAAACAGTTGAAGTTTGCATTCCGGGGTCGGCAGACGCGACATAGCATGCGTCTGGTTTCAACTGGTCTTTATAAAAATATCCTCCTCATTGTTAAATCTTAAATAAATTATATTTTTTATAAAAATGCATTTGTTTGCTATTTTTGTGTAAGCGTTAAATTCCAGCATGCCATTAATACCGATGATAGAAAGCTGCCTGTAACAACGCAATGAAGAAGCAACCCCTGCAAGCCGATTATAGCCAACGACATTTCGACCCGTTACGTTGCTGTTTCCATGTGCCTATAGATGGATATCATCTAATCACCCGGGGAGCTGGTTGCATTCCCAGGACATTCCTCAACCAAGTAAATCTCCTCGGGTAAGCAATAGTGTCATAGTGCATATCTAACCATAACTCTATCCCTATCCAATCCGATATTTAAGAAAAGCTAAAACAAGATGGCCATAGTACAAGATGGCATAATAAAAATAATGCAATAATCTGGTAAAACATTTTTTAAATGCTTGACAGTTTGGATGTTATTACAATTTTTCATTATGACTTATTACTAGGGCTATGACAACAGCATAGTCTTTTCATTGTTTTGACTCTCGAGTATATATCCGACACAGACACAATCAACCGAGAACAACATCACTCTACATAAAAACATATGATATCTATGAATATATACCTGAGAATCAAAACAAGGAAAAGAATATGCTGTTGTCATAGCCCTGCTTATGACTTTTTGAAGACCCTGTAAATGAATATTAAAGTCACAGCTCACCACACTGATCAAAAATTACATCAGGCTTTATGTTTCTATGAGACAATAATCAAAGGTTATTTCTGTTGTATCCCAGTTCTTATTTAAATTATTTCAACACGGCCTCTTTCATTTCAGCTGTTTTTTAATTTGATCCCCGATTTTCAGCTAATGAATAATAACCTCTCAATTTGATCCACAAACCTTGACTGCTGCACCATTTAATGCTACAATCTCAACCTTTTCATTATTAGTCCCTCAATTTCAACAGTTTTATAATTTAATCCTTGAAATTCAACCGTTGTATCATTTGATCCCTAAATTTCAATTACTAAATTATGTAATCTATAAATTTTAACTATTGAATCAATTGATTCAGAATATCAACTGAATTTTAAAATTGTAATCATTTCATTCGTCAATTACAGCTGTTGTCATTTGATTCCTGAATTTAAACTTTGTAATCCTTTCATCCATCAATTGCTGCCATTGCCTAATTTGATTCCATTCATTTTAACTAATGGATCATTTAATCCAGCAATTTCAAATGTTTTATCATTTTACTCATGCATTTTAAACTCTGCATCATTTGATTCCTCTGCTTGAACTGCTGCAATATTTAATTCTTCAATTAAAACTGTTGTATCATTCTACTCTAAAAGCACTTATTTTATCATTTTATCTCTTAGTTTCATCCGTTGCCTTAGTTGACCCCTTAATTTTAATAACTGCATCATACGAAATCATTTAACAACTGTTTGTTCATTTGATCCTTGGGTTTTAATTTTCTATTTCCTTCCTTATTTTAGCTATATTTTCTTATTCTCTTATTTTACAATGAACCAATTTTATTTTATAAGTTTTTACTTTTATCATTAATGGGGTTCGAAAATTCCATCTTTATTATGACTATACCTACAGTAATAACTAAACAATGAATTTGCGATGTTTTTAAAATAAAAATCCTTTTAAAAGCACCCGAAAAAAAAAAGAAAGCTTTAAAAACACCAAAAATATTAGACGATTGGAATCTTACCATTCTCCGTTTACATGCAAATATGTAATATTGACTTATGTTTATATCAAAACAAAAGGGAAACATAGTGGTTTGGACGCGCCCCAGTAATAAAAAAGAACTATAAAAAGCAATTAAATCTATCTATTACTTACTTTTTTGTATTGCAATCTGCTTTCGACAAAGAAACGGTTATAAGAAAAACGAGACGAGTTTGACGCGTAGAAGTCGCCTTTTAAGATGGTGACCGGAAAAGCAAGTTCGCAAATAAGCTAATATTTTCAGTTCTAATTTTTTTTATTTTAGTTTTCTTGTTTTCTATTTTCTTTCGCGGTTTAGCCAATGTATCATTCTTTTTAAAAAAATTTATTACATTTTCACCCCAAACAAGGCGCATTGCCACTTTAGTGTAGGGGGCTACTATCAGGGGCAGCAACTACTGGGGCACTATGTTGGGATTTGAGCAGCAAGATGTCGGTTCACGTTACACTTGAACTTCTGCATGTCAGTACAGTTAGTGAAGCAGGGACCTGGAATGGAATTCCAGAGTCTAGCGGTTCTGGAGAAGAAACTACTGGAGTAGGAAGATCTTTTACATCTAGGGATCTCTACTGTGTGGGGGTGGGATTTAGCTTCCTGTCGGGTTTGTCGAGGGTGTCAACGTCGTGGGGGCACAAGTGTCTGCAGTTCGTCAGAGCATTCACGATTAAAATACTTGTAGAACAGGCAGAGGGATGCAACGTTTCGTCGATGGGACAGAGGCTGAAGCTTAGATGCCAGTTCATGGCCTATCAGATTGGCGACTCTCTTTTGAACCTTGTCTAGGAGCGAGAGACTAGCAGCAGATGTACCAGCCCAAATGTGACAACAATACTCCATACATGGGCGAATGGTGGCCTTATAGAGGTAGAGGATACTTTCAGGTGTCAGTAGTTTTCTAGCACGCTAGAAAGAGCCTACCTTTTTCACAGCGGCCCTGGCAATGCTTTCAATATAATTGTTCCAACTCATGTTTCCTGTGAACGTTAGGCCAAGCAGTTTGAAAGATGTACTCTCAGACAGGGAGTCACTGGCCATTGCTATTGGTGGCAGAGAAGATTTCTTGTAATTATTGAAGGAAACCAGTTTAGTCTTGGCAGCATTGAATGTGACCATCCATTTATGTCCCCATTCCACTACAGAGGTCATCCTCTAATGTTGATCTCTAAATTTAAATTGATGAATAATTTAACCTATAAATCTAAACTGTTGCATAATTTGATCCTTGGGTTTTAATTTTTCAACTAATTCATCCCTAAATTTCAATCAATTGACCCTTTAATTTAAACTGCTGCAACATTAAATCCTTAATTTTAGACGATTTTATCATTTGAACTTCTAAATTGTATTGCTGCCACATTTATTCTTTCACTTTTAATCGCTGTATTATTTGATCCATAAATTCAATTATTGTATCATTTGATCTCTCATTTAAACTTCTGTATCATTTGATCCCCAAATTTTAATTATTGCTTCCTTTTATTCTAATCTCCGAAGTGTTCAAAATATTTTATCTAATAATTTCAAATTAATTAATTTCACGTTTCTGGATTTTTGAGATGAGGATTGGTTATTCGTGTTACTTGGATTCTTTGGGGTACTGTTCTCATCTTGAGTGTGATTTTCATAATGTTTCAGTCGATGTAACTTCCGACTTTCTTCCGACCTTGTATCTTGTTGAACTCGAGAATGATTCTATCGAACTCGGGAATTTGGATGGAATTTCAAATGGAACTTTTTATTTACATCACGAGGGTAGCATGCTCTTGTTCCATCAGCCATGACCGGATAACGGCCCTAAGGAATTCACAATTGTATTTTTTGGTTGCCCGCACTCAGAATTGAAACTTCAACCTTTTACAATTGAATTTTTGAAGTACTCTAACTAACGTGACACGGATCCTTGCATGTGAGCGATTGAAAAATACAGTTTTTAATTACTTATGATCTCTACCTAGTCATGGCTGACAGAACGAGAGCATGAAGTAAATAAAGGGTTACATTCGAAATTCTGTCCAAATTCCAGAGTTCAACTGGTTACACTTGAAGAAAGTCGAAGGTTACATCGACCGAGAACATGAATTTGAAGAATCCAAATAATAATGAATTTAAGATTTGATGACACTTCCATCTATGGCAACACTTCAACGGCCGTAAACGATCAAGTTCTCTCTGATTCTCTCTCCTCTGATCCTGATCATGTAGTGAAATGGGGAAAGAGGTGGCTGGTTAATTTGAATGCATCTAAAACCAAGCTTCTATCTTTCCATCATCAACGCTCTGATCCCCGTCTGGCATCAACTGAAATGAATAGCTCTCGTATTGGGGAGGCACCATGTTTTGACAAGCTTCTAGGTCTGACCTTTACTCCTGATCTAAAATGGAACAGTTACATCAAATCTGTTGCCAAGGCTGCTGAAAAAATGGTGGGATTGTTCTACCGTTCCAGTAGATATCTCACTGCTGATGCAATACTCAACCTGTATAAGAGCCAAGTACGTCCAAAGATGGAATACTGTTGCGAAATCTGGACAAGAACTGCTAGAAGCAGCTTATCCTGCCTTGACAGGGTTCAAAAGTAGCTACGAAAACTCGTAGGTGATGCCCTTTTCTCTTCCCTGCAACCTCTTTACCACAGAAGAGACGTTGTGAGCCTGTCTCTGCTTTATTGTTATTTTTATGGTAAGTGCTCATCTGAGCTCCAAGCTATGGTCCTCCCTGGCCTGACATTCAGGAAAAACATTTGTCAAGCTGAAACCACTATCAATAATTTCACCCCACTCTTTATCTGTGCCTAAACCTAAACGTAGATTCCATGAACAAAGCTTCTTTCTTAGAACTGAACACATGTGAAACTCTGTTCCATTTTCCTGCTTTCCAACTGACTACAATATGGTCGTCTTCAAGTCCAATGTGAACAAGTTCTTGATGAGCCGTTCCTCTAAAGTAATCCAATTTACCAAATTTTCACCAGTAACGATTACTACGACATGTTCCCTTTCATCACTGTACACTCATTAACTCTTATCCTCGAGTGGCCTCCAGGCCTTGATAAGTGGTGATTCCTTCGGGGAAGAAAAAAACACTTCAGTTAGGAGAGAACTTGAATGCCTACTAGGCACTGTCATAATGTTTTTTCTTTTTATAACATTTTCACCCCAAACAAGGCACATCGCCATTTTGATGTAGAGGCTACTATCAGAGACATAAGATACAGGGGTCCTATGTAGGGAGTTGGGCAGCAAGATGTTGGTTCACATTACACTTGAACTTCTGCATGTTAGTACAGTTGGTGAAGCAGGGTCCTGGAAGGGAGTTCCAAAGTCTAGCGGTTCTGGAGAAGAAACTACTGGAGTAAAAGTCTCTCTTACATCTAGGGATCTCTACTGTGAAGGGGTGGGATTTAGCTGCTTGTCGGGTCTGTCGGGGGTATTTACGTTGATGGGGTACAAGTGCTTGCAGTTCGTCAGAGCATTCACTGTTAAAGTACTTGTAGAACAGGCAGAGGGATGCAACATTTCGTCGATGGAACAGGGGCTGAAGCTTAGATGATAGTTCAGGACCTATTAGGTTGGCGACTCTCTTTTGAACTTTGTCCAGGAGCAAGAGACTTTCTAGCATGGTAGAGAGAACCTACCTTCTTCGCAGCGGTCCTGGCAATACTCTCGATGTAATTGCTCCAACTCATGTTTCCTGTGAACGTTAGGTCGAGGAGTTTAAAAGATGTACTTTCAGATAAAGAGTCATTGGCCATTGCTATTGGTGGTAGAGAAGGTTTCTTTTAATTATTGAAGGAAACAAGTTTAGTCTTGGCAGCATTGAATGTGACCATCCATTTTTGTCCCCATTCCACTACAGATCGGAGGTCATCCTCTAGTGTTTCTGCCATTTTTTTAGATATGTGTTCATTTGTTTTCCTGTTGTGTCTGTTATAGAGCATGGTGTCGTCAGCATATATACCCATATAGTAGGCATTCAAGGGGTTCTCAGGACAACCTGGTGTGAGAATAAATATTCAATATAAACGCATTCAAAGGTCAAATAAAATGGTTAGCCTAAACTGTGAGCATCATCCTTGCATTTTGGGGGCTGGTCTACAAAGCTTTGGTTTCTCTTCTTGTCAGGATAAGGTACGGTCTGCCTTGATCCCAGGCATTACTACCTCCTTCAAGGCAGAGCTTGATTAATTTCCAGTCACCTGAATGCTCCAAACGAGGAATCCTAACATGTTTGTTCTCAATTATTTTTGGCGCTTAACCAAAATGCCCCCTCAGGCAAGCTGGCTATAAATTCGTAAAACAGGATTCTTATTGCTATGGAGTAAGTTGATGTATCTATTTTACATATAGTTTCAGCTAACACGTTTGTTAGCAGTTATTGCTCTAGAATCATGGCGTATACTTCTGTAATATACAGGGGGTTCCAAAAGTTTTGGGCACATTTCGACATTGAATATCTCGAGAACTATTCAGGATATAAAAACAATCTGATTTATTCAGAAAGCTCGTAATTACAAGTTTTTTCATGGAATGTTCAAAGACGTTCAATGTGAGCACCATTGGTCACATGACACTTATCAAGCCAATAATCCAATTCTTGCCAAACGCGTTCCAGCGTTGAGTTGTCAGTGGCTGCAACAGCTTCTGTTATTTGGACCTTCGGCTCATCCATATCTCTTGAATGGGAGACACATAGAGCAGTCCTTTCACAAATCACCACACAAAAAAATCACAGGGTGTGAGATCTGGAGATCTGGGAGGCCAGGGCATGAGATCGTTAACTGGTCAATAATTAAGGTAAAATTAATATATGAGATAAAATGAAAATTGAATATACAAATATTTATGCATCACGTGTTAGCCCCCTTGATTTTTGAAAACTTCGGATGAATTCCAATTTAAAACAAAAAAGTGAGATAAAAGTGATTATCTTCACAATTTGAGTCTGCCCGATGGAAAATAAATGCGTAGAACATGTCTGCATGGTAACTGACGCAAAATGCAACGAAACGATGCCGTCTTTTAGTTGCAACTATTTGCTTTCCAATTAGCAGACAATTAATTAAGGAATATTGATTTTTGGTGCCAGCATCAATGAAACTTGCAGCCGAATTAAAAATTATAAAAAATGGAGGAAATGAAATGTGATAAATTGAATATAGAAAACATCAATTCATGAATGTGTGAATCTCACAAAATAATGATGGAATATACATATATATATATATATTCCATTATTATTTTGGTGAGAAATAATATTTTAACACAAAAACTCGGATTTTCTTTTCTTTCCATATATATATATATATATATATATACATATATATATATATAGGAGGGGCGTGCAATAAGTAATGCCCCTGACCCACTTTCCATAGCCGTAGAATAACGAAACTTGGCAGTTATTAGTCTTTCTCTACATAGGAACCACCCAGAGTTATACATTTCTCCCATCGTTTGATGCAGCTCTGGAGACCGTTTTTGTAGAACACCCCAGGTTCGTCTTCCAACCACGACGTGACTTTAGAAATCAAGGCTGCATCATCTGGGAAACGCTTTCCTTTCAAAAACAACTAACTGGCTGGGAAGAGGTGAAAGTCAGAGGGTGCAAGTTCAAGAGAGTAGGGAGGATAGGGAAGGATTTCATAACCACATGCCCGTGCTTCTGATTTGGCGACATGGACTGGAGTGTTGTCCTGTAGGAGGAGGGTAACTTTGCTGATCTTGCCCCGCCTCTTGATTTTGATAGCTTCTCTTAATGTCCTCAAAAGTGAAGCATAATAGGCTCCTGTAATTGTTGTACCCTTTGCCAGGAAATCTGTCATCACTACTCCGTCCTAGTCCCAGAAGGCTGTGAGCATGACCTTGCCAGCGGAGAGCTGCACCCTTGCCTTCTTTGGGGGTGGTGAGTCCAAGTGCTCCCCCACATTGACTGGCCTTTGGTCTCTAGATCATAGTGATGGACCCAGGTTTCATCCTGTGTAATCAGTCTTTTGAAAAACTTTGACTCGTCTTCTTGGCACATCTCCAAATTCATCCTCGAGCACTCGACGCGTTCTCGCTTTTGGAATGGTGTGAGCAACCTGGGAATCCATCTGCCAGACACCTTATGCATATGCAAATGGTCATGAATGATAGTTTACACAGACCCTGTAGTAATCTTGACATCTTGGGCTACTTGGTGAATAGTAATGCGCCGATCTTCCAAAATGGCAGCCTCAACTTGACCGACAGACGCCTCATCAATGGCAGAAGTGGGGGGCGACCAGGTTTTGGAGCTGTTTCCACAGACTTCCGGCCATGTTTGAATTCACGATGCCAGCATTTTACAAGGTCATATGATGGAGCATTATCACCATAAGTTTCTTTCATTTCATCAAAAGTCTCCTGTGGTGGGCGTCGTTTCAAATGCAAAAAACTGGATCACTGCTCGATATTCAACAGGCTCTATTTCACACCTGACTCAGTTCAAACACCTGTAAAACAGAAACCACAATTAGTACAGAGCTGTAATTTGCCACATAACCCGTAGAGATATAAATCATTGAACATGCAAAATTTCAGCAATATCAGATAACTGGAAGTGGGTCAGGGGCATTACTTATTGTACGCCCCTTGTATATAAATATATATATATATATCGAATCTCCCGACCGGCGGTAACTGATGATTCATGAAAGGATGAAACACAAGTGTCTGTAGATATTTAATAATTATTATAGAAATAATTATGTCAGCCCTTTTAAGAAACTTGTTACTTATCGTTGAGCACGTTACAGTTGATATAAAGTCTGCCACTTGAAATCGCATTCGTAGATCAGGATATAATAATTAGTTCACTCTGATAGACGTTAAGATATTTAAAAATAAATGTTTAAATTTCAACGATATTTTTCGCGCTTGACGGTGGCGTGTAGATTTGTTCCTTGCTAATGGAGTCAGAGATAGCTTCATTGCCAGGCTTGAATTTCCCAACCGAGGGTAATCGTAACACCCTGCACTAATGATTCTCAAAAGGATGAAACACTAGCGTCTATAGGTATTTAATAATTATTATAGTGTATTATTTTATATGTATGTTACACAAGTATAAATCATGTAGAATATCTGCATGAATATAATTACACGTAATAGTTAACTAAAGATGATCATCCCATAAGAAAATCTGAAAAAACTAATAGGGAACTAATTAAAATGAATGTTTAAAAGAATATGCAAATTAGCTAGATCTTTTGCTAGTGAATGCAATTCAACGACCTATGTATAACAAAGTTGTATTTTCTTTTTTTATTTAATTTTTTTCTGATGTTCTTGGCCTTCTTTTCTCTTTATATACTTTAATAAGATACACATTATATACGTTTGAAGCCAAAACAACGCATTGTTACAAAAGAAACAGATATTTATTTTGTTCGAAATTTATGTTAAAGTTCATAAATATATTTCGAAGGAAGGCAAAAAAAAAAAATTCGTGCGATTTAACTCATTTAGGTTATTTGCTTCGGTGGTGTGTAAAATCCCATGCTTACGCCGATAAATTAGACACAAAAGACCACTTTGAATACAATATTCGACATTGTTATTGTAAAGATTCAGCCTGATTTTATGTGTAGAGTTGTAAAAAATGGATTTCTAGATTGCCCGGAATTGTATTTAAATTATGAATGCCAAAACTTAATCTCTGAAAAAAAAAAATACTTGTTCAATAAAAGTATGTGACTTGTTTGAATTTAAAAAACATAGAACTAGTAACACATGCATATCAAAACTTTACCAAAACAACGCATTTAAAAATATAGATGTATATTTTCGCATGCACATAGGATTCACTATAAGTCGACTTCTGCCTGTCAAATTCCAATTTTTCAATTTTTACCCCTTAGCAGCTCTTTTTGCAAGCTAGATTGGCTAGAATTTCCCATACAGTAGAACCCCGAGATACGGTAGTCCTAGGATACGTTTTTTTCGGGTTACGATGTGGAACTTGATGTTTTTCCGGTCTCTGATTATGGTGTTATTTATAATGTAAATTGATTATATACATGCGTGTATTACATACTGTATTTTGTTACACATGTACTGTATAACATGTTGCTTGTGCCCCGCCATACGGTGATTTCACCTAACGATCCCAACCGTAAAATAGATTAATGCTGTATCCCGGGGTTCTACTGTATTCAAGTTTCAAGTCTGTAGTCTATAAATTAAGCGAATAATTTAGTAGAGACTCTATCGCACACACACAGACAAGGTCACTTATATATATATATATATATATATATATATATATATATATATATATATATATATATATATGGAAGTTTTAAAAGCCAAAAACAATGTGAAAAAGACCAGAATGTGCGTTTGTGTATGTGTAGTATGTATATATATAGTATATATATATTTATTAAACTTTAAAAAGAAAAAAAAAAGGTAAAAGTCAATAAGTTAAGCAGAGTTATCTCC
>NC_136526.1:17235210-17240210 GCF_053919585.1 Euprymna scolopes | reverse complement strand
GCACAAATGAACAATATTTTACTTTTTCATTTCAAACTGAAATTCAAGCCATTATCACCGCACAAGCAGTAAGGCCAGACCTATAATATCAACATTCATTTCAAACGTGCTTCTGTAATATCAAAATATGACAAGGGCGCGTTCAAAATGTTTCTTTTTATAGCACAATTGAACCATGATACTTGACTTTTGCATTTTAAACTTTCATTCAAGCCAGTATATATATATATATATATATATATATATATATATATATATATATATATATATATATATATATATATATATACTTTTATAAAATCAACAGTAGGTTCTGTCCAACACAATGTAGACTATGTATTGTGAACAGAAGTTAGTGCGGAGAGGCATGTGAAGCTTCCTCCCGGTGCACCGCGATGGATCAATCGATCTGATTTAAAAATTGGCGATTTCACCAATTTCGATGATAATCAAAATATGAGTCTGAAACATTTGTTGATCATCATCCAATCCCGGGCAACATCAGGTCTCCCTTCTACTATTTTTATAAAATGCCCTATTTTAAAAAAAGGACTTGTATAGTAACTAGTAAAAGTGTGTGTTAGCATTCATACAGTATGTCCTATTTTAACATCAGCATGTCGTATTTTAAAGAAAGGCTACAGAACTAGGGAGCGTATTTTCTTGCGAATCATTGAATAATCACCGTATCGGTCGGTATTGATCGGCATTAATATCTAATAGGTTCTGCACGATTTTAGGAGTGATTTCAAAATACGTTTCTGCACTTGCGAATGTGCCGCCATCGTCGGTGCGCGAGAAAAGTCTCAGCGGTTTTGCGTTGGCTTCGATGTTAGAATTCATCGCTCGCACCTTCTAACATTAACGAAGAGAAGTGTTGGAGTTTAACGAATGGTTCGTTCATTATTAATGATTAAATAGGGACATTTTTATTCGATTATCTTTCATTTCTTGACAATTTTGAAAACTTTTCCTTCGGGGTATTGAAATCAGTGTGTGTCTATATGCAAGTATGCCCACATATGCGCAAGTATATTCGCACTTCGTTTACACATACATATATAACTACATCATTTAATCGCATAAATTAATATCCGCAGATATAATTTTATGCGTAAATTATTCAGTATTTACTTCAACAGTACTCAATACATAGGTAGAGCTAGATAGTAGGTAATGCCTTAGCTTAATTGCCATATATATTTTCATAAACTACTATATACTTATATATGAGAATTGCCGTCTCATTGAGATCTCCCAATCTTCTCGTCTATACCATCTCAGATGACTCTGCACTCCCGCCGCAGATTTGCCAATCTTGAAGCAGATGTGACATATGCGACATACAAATTGAGCAATTTCCAATTTCTGGAGGTAATATATATATATATATATATATATATATATGTATATATATATATATATATATATATATATATATATAATTTTTAAAATGTAATTGTAAACACTATAAATATAGGACTATCCACTTATCAAGTGTTTCCTTTTCAGATTAAATATGTTTTTAACTCTTTTTCAAAGTGATTTTTAACATGTTTTATTAACTGTTCGCTCTTTATAAATATATATATATATATATATATATATATATACACGCATATATACACATACATATATGTATACATGTATATACATATATATACACACACATATATACATATGCATTTATATATACATATATATAGAGACACACATATATACATATACAGACATATATATATACACACACACAAACACACACATATATATATATATATATAGACATATTTATATATGTATATATACACACAGATATACATATACAGACATATATATACACACACATATGTTTTTTAACATGTTTTATTAAATGTTTGCTCTTATATATATATATATATATATATACATACACACACGCATATATACACATATTTTTATGTATATACATGTATATACATATATATACACACATATATATATACATATGCATTTATATATACATATATATACAGACACACATATATACATATAGACACATATATGCACACACACTATATACATATACAGACATATATATACACACATATATACATATACAGACATATATATATACACACACCGATATATATACACACACATACACATACACACATGCATATATATATAGATATATATTTACACACACGCATATATATATACTTACACACGCGCATATATACACATACATATATGAGGAGTTGCGTAGGCAATTTTTTTAAACAAATATATATATATATATATATACGCATAAATAAATTATATACCGCAAGAGTTTAGTGTTTACTATAAACTTTTTACGCAAATATTATGCAAGTATAAATCATGTAGAATATCTGCATGAATATAATTACACGTAATAGTTAACTAAAGATGATTTTTTCTATAAGAAAACCGAAAAAACTAATAAGAATATAATTAAAATGAATGTTTAAAAGAATATGCCAATTAGCTGGATCTTTTGTAGATGAATGCAATTCAAGGGCCCACATATAACAAAGTTGTATCTTATTTTTAAATAAATAGAAAAAGCGTTTTTAATATGAACATCAATACACAACAAAACAAAAACTAATATCTATGATAAGAATAATGGAAACAGTATTCCGACGAGATAGAGAGATAAGAAAGCGAATATGGTACGATAAATGTAAAAAGAAATATTGTTACATGATAAGCGCTGTCCCCTTTTCATGTAAGTATAAAAATAGGGAATCAGTTAAATGTAAATATGAAATAGGATAGTCAAGGATTCGAACTTGCGAAGCTAGACTTGGAATTGAGAATTCTAATCATAAGTTAAAATAAACACAGAATGTTATAAATGGAATGTCCAGTTAAATTGTTGATTCTGTTAAAATATTTAATAATACAGTTTGGATGGAAACTATTTACATTCTTAGAAAGAAAACATAATAGAAATTTGGGTTACAGAATTAGCAAATAGGTTAAATTCCTTTATGAAACAAAGAGAATGGAAAATGTTATTGTAAAGTGAGTTACGTAAAATTAGGTTAGAGAAGGATTCATGCCATGGGTCTAATATACACGTGCTCGGTCGTGCAATGACGTCATGAGTTATGAATTTAGTTAGATAAGTGAGAATCGGAATCAGTCAGTGGAGAGAAGCAGAGAGGTTCAGATCGATTCTCCGTTAGAGTCAAGACACCCTCTAGAAGTGAGAGGCTTTTAGAAATAACCATGTAACAACTTTGAATCCCTGAGATACAAAATCATGTCCGACCGGTCGAAGAAGAAATAAACGTATCATCATGTGTTTTTGTATCTGCGTCTTCGTGTTGTTATTCAACAGAAAAGGTATTGTCCATTTATGTTATAAGAACCTTGATAAAATCATCATCTAAAATATTTGTTAGAAAGTATATGTCAGAGTATAAATGTTATAGAGACACTCCCGTTCACAGAACTGTCAAAAGTATAAATGTCAAACTATCGGTCTATCTATCAAGATATCAAATCTTCTCCAAAATGTATTTATATTTCCCTCTCTTTATATATACTTGTTAATGTCCACATCTCTTCTCTAACAATGTTAATATCTCTCATCTCTTCTTACAACATGGACATCTCTTACGCAACACTAAACTCTCGTAAGACTCTCACAAAGAACAATACAAATACATACGTCATCTTTTAATAATAAGACAGTACATAACAATATGCTTTTAAACAAATACATATACGCATACATAAATATATATAGAAAGACGTTTGTGTTTACTATAACATTAACAGAGGAGTTTGGTAGGTAACATTTTTTAAACAAATATATATACGCATGCATAAATATATATAGAGAAAGAGGTTTGTTTTTGCCTTTTTGCACAAATATTACGCAAGTATAAATCATGTAGAATATCTGCATGAATATAATTACACGTGATAGTTAACTAATGATGATAATCCCATGATAAAACTAAAAAAAAACAAATAGGAAATTAATTAAAATGAATGTTTAAAAGAATATGCAAATTAGCTAGATCTTTTGCAGATGAATACAATTCCACGACCTATATATAACGAAGTTGTATTTTCTTTTTAAATAAATAGAAAAAAGGATTTTCAACATGAATATCAATACACACACAAAAATATAGGAATATATAGATTAAAGTGATAGCTTAGTCATAAGAATGATAAAACAAGGCGGTGATAAAAGTAAACTATTATTTGAACATTTGTTATCCTGATGCTTTTGAATCATAAAAAAAACTAATCAAAGAAAACCCAAAACTACACTCGTATAAAGTATTAAAAAAATCTCGTGTACAACATATTTATGTAATTGTGCCTGTGATGATTCCTGAAAGAATGAAACACTACAGAAGAAACACTGCAGGTATTTAATAATTATTATAGTATATATATATATATATATATATATATATATATATATATATGATGAGTGCAACGTCTTGTCAGACGAGTGCCACTCCCTCAGACATTTAAAATCCATGAACCCAAATACCTGAGGGAGTATCTATACAAAGATGATGTTACAGAGTCTTAGCTTTGTACAACAGCTAAGTCTCTCTCGCGGTTCAAAATGTTGAGATCCAGCAACAAGCAAGAGCAAGATAGCCAGCAACAAATTAAACTGCAGACCAGCTTAATGCGGGTACTGGTCTTCCGCTTTATGTTTTTTTTAAATTAGAGATTTGCTTCTCCTAGAAAGGTTGCCTTCACCACGGCTTACGGGAGCCCTCTCTACCCCAATACACATATACACACACACAAATATACACGGTGCTAGTTGGCCGTTGACCAAGAAAAAGAGTTCATTCGCCCTTTGGAAGGTCTTGTTTTTAATCCTTCAGGAAGACTAGCCGCCCTCCTCACCAAACAAGTCTGGTGGGGGAACCAGTTTAGTCGCCGGTGCCCCGACCATGAGGCAGGTAGTACTGGGTTACATGGTACCAGTAGCATATGACATGACCTGACAT
>NC_136526.1:17157710-17230210 GCF_053919585.1 Euprymna scolopes | reverse complement strand
TCTGGCGTTCGTGTCCCCGACACGCCCGCCGGTTCAGGCCCAGTAGACAGACCACTAGGATGGATTAGTGTTGACCCCCGCACAAAACTCGGTGTTGTCCCCCGCACCGCTAATTTAGGGGAATCGTTTGCGTTAGGCAGCGACTCTCACGTAACTAGTCGTACTGCTGTTCCCGGCAGTAATAGTAGTAGCAGTAGATTTAGGCCAGCTGAAAGAGGTGTTCCGACTCGGTGGAATCACCCGAGGAAGAGGGTTTTAACTGTCAGCCCTCCCGCCCATGGGAGAACGGACCCCCTAGGGTCGGGAATTAAACCAGCAACCTCTGGAGATATCTCAATATGGAGAAGCACCGAGTCGGAACAGACGTTTTCGAACGGGTTGCCAGACGACAGGGAAGAGGCCATAAACATGTTAACGCTTTTAGACGAACAGTTGAACGCCGCGAAGCAAGCCGACATAGAATTTAGTAGCAGCGACAGTAGCGCTGATGAATGCAACAGACAAGAACTGCTACTACGACAAGCGAGAAAGTCGTGTCAACGAGAAAGAAAGGGGGCTGCTCAGACTGAAAGAGAGAATGGGGCAGCTAGTGCCACAGCCACAAAAAAACCGGCACTGACCCCTAAACCGTCGTCCCCAAGGGAGAAGCCGGGAGAGTGGCCGACATTGCCAGGGAGTTCACAAACAATAGACTCGTCCGGTTCTATTATTGCCCCGGGACAGAAATCACCGCTGTTAACAGTGTCACAGACAACACCGCAGACGGCCGCGGCGGCAGTGGTAAAAGACTGGGGCCCCCAGTCGCAACTAACTCCCGGGGATTACCGCCGGTTATTCGATACAAAATATAAGGATTTGACCGATGGAAATGTTATTAGAGTAGAACCGAAAACTATGAAAGAACTTTCAAAGAGAATAATATCGTTAGTCTCCATAGACACAAAGAAACGAGCGCTAACCGGTGTGCCGAAAGACGACATGGCGAAAATTCTGGGGGAATTAAATATCCCCGCAACCTATATCTGCCGTAGAAGCTATGCAGTGTGGGATTTACTACTGCCCAAAGAGGAAGACGCCGCCAATATTTTCAAATCGGAACACATGTGGCGACATATTCGACTTAAGCCGGAATATTTAAGTAAGACGCGGACGAACGTGTCTATTTTGGGAGTCCCCTGTATTCTCGGCCCTGAGCAATTAGGGGCCTTTATGAGTCAATATGGGGACGTAGAGTCCGTCATTCCTGTCCGTGGTTCCCGTAACCTTATGGTAGGGGACTACAACCTAAAAATGCGTGTTGACAAGGAAGGATTACAAAACATCCCCCCCATGCTCAGGTGCGACATATGGTCGATGAGCATTATAGTAGAAGGTCGCAGGCCCCACTGTTGGAATTGTCAACAGCAGGGCCATATGGCACGGGAATGTCCGAAAAGAAACCCACAGACAGTAGTAGTAGTAGCAAAGCCGGCGGCAGTGGTACCAGCAGCCCCTGAGAAGCTAACCGGAGGGGGCAAAGAAGCAACCACGTCGGACGGCTGGACTACAGTGGTAAAGAAGAATGGCAGAACCACCAAGACCCCCTCCACAAGAGAGCAGCCCCCTGAGGTACAAGGTCAGCCGGTTCCCACAGTGTCGTCAACGGTCTCTTCCACCAACGTTACCACTAAAGAAGTTGTTAGCGGCCAGAAAAGAATGCATCCGGTCTCCTCGTCTGACTCAGAAGGGGAGCACGATAAGGAAACGGCTACTGTGATAGAGTACCAAGTGCCGAAAAAGGAAACTTAAAAGAAGGCGAGAAAAAACAAGGAGGCAGGGTCCCGTTCCCCGTCCCCTATGAATGTAGAGAAGACTGTCTCTACGGTGCAGCCACCCAAAACCCCTACCCTAACCTCATCGGCTGAACCAAAATCCCCATCCCTTTTCGATACCCCCCCAACCGGTGCCCGCTCGTTGTCCCGGGAGAAGCCGGCGACAAAAACCAACAGCGGTAGAAGAGCCGCCTCTGTATCTCCTGTAAGGAGTGAAAAGACGAAAAAGCTCCCCTACCTTCCTGGAGACCGGATTTGCGAAGTAGACCCCCTTCACGCTGACACGTATATAACGCAGCGCCATAGGGGCCTGATTAAGCCGCTTAGAGAAATGAAAATAATCGACGGGAAAAGTGTTACCAACCCTAAAAACTTCCCAGACGCCCCCCTAGTCATGACCTTTGTGCGCCATACAAAAACTGGACGCACGAAGGCCATGTGGAATATGATCGACGACGCCAGGGGGGCGATTCCAGATTTAAAGTTGGTGGAAGAGAGGCATGACTCCCTCGATCAGCTGGCGCCGAGATGCGAAGGTAGGGTTCCTATTTACGTCCACCCTTGTTTGTATAGGGCCCTTAAATTAACGTTTCCCCTGGATGTCGGAGGTATTGCGCGAGACGGACGAGTAACGTCCGAGTTGCTTTCGGGCAACCTCGCCCAGTCCTGCGGCACCCTTTCTAGCAAAGACTTTAGGTCGGTGGTTGCAGATATCTAGACACAATGGCCACGTCCTTGAGCTTGTGTAGTTTGAACGTTAGGGGCATGAGGTGCCGAAGCAAAGCCGCTAGGGTACTGAGGGACCTCATGTCGATGAATATAGATGTGGCTGCGTTACAGGAGACTCACTACGATTGCGTTGACGATCATCGGGTGCTGGAGGGGCATTATGATGTCTTTTCAACATACGGTGATAGTCAAAGTAGGGGGGTTTCTTTGTTAGTTAGGCGCACCCTTTCTGCAACGGTTAGCGTTGTTCACGCGGATGCTGATGGTAGACTGATCGTGGCCGATGTTGCCATGGCAAATAGAGCGTTTCGAGTCGTCGTGGTGTATGCGCCCAATTGCGTACGGGAGCGGGTTTCCTTTTTCCGGCGGTTGGAGGTGTTTCTCGGGGGTTCGGAACGGTTAATACTAGTGGGTGATTGGAATGCCATCCTTGACCCCAGGGCAGATAAGGTGGGCGGGACTAGCGGGACGGATGGGTGTGAAACCAGTCTGTCGGACCTGATGGCTAGATGCGATCTGGTAGACAGGTATCGGGTGGATCACCCGGGGCGGGAGACGTGGATGTGGCTCTCTAGTAGGCCTTCCGCTTCAAGTACTTACTTGGATCGGTTGTTAGTTAGAAGAGGCAACATAGAATACATATCTTGTCCCACGTTCCACTGGTTAGGCCACTCTGACCACAAACTACTTGTGGCCAGGTTAGACTTAGATAGCAACCCGAAGTTAGCTGGGTACTGGAAGTTAAATACCTCCCTACTGGAGATAGGTGACTTTCGGGAAAGGCTAACTAAACACATACAGAAGGGATTAGTGGGGGCGGTTACCGGGAGTAAGTGGTGGGTAAACGCCAAATCTAGCATTAGAGACTTCTCTGTCAAATATGGCCAACGCCTCGCGCTAGATAGGGCCAAGGCAGAGAAGCGTCTAGAGGATAGACTATCCCGGGCGGTGGCTGGGGGGGGATTCCCTAGAAATAGGGTTAGCTAAGGCGGATCTGAGTCGTTTGGCTAGCGAGCGATATCAGGGCCAGGTAGTTAGGGCTAGAATTAAAAAGATGCCCAACGAAGCTGTGAATGTTGACAAAGCCGAACGAGTCTATTCGCTCGGGCGCAAATCGGATAACTACATTCGTAAAATTCAGAGCCCGGAAGGGGACTCCTTAGTGTCGGCTCGGGGGATTTGCGAGCGGTTTCGAGTGCACTTTGAAGATCTCTTTGCGCAGCTGTCCAGGCTCCGCGTCCAGGAGTTTGGCAACTATTTGGCTGGCTCGCCCCGCCTGGAGGCGGCCCGAGCGGCTGGTTGCGATGGTCGGGTTACAGAGTGTGAGGTCATAGCTGCTATGAAGCAGGTCGCCTATAACAGATCACCAGGACTGGATGGACTACCCTACGAACTTTACTTGAGGATGTCGCACATGTTTGTTCCGATTCTGACGGGTGTGTTTAACCACTGGTTTGACACGGGATCTATCCCGAGTCAGGTTACCAAAGGAGTGGTCACACTTCTGAAGAAGAACGACACACATGTTGGGGGGATAGATGATTTTAGGCCAATCACGTTGCTGAATACGGATTTAAAAATCCTGGCCCGAGTGCTGGCGAATCGTTTGCAGATTGTTATCGCTGACTTGGTTGAACCGGATCAGAATTACGCTGTGAAGGGAAGATCAATTCAAAATAATTTGCATTTGATACGTACAGTCATAGAAAATTTAGAAGACGACACTGAAGCCGCGCTGATTAATTTGGATCAGTCCAAGGCGTTTGATAGGGTGGATCATCGTTTCCTGATGGCTGTTTTAGAGACCGCCGGATTTGGATCCGGCTTCTGCAGATGGATTTCCATTTTGTACGCTCGGCCGACGGCAGTTGTGCAGATCAACGGGGTGCGGTCGGCGCCGTTCGCGGTTTCTCGGTCGGTGCGACAGGGGTGTCCGTTGTCGCCCTTGCTGTATGTCCTCGCGCTGGAACCATTCCTTAGGAAAGTGAGGACCAGGGTGGCTGGACCGGCTCTGCGCGGAATTGCTCTTCCTGGCGGTGCGCGAGCCAGGGTTTCCGCGTTTGCCGATGATGTCACCGTATTTGTTTCGAGCGTCGTTGATATTATTACGGTGATTAAGGCTCTCAAGCGTTATGAACAAGTTACAGGGGCCGTAGTCAATCTCAGCAAATCCGTTGGCCTGAGGTTGGCCGCTTGGCGGGGCTCGAATGCTTTGCCTGGCGCATTTGTCTGGACGGATGGCCCGGTCCGTATTCTGGGTGTTCGGTTTGGACCCGGTCTATGTCTAGATAAGAACTGGTCGGAAGTACAGAGCAAGGTCGAAGCGTCTGTCAGGGTTTGGCTTCGAAGGGGATTGTCCCTTAAAGGTAGGGCGGAGGCATGCGCCACTTATGTGTTTCCGCTGATCCTTTACCGATTGGCTGTACTTCCTCTGCCTGCGGTCCGCATGGCGGCCTTAACGCGTGCGCTTTTCTTACTGTTGTGGAATGAGCGACGGCCGCTTGTCCGTAGACAGGTCTGCACTCAACGTCTTGAAGATGGGGGCCTGGGGATGCCTGACCTGGCTAGCCACAAAAATGCCGAAAGGTTGGCGTTCCTGGGTAGAACTCTGATTGAGGAGTCTGATTGGGGTCCCGCGGTCGGTGCAGCTTTTCCCAACCTTATCCCCAATCATTTAATTGAATGCCAAAGAAGGCCGAGAGGGCAATCAAGATTCTTCAACGAATGCCGAAATGCGCTTAGAGCGATGCCAGGGTCCTTGGACCTTGCACAGCCTAGAAGGGCATTATATCGGGGATTAGTGGTGGGGACCGCTTCGGACCCGCTTGGGGAGCGGCTGCAGCTGTCGGAGGGGGAGGTTCGCTCTCTGTGGAATTGGGCGCCAGGCCGGGGATACCTTAACAATTCCGAATTTTCCCTGACCTGGCGATTGGTTAGAAACGCTCTACCCCTCAATGACATATTGTTTAGAATTGGTATGGTATTTAGTCCCTTTTGTCCACGGTGCGACGAAGATAGCTTAGAAACCGTAGAACATGCTTTTTATACTTGTTCCAAGCTCCGTGAATTCTGGGAGTATGTCAGTGAGGTCACGGCTCGCATCGTCCCCGATCAGGTGACGATCCTGGATTTAGCATCCGTTGTCTACAACGCAGATCCCTTGTGGCCTAGGGAGGAACGAATGGTGTTCCTAGCGACCTTGGCCGTAGCTAGACTGGTAGTGTGGGTTTCACGCATAGAGATAGGGCGTGGGGGGGAGCCACCTTCTCATCGGATCTGATTTTGTATTTTAAACACCAACTTAAAATCAAAATCAGATGCGATAGAAGGAGGTTATCTCGCTCACAGTTTAGTAGGAGGTGGATTCACACCGCTAGTTTATGTGCGTTTGTATGAAACAAGCTTGAATACGTGTTCCCTGCCTAGGCATGGCACACGCCGACCGTAAAAGCAACCCCCAGACCAGATCAAGATAATCCCGTAGTGGATCAGTCCCTTAGCTAGTTGGTATAAATGAGTTCCATGTCCCCAATTTTTATTTTAGGTGTTAGGATACCTCCAAAGAAGCCCAGTCCTGATTAATTTATTTTAGTCCCAACCCGTCCCGATGTTATTTTTCTTGGAGGTCACCGAATATCCCTTTCCCCCCCCCTTTATTTTGTCCGTAGCTGTGCCCACTCCCTCTTAGGAAGTGCTCCCTTGTTTTCGGCCGATACCGGAAAACAGGAAGCATTTCAAAATCAAATAGGTAAGGGTGGGTCAATACTAACACATTCACCGTTTAACGTTTTATTTGGTTCATTTATTTTTTATTACTGTTATTTTTCTTTATTCTGGGGTGTTTTTAAGGCTCTCATTATCCCCGCCCATCATCCGCATATATCATACACATCACAATTTCATCCGCATATATCATACACATCACAATTTCCATTTTGTCATTATTTCATTGTAAATATAAAGTCAAAAAAAAAAAAAAAAAAAAAAAAATTGTACATATTGTCATCTGGGGCTTTAAGTAGATCCAACTCCTAGAGTGAATGCGGTATTGTGGTGATTGCAACTAGTGATAGGGAATAGACAAGTGGACGACCCCCGACACCCATCTTCCCCCCCACACCCTTTTTGGCCTCATGCCACATTTAAAAAGAATTAGTTGCCTGTTTTATATAATTTTAACCCTAAAATTCTGTAAAATTTGTGATTTTTCTTCTTAAATAAATATTTAAATAGAAAAGAGGCTTGCCTTTTTTCTGTTGTTCTTGGCCTTCGGGCTGGGATCAAAGTGTAGTATCTGTTCCGGCAGATTCTGCTAGCTATGACTAGCAAAGACCAGATGTGGGGGCAACCCCACATGCCTGACCTTTAACCAGCTCCCATTTCCCACCTCTCGGGAGCTGGTCCCCTTTTTCCCTTCCCCCTCCCTTCACTCCTCACATTAAAAATCGGCCTTGTGCCTAATTTGCTTGGTGGGGGAGCAAATAAATACCATCTGTTCCGGCAGATACTGCAAGCAAAGACCCTATGTGGGAGCGACCCCACAAATAAGACCTTGGTCAATGTAGGGGCGGCCCTTCATACCAATTGTCACTATCCAGCTCCCCTACTCCCCGGGGAGTTGGTCCCCATTTCCCCTTCACTCCTCACATTAAAAATCGGCCTTGTGCCTAATTTGCTCGGTGGGGGAGCAAATAAATACCATCTGTTCCGGCAGATACTGCAAGCAAAGACCATATGTGGGGGCAACTCCACAAATAAGACCTTGGTCAATGTAGGGGCAACTCTTCATACCAATTGTCACTATCCAGCTCCCCTACTCCCCGGGGAGTTGGTCCCCATTTCCCCTTCACTCCTCACTTTAAAAATCGGCCTTGTGCCTAATTTGCTCAGTGGGGGAGCAAATAAATGCCATCTGTTCCGGCAGATACTGCAAGCAAAGACCATATGTGGGGGCAACTCCACATATAAGACCTTGGTCAATGTAGGGGCAACCCTTCATACCAATTGTCACTATCCAGCTCCCTTACTCCCCAGGGAGTTAGTCCCCATTTCTCCTTCACTCCTCACTTTAAAAATCGGCCTTGTGCCTAATTTGCTCGGTGGGGGAGCAAATAAATACCATCTGTTCCGGCAGATACTGCAAGCAAAGACCATATGTGGGGGCAACTCCACATATAAGACCTTGGTCAATGTAGGGGCAACCCTTCATACCAATTGTCACAATCCAACTCCCCTACTCCCCGGGGAGTTGGTCCCCATTTCCCCTTTCACTCCTCACTTTGAAAATCGGCCTTGTGCCTAATTTGCTCGGTGGGGGAGCAAATAAATACCATCTGTTCCGTCAGATACTGCAAGCAAAGACCAGATGTGGGGGATACCCCATATACCTGACCTTTAACCAGCTCCCATTTCCCACCTCTCGGGAGCTGGTCCCCTTTTTCCCTTCCCCCTCCCTTCACTCCTCACATTAAAGATTGGCCTTGTGCCTAATTTGCTCGGTGGGGGAGCAAATAAATACCATCTGTTCCGGCAGATACTGCAAGCAAAAACCATATGTGTGGGCAACCTCACATATAAGACCTTGGTCAATGTAGGGGCAACCCTTCATACCAATTGTCACTATCCAGCTCCCCTACTCCCCGGGCAGCTGGTCCCCATTTCCCCTTCACTCCTCACATTAAAAATCGGCCTTGTGCCTAATTTGCTCAGTGGGGGAGCAAATAAATACCATCTGTTATGTAGATACTGCAAGTAAAGACTATATGTGGGAGCAATCCCACATATAAGACCTTGGTCAATCTAGGGGCAACCCTTCATACCAATTGTCACTATCCAGCTCCCCTACTCCCCGGGGAGTTGGACCCCATTTCCCCTTCACTCCTCACTTTAAAAATCGGCCTTGTGCCTAATTTGCTCGGTGGGGGAGCAAATAAATACCTTGCCTTTTTTTCTGTTGTTCTTGGCCTTCGGGCTGGGATCAAAGTGTAGTATCTGTTCTGCAGATGCTACACTTTAGGTAATTTGTCCCAGTCAATAGAGGGGAAACCCTCTATACTAGGATAATTACTATTTTTGGACCAAACCAGAGTGCCACTTTTCCCTTTTGGGGGGAGGGGGGTGAGCTGGATTAACACCACATTAAAAACGACCTCGTGTCACATTTTGCTTTGGTGGGAAAGCAACTAAATACCAATAGAAAAGAGGGTTTTTAATATGAATATCAAAAGACAAACGAATTTATGGGAGTATATATATATATATATATATATATATATAGTAATTTATAAAATATATATGGCGATTAAGCTACACTGAATATTCAGCGAGAAAGAATATGGGGAACAGGAAGTGACGTAGCTAGGTCGCTCTTCTGAGTTAAAGGGCGACAATCGAATTAGCCTGTGAATTTTCACTCCCACACACCCTTGCCCCTTTTTCTGTCCAAAGAAATGTTGAACATAGATCTTTGCCAGTCATCATATTTTATTATTTCCTCTGTGGTGCTGTCTTAATTTTTTTTCAACCATCCCTCAACATCTATTCCTCATATGTATAGAAATTTATGGGATACCCTATAACTAGGTAGGATTAATTGATTTAAATACAACACGACTACTGATTATCTACACTATTAATAAAATTCTAAATTTTTATTTATGTGTGTGTGTGTGTATATACCAATAAAACTTTCGAACAGATACACTGAATTGAAAAATTCTTTTTTTTTCCTGAAAGGTGTGCGTCTCCCTAGATTGTCCTTATCTATATATGGTTCATAACAAACAACGTCGAATCACACAAAAAGCCCGAAATAAGTTATCTGCCCATGCCAATTGAATTTAGCACTGTCTGTATACAGTCACAGTAATATCTTTCGGCATATGGACAGGCTTGTGGCGCAATGGATAACGCATCTGACTATGGATCAGAAGATTCCAGGTTCAAATCCTGGCAAGTTCATAATAATTTTAATCATCATTTTATCTAACGTTTACTCATTATCCTTACCCTTAGTTAAGGTATTTTTGTTTTTTCAGTGATTTTGTTTTGTGCATATGGGAATTTCCCATACTCTGAGCTCACAGGGTAAGCGTTGATGGTAAGACGATGTTGAGTGTACTTGATGTTGAGTGTACTCGATTTTGTGTTTAACTCAGCTTTGTGTGTGCCGACGCTAATCTTCTATCTATATAAATAAAATGAACTCATTTTTCCCCTCCGACTTTGACCTTAATAGGATTAAAAATCATGACATAACATGCAAATGCAATGCCTACAAACTGTAGCACATTATCTGAGGTTTGTTATAGGCCTATTATATCTACAGTTCCTCAACAATGGTACATTCCTATATTTTTCCGGTGAGAGTCCGCTGCCAAAATCGGTTAGATTCAATGGAAGTTGCAACATCTTTTCTCTCTATTAGATTCCTCCTTTCCCCGCTCCCCATTTACACCACAGCGGACGCATTCACAAGGAACAGTACAAGGAAACACCGGTTTGGAATCGTACAAGGTTATTTATGCCGCATATTTTTTTAATCTTTTTCCCCATAATAAAATGAAAAAAAAAAAAAAATTTTAACCGCAAAAACGCGATTATTATTATTGCTTTCTTTTTGCTTTTTTTAAGTTACTGTAAGACGCAACCAGCGGAACTAACCGGTTGTTTACTTCCGGTTTTAACGACTCTAACCGTGAAATCTAACTATGACCTTTATTTATTAGTGCTTTCAACTCAACATTTACTTTTACACAAAGAATTCATTCTTTAATATTTATTCTTACAACGCAACTATATCGTGAATTCACTTGCATTACAATTAAATTTAAATTAAAATTAAAGCAAATAAATTCATTTACAATTCCAGAAAACAAAAAAAATCAGTTAGAATTCGAGTGTGATGCGGGACTACTGAAACTAAAACAAAACAAAACAAACTTCACTGCGGAATTGATATTTGACCTAATTCACTTTGTAGTTAATTTATCACGTTTTTTTTTTTTTTTTTCGCGCTTTCGCCCCAATGATTCGAGTTCAAGCCTCCCCACCCCCTCGAACTTTTTTGGTATTTTTCAAACACCCGGGAACCGCTAGACCGTTCCTATTGCATCACGTTTATTTTTTTTAATTGTTTTTGTTTTTTCACGATTTTTTAAAAAATAGTTTTAACATTGTTTGTTTTTATAATATTTATTACTTCGGTTTGTTTTCATTTTACCCCCCCCCAACGACACACACCTCTAAAATCCGGGAAACGCCGAGTACCCTCCGCTAGTTTCAAATAAGAATACTTTATATTATTAAAAATATACATATAACTAGAGAAGTAAATTAATTAACACCATAAGAGATTTTTTGGCCCAAAGGCCAAGATCAAAGTGCAAAGTGAAACAGGCGGTCTATCAGTTAGAAAGGGTTGGGAGGGTCTTACTAACCATTTCTTTTTTTCTCCTCCTCCTTCCCTCGACACAAATGAATTATTGTATCATTATTGTTATTTTTTTCGTTTTTACACGTTAATAAATTTTTTTTAAACAATTGGGTTCTAAGTAGGACGTCCCCCAGTATGAATCGAATGGTTGAATGCGGTATTATGGTGGAAGAGGATACTAGCTAAGAGAACTTTATGTTTAGTTTTTTCTGGTTCAGAAACAAGAGAAAGATTTTATCAGCTTATCTGCTACCTGTCAGTGGAGACTTCGTGTCTGTTGTGCAACATGGTAAACATGTAGCTGTAATTTTAATTTTTAACTTTAAAATGAATTTTCCACTTTTTTACTTCGCATAACTCAATGGTGAAAATTCCATTTTTAACGCTATTTTTCTCCCCTTGCATTAAGTATGATATAACACTTTCACTGGTCTGCCATTCTTAAGTTTGAAATAGCATTTTCATTGGTTGTCATTATTTAGTTTGAATAGCATTTTCACTGGTTTGTCTATCTTTCTTTGTTCTATCATGCTTAAGTTTGAAATATCATTTTTGTTGCCAATTTTTATAAAATTATCAGCGAAAATTCCATTTTAAACTTTTTCACTCCATAGGTTTAACTTAATGTTTAAGTTTGAAATAGAAGATTCTTTGATTTGTGTCTAACTCTGCCCTTGTGAGGAGGCAAAGTAAATACAAGCTATACCTTTTCCAGTTCAAAATGGGAATAGTTCAGTCCAAATAAGAAATTTAAAATAAAAAATAAATAAATTTATAAATATCTTTAGGTGCTACAGCAAGGTATTGATTTTTAAAATGTTTTCAGCCTAATGGTTAGGTCAACTGAAAATCGCAATAACAGGAGAAGTGCAAAAGGAGGTATATGAAATGGATGGAAATTGGAAAGCCCTAGCGGAAAGTCTTTCTATTCCGAAAACCACCCTCTATCGCTGGATTAGTAAGGAAAATCAACCTGATACAAAGGGAAGAGCTTAGAAATTGTAAGGTCAAACAGGTGCATTTGGATTGTATTCAAGCACTAGCGGATGAAAATCCTAATATCACATTAAATGTAATCTATGAAACGATCGAAGCCAAGTTTGGGTTGAAATTGTCCAAATCTACAGTAGCGAAGCATCTAGATTTGATGACTTATATGCTTAAAGCTGTAAGATCTGAGCCCGATGGGGCAAATTCAATTTAGAATAAAAATAAACGTAGTTTATTTTTATTCTAAATTATTGAATTACCAATCAACTTGAAAACCCATTTTATTTATGGATGAAACAAACTTTAATGTTCATATTTACAGGAGAGATGAGCGTTCTCTAAATGGTAGACGATGTAACGTAGTTTCAACCGGTACTCAGGGTGCCAATATTCACGTTATTGGATGTATTGGTCCCCCATAGCCTCGTGTACCATGAAATTCAAAGATGGTCTTTTCGAAAAGAAAGCACACAGTCTTGAATATGAGAATGTTTGAGAGCTGCAGAGAGGCAATATGGGGGTCTAGTTGTGATGGTTGTTGACAATGCCCCATGTCACTCAAACATTGAAGTTTTTAGTGAAGAAGAATTTCTAAGGTGTGAAGTGCTTAGGTTGGGACCATACAGTCCAATGTTTAATCCCACTAAACAAGTATGGTCTTTAATCGAAGCTTACATCAAGCAGGAATTGACTGCTAAAATTGTGAGTGTTCTTGCAATGGAGAGAAGAGATGGCTTGTCAATTACTGAACAAAGGACAAGAGCTTTGACCTTATTAATTGAGGAAGAATTGAGAAGGGTCACACCAGAAATATGCAATCGTTTCATAGCTGGAATTCAATCTAAAATTCCTGCAGCTGTAGCATTAGAAGATGTGTTCTAATAAATGACTTGAAGAATGCTTTTTTTATATTATAAAATGTTAACAATTTTATTGCTAAAATAATTTATAAACTATTTTTTATATTTATACTTATAATAATTTTTCCATTTTGAAATGAACTACTCCCATTTTGAACTGAACTATTCCTATTTTGAACTGAACTATTTCCATTTTGAACTGAACTATTTCCATTTTGAACTGAACTATTTCCATTTTGAACTGAACTATTTCTATTTTGAACTGAACTATTTCTATTTTGAACTGGAAAAGGTATAGAGAAGTAATTGCTATTTTATGAAATTGAAATAGTTACGAGAGTTCAGTTTTAGAATTGTTTAATATGCTCGCTAATATAACGCCAAAGTACCCCAACCACAAAAAAATGACACGTTTTTTGTGTGGTTTTATGTCAAATTGGGTCTACTGTATATCATACTAAAAGTTAAATAAATATTTGAATATAGGAAAGTTTCAAATTTCCAAGTTTAACATTTTAGACTTACAAGTCATTTTCCATTACGTTTAAAATCACTAACAACCATTTCATGTGAAAGATGGACACTGAAAACATGGATAAAACATGCAAGATTTATTGGTTTATCATAGACAACTGATCGAGTTACTGTTTTAGAACGTAATAGAAAATGACTTGTAAGTAGAAAATGTTCAACTAATTTGATACTTCCTCATAGTCAAAGCTTGTTCAACTAATTTGATACTTCCTCATAGTCAAAGCTTGTTCAACTAATTTGATACTTCCTCATAGTCAAAGCTTGTTCAACTTCTAGCATATTTTTTTCTGAGTAGAAAAAATAACAAGGGGAACGGCTCATGAAGAACTTGTTTACATTGGACTTGAAGACGGCCATATTGTAGTCAGCTAGAAAGCTGGTAAACGGAAGAGAAGCTTTGTTCATGGAATCTACATTTAGGTTTAGGCACAGATAAAGAGTGGGGGAAGTTATTGATAGTGTTTACAGCCAAACGAGTGTTTCTCGTGAATGTTTAATGAGGCGGGACCCTAGATTAGAGCTCAGACGAGCACTTGCCATGCAAATAACGATAAAACAGAGACAGGCTCGCAACGTCGCTTCTGTGACAAAGAGGTTGCAGGTAAAAGAAAAGAGTATCCCCCACTAGGCTACGAAGTTTATCCTGAACTCTGTCAAGACAGGATAAGGTCTTCCTAACAGCTCCTGCCCAGATGTGACAGCAATACTCCATCCTTGGACGTATCTGGATCTTATATAGGTAGAGAATTGCATCAGTAGGTAGATATCTACTGGATCGATAGAAGAATCCCATCATTTTTCCAGCGATCTTGGCAACGGATTTGCCATAAAAGTCTTATAAAAAATTATGAGATGGGGGCTATCAGCCTAAATCGAAACCAAAACATGTAGCTCTCCAGCGTTATTCGTTACCATCTGAGCAAAGTTCATGGGCATATCAAAACTTTAAAAAATAACGTAGTTAAACATATAAATGCATATTTGCCCATGTGTAGAAATAACATGTCTAGTCGACTTATACCTGCCAAGTTCAAATTTATCAATTTTTGACCACCTTAGAAGCTATTTTTACTAAAAACCAACTCATATTTGTTCCAAAGGTCCAAATCCTTTTTATGTCAAGTTTCAAACCTAGAAACCAAAAATTGACAAGGTAATTTGATAGAGATCGCACACATATAGAGTGAAGTTCACTTTATATATATATATATATATATATATATATATATATATATATATATATATAAACAAATGATTAATAAAACATGTTTAAAGACATCTTGAAAAAGAGTTAAAAACATATTTAATTTTAAAAAAGGAAGCACAAGATACGTGGATAGTCCTTAATCCGTGGAGTTTCGAAGAAATACTCTCCTTCTCATCAGAGGGCAGGAATTAGCAAAATGCAGGATAGGATTTTGCATATAAAAGTATTTAATGAAACTACACGTAAGTCACAGATCTTACTTGGTTAAAAAAGGGTGAGGTAAGGGGAACAGGAGGCAAAAGAAAAATGATAAAAAGATTTCACATGAATGGATAGTTTTTTATATATATATATATATATATATATGCAACACCCCCCTCCAAAAGGGCCCTGTCAGTGGGGCATTAGAATACGCTTACTGCCCCCTCCCCTGCAGAGGGTAAAAGTCCCTCAATGGCGGTTCTGGATATGACCTTAAACTATATCCAGTGGTGAGGCCCCAGCTTGTAGGCTTTGGGGAGTGTGGAGCCACCCTTTAATTACCATTGCTCCCAGGTCCTCTCTGACCCGGAATGGTAGTACCTGTTAGGGTCCCAACTATGGGTTGAATAGAAACCGACGTGAAAACAACAAATATATTCTATTAAAAAAATTTTTCTTCAAAATCTTTGGATTCGGCATTAAATAACCTGAAAAGGGTTGATATGCCGTAAAACAAAAACAACCAACCAACCTTCCCAAACCGCATAGAACTTGAACTTGTCAAACTCCATATGACATGTATCCAACAACTAACCACGACAGTCCAAAGGTTAGCGCCGTATCCTTAACTGCTTGTCTTTTTCCTTCTCCTTTTAATTCTTATCCCTCTCTTTCTCTCCCCATACCTCCGCCTTCAAAGTTTTACCCATCTTACGCCCTTCTTTTCCACCCTTTCCCTCTCTCCCGCCTTCTATTCATATCCGTGTCTGGCTGAATATTTTAAACCCCTCTCGCCTCTTACCACCTTCCAATGTTTCTTAAATCTTAAAACTTAACTGTTGTCGAATTAGAATTGAAATCCCCCCCCTTTTTGTGCTTCCTCTAATATCGTTTTTCTAATCATAATAACCACTTCTGTAAAGTCTTATGAAGTTACTGGATCTTTGATACGATTCGGTAACCGAAAACATGTGTAACTAAGCAGATAAAACTATACAAAAAAAATTATTTTTTATCATTCGTTAAAAAACCATTTAGTCAGTAAGTCATTCAATTACCTGCAATCGATGCGTCAACCTGCTCTCTCGAATTCACTATAGTACCAGTAATAATTTATTTCTTAAGGGACCATCAGTTGTTTACCATGAAATACTGTTTCGGGATTTAAAAACAAAACAGTATAATACATAATGGCTCCCGAGCAGTGTTGATAAAACACCACCTCCCTTAATCTTAGAAAAAAAAACATGTTACAAATATTAGATCTAGTTTCCTATTCTTAATTACTTTATCTAAACTATTCATGTTATAAAAATGAATTTCTTACAGGTGAGATTCATCTGTTTCCAAATTCAAAATGGATATATTTTTTGATTTATCAGTCCTGTGTTTATAAGATAAGGATTAATATATATATATATATATATATATATATATATATATATATATATATATATATATATATATATATATAGAGAGAGAGAGAGAGAGAGAGAGAGAGAGAGAGAGAGAGAGAAATAGAGAAAGAGAGAGAGATTTGATGTCTGTATTTATGTATGCATGAAGAAAGAAAGAGAAAGAGGGAGTATATTGAGTGTAAGAGAGAAAAGGCTATAACAGAACGGAAACATACCATATATGTGTCTGAATTCATAAGATTCGGAGTCACAGGTCTAAATTAAAACTTTACACCCTATTAAGAACAAATCGTCTCAGATCAGAGTCGTTGTAATTAATTTGTTAACGGATGGAGCCATTATCGCGAACAGTCACGGTTTCGTAGCCTTCGATTCCGATCACAGCAATATCAAAGGTATCAAAAGTCGATTTCCGCCCGAACTTGTTGCAATCACGCTCCAACGTTTTTGTTATCGCATCTAGGTTCGTGTACCCGTGTCCCTGACCCTTACCAACCGCTTGCTAATTTCACTCTTTGTGTCCAGGGTCGGGTGACTCAACTCTACAAACCCCCATCACTCACTTCCCCACCAAGCAATGTTGATTCCCTGAATGATTAATAAAAATAAATAAAAATATACATGAAGTTTTGGGGAGAACTGGCCAAAAACGAATGTTGCAATATTCGGCTCGAATGTCGACTTCGTGCTCTGCTGAGCATATCATGCCTGATTTTACTTATTCAGGTGAACTTCCCGTTCCACCCCCACACCAAGTAACCCACCCTGCTGACTCACCCCCAGTGTTTCAAGAACAGGTGTAGCGTAGCCAACTCTGCCGAGAAAAGAACGGTAATAAGTACCTGTTATCATAATAATTGTAGAGTGTGTGTACACGCTAATCGGCAGATCGAGGTTCAATTCTCAGTGGAATCGTACCAAAAACTAAAAAAAAAAAAAAGACAATGCTGTTTCATGCTATTTTGCTAAACACTGTCTCTGCTTTATCGTTATTTCCATTGCAAGTGCTCGTCTGAGTTTCAGTCTATGTTCCCCCCCCTCGCCAAAATTTCACGAAAAACACTTGTCTAGTCTAAACCACAATCAATAATTTCCCCACACTCTTTATCTGTGCCTAAACCTAAATGTAGATTCCATGAACAAAGCTTCTTTCTTAGAACTACACGCCTGTGGAACTCTCTTCTGTTTGCCTACTTTCCAGCTGACTACAATTTGATTGTCTTCAAGTCCAACGTAAACAAATTCTTGATGAACCCTCCCCCTAAGTAATCCAATTTACAAAATTCCCGCTACTTATGTTTTCTACGCTATAATCACATTGAATACTGTACACCCATTAGCCCTTATCCTCGAGCGGCCTCCAGGCCTTCGTAGGTGGTGACTCCTATGTAATATATATATATATATATATATATATTTTCACCAAAAAGCGATCATTTTCGTATGGTCTATGATCGTTTTCTTTTTTTGCATTTTTCCTTTTAATATCCTGAAGATGTCTTCTGCAATAAGGACGAAACGTTGATCATTTCATAAATTCATTCGGTTTTTCTTTTTTCAAAACAACATAACGTCAACCATCGCCGATATTTTTATTTTATTTTTATTCATATATATATATATATATATATATATATATATATATATATATATATATATATATATATATATATATATATATATATATATAAGATTAGGATCATAAATGGAGCGACCGTGGAAATTGAGTGGCGCCGTCCCCTGCATCTCGGTGTAGTAGTCGATCAAAAAAGAGTCTTTAGGCCGCCCTCAACAAACACTTTCGTTTTATTTATTTAGTTATTCATTTATTTATTTTTCTAAGTATCATACTAGTTGGAATCCCTGTTCTTTGGGCTGATTTCCAAAAAAAAAACACACTGCGATGTTTTCACTAAGAAGCGATCAATAAACCAAATGAAGTCCTTATACATACATGCAGGTGTTTATACGGAGTATTTTTTATTTCTATGCATCGTCGCTGTTTCTCTCCACTGTTTCATTGGTAGGCGTAATCGACTCGGCTATTTAACTAAAACGAAAAAACTTTTTCATGCGAGAAAGACACAAAGACAAAAATAGACGTTCGCTGACTTTCTTCAAGGTTTTATTAGAGGGAACTTACTTAGGACAGAAAGAGAGACACTAGTGCTATCTTAAAATATTTACTTCTTAAACACATATCTTAATATCTTAAGTAATGAGTAGGGCTATGCGTACAGCATATTCTTTTCATTGTTTTGACTCTCGAGTGTATATCCGTTTATATCTTATATGCTTTTATATAGAGTGATGTGGTCCTCGGTTGATTAACTGTGTCGTATATATACTTGCGAGTCAAAACAATGAAAAGAATATGCTGTTGTCATATCCGTACTATTGAGTGACGTAGGCAAACAGAGATTATCAGTTTCTACATCATTGCGAAGTCGCGTTCGTACAGTTTCCAACGAAGAGAATTGATTTAAAAACCTTTGTTGCTCTCGGTCGAAAACGTGGCATCATGTCATTGTTCGAATCTTGTTTTGTCTCCTGCATTTGAAACCCTGAGAACGGTTCTGTTTTTACAGATTAGGTTTATCTTGACATGCACTAAGACTGATCCTTGTTGAAATTCACACTAGCAAACTTAATCGCTACTTACTAATATATAACACGCACATGCAACTTCCTTCTACCGCTCCAGAAGATCTCTCACTACTGATGCAATTCTCTATCTGTATAAAAGCCAAGTACGTCCAAGGATGGAGTACTGATGCCACATCTGGACAGGAGCTGCTAAAAACAGTCTATCCTGCCTTGACAGAGTAAAAAATAGACTTCGTAGCTTAGTGGGGGATGCCCCTTTTCTCTTCCCTGCAACCTCTCTCCCACAGAAGAGACGTTGTGAGCCTGTCTTTGTTTTATCGTTATTGCCATGGCAAGTGCTTGTCTGAGCTCTAATCTCTGGTCCCCCACGCCAATCTTTCACAACAAACACCTGTCTAGCTGAAACCACTGTCAATAATTTTCCCCACTCTTTATCTGTGCCTAAATCAAAGCGTAGATTCCATGAACAAAGCTTCTTTCTTAGAAATGCACGCCCGTGGAACTCTCTTCCGTTTGCCTGTTTCTCAGCTGACTACAACTTGGATATCGTCAAGTCCAACATAAACAAATATCTGATGAACTGCCCCCTTAAGTAAGACACTTATCTCCAATACTAATAATTACTACGATACTATCCCATTGGTTACTGTTCACGCAATAACCCTTATCCCCGAGTGGCTTCCGGGTGGTGTCCTCCATGTAAAAACAAAAAAAATCTTATCATTTTCAGGCTTGTCATGAAATCGACGTTCCTTGTCATTAAAGTATGTATAGATAATATAAAATTTACCATCCTGTTAAATTCTGGAACTGTGTATCAATGGAAGGAGGAAGTTATGCAGCAAGATTGGATATATGTGTGCGTTAAAAAAAAGGAATTTCTCACTTTCTTTGTAATAATGTGAACACCCCCCCCCCCAAGTGTTATTACGTGAAAATAGAGGAAAAACTACATAAAAAAGAGGGAATAGTTGATCAGCATTGAAAGTTTCGAATTAAGGATAAAACGCGGGGGGGGGGTAAACAAATTTTTTTGTTGCGTTTCTACATTTTTGATATGAAGATTAATAATTTGTATGATTTGGATTTATGTTCGCATCTGGAGTTCTATTTAAACAAAACAGCGCGGACGAGCGGACGGCAGCTGTATGGAAATGACCGAGCCGTATGCGAGATGACATCATGGCAAGGACAAAGGAAAAATAAAATAAAAAGACAGAGAGAAAAATACACCATGTGCTCGGTACAGAAAGAAAGCCGGCGTCAAAGAGAATGGTCGCGTAAAGACGCAAGTGAGAAATGGCTGGCGTGAGGTCGGAGAAACTAAGTGGACGTCGAAGAAAGTGGACGTTTTAGCAAGGGTGAGAAATGGCTGGCTGTGGCCGACGTGGGGTCGGAGAGAAAAAGTGTAGACCAGGCGAGATGGACGATGGTAAGAGACTTACTAGTGGTGTCGAAACAATTATAACGGTAATAATAATAATAATAATAATAATAATAATAATAATAATGATAATAATAATAATAATAATAATAATAATAAAACTTTTGTTAAAAATGCCGACCCGAATTTATGATTATTTCTTTCCTTCGTCTGCCTATGGACTAAGGTAAAAATGGTGTTTAGTTCCATTAAAAAATAGCCTGATTACTATTTGCTTAAAAAAAAATGGCCACCTTTTTTTCAAAGAAGAAATTCTTGTTTGTCTAAAACTTTTGTCTAATAGAAGTTTTTTTTTTTCTCTTTCGTCAAAAAAATCGCAATTTCCGACATCGAGACGTAAATAAGAACAACCATTTAAATGAAAAACACCTTGAAATTTGGCAAAACAAAGAGTAAACATTCCTCTGCTTAAACAAGTCTTCAAATGGAGATGTGGAGGGGGAAGGGCGGGAAGAATATCAGAGTAATCCTAAGTATTCTTTTTAGCTTAGACATTTTAGAATTATTAATAAAACTTTGTATGTTTTTTTGTTGTTTTTTTTCATATGAGAAAAATGGAATAAATTTTGTCTTTTTTTTTTTTAATAGAATAGATTCAATTTAAATCCGTTATTTTAGAAACCAATGCGAGAAACAAACAAATAAGACACATCTCTAAAGTACATCTTGGTGAATAGAAAAAAAAAAATTCTATTACATTTTAATGCAGATGGAGGTTGTCGGAAAAATAAGAAATTTTTAAAGCTGGTTGAACAAAATAGGTTATAGTGAGATCGTGATGCGATTCGAACGATCACCAAAACAAAAAACAAAAAATCGGATGGAATAGCTACTCTCTTTCTTTTTCTGTTTCCTTGAGATATGCTCTCCTCTTCGCTCTCAATAGCAAGTTAGTTTTCATAGGAACGTGTTAACTCAAGGGAGAGTCGCCAACCTGAGAGGTCCTAAACTATTATCTAAGCTTCAACCTCTGTCCCATCGACGAAATGTCGCATTCGTCTGCCTGTTCTACAGGTATTTTAATGGTGGCTATTCCGACGAACTATAAGTTCTTGTACCCACTCGATGTAAATACCCTCGACAAACCCGACAAGCAGCAAAGTCCAACCCCTACACAGTAGAGGTCCCTAGATGTAAGAAAGCCTTCTACTTTAATAGTTTCTCTCTTAGAACTACTAGACTTTGGAATTCCCTTCCAGGTTCCTGCTTTCCCAACTGTACTGACATGCAGAAGTTCAAGTGTAATGTGAACAGACATCTTGCTGCTCAACTCCCTATATAGTAGCCCTGAAACGTATGTCCCTGATAGTAATCGCCTACATCAAAGTGGCACTGTGCCTTTTTTGGGGGGCTGAAAATGGAATAAAAAAAATTAAGGGAGCAAAGATTACTGATAACACAACTTGTTGCAAAAAAAACTATGCCCGCACATGCCTTACATGTCAACAATTAAATTAAAAAATCATACAAATATCTTTTAGGGATTTCGATGCAAACGTGTGCGGTGTAGCACATGTTTAACTAGTGCAAATGGATGGCGAATGTTTCTATTTACTTTGCCTCTCCACGAGGGCAGAGTTAGACACCAGGGTCGTTTTTTCATGTGAGAAAAGGAACAAAAATAAAAAAAATTGTCGTAGTCGGGAAGGATTTCTCCTCCACTAACAGAACAAAAAGTAAAGTTTAGCATCAGAACAGATACTACACTTTGAGATATTAAATCTTTTATTCAGGCTAAAATTACAATGCAAGTTCAAACTGAACGAAAAATTTAGGAACATGCCAACTCAAAAAGGGGGAAAATGAGGGTTGTTGGTCATCCTTGTTACTCTAGAACTAAACAAAAGTTTCTCTTAGCTAGTATCTTTTTTCACCTTTTCGTACTGGGGGACGTCCTTAGAACCCAATTGTTTAAAACATGTTTTATTTACGTGTAAAAACAAAAAAGATAACAATGAAGATACAATAATTCATTTGTGTCGAGAGCGGGGGTGGGGTGAAGAAAAAATACAACAGTGGTTAGTAGGACCCTCCCAACCCCGTCTAGTTGATAGATCACCAGTTCAGCTCTGGTTTGTAAAGGGACCTGAGCTCTTGTTGGACAGTCTCTAAGTAGGGGCGCACTCTAGATGGGACGAAATGAAGAAAAGAAAAATTCTTGGGTGAGGGGGGAGGATCGTGTTAGTGATTGATTTCCTTCTTTCCAAGATGGGTGAAATTTAGAGTGAGGGGTGAGCTGAAAATGTCTCTGGACAGCAAGACCACTCAAAAGATATTCTCTTTGTTTAGAAAATAAGTATCGGCTAGGATCATTTTGCGAAGAAAACAAAATCCAGGATTATGTACGAGTAAACTTCAAGAACAGAAACAATTTGGTAATAGTGCATAAAAGGAGACACTAACTTTTAACACACCGGAAGTTGGCACAATCGTCTCTCAATTGAGGTATGGAAGCGCAGTAGGTATCGCCAAAACAATGTGAAAAAAAGAAAGCATGATTCCTTTTGTGTTAACTATACAAATTATGGAAAAGCAAAAGCGACTTAATGATTTTTTAAAACCATTCTTTATTTTCTTCAAACTGGAATTAATAATTAATCTTTGTTATAATTTTGTTAGGTTTTAAGATTTACACAGTTTAATGATTAATAATATTATAAACATTTGTATATTAAATATGAAATACGGTTTTACTGAATGTTCTTTTGGTTACCTAGGGCTTCCATATTTTGTTCAGTAAAAAGCGACAAACAAAATATGAAGGGGGCTACAAAATGCTTAATATTTGTGCAATAATATTTTCAAATCGGTTTTAATCTGGAGATAAAATAGCTGACAAGAGCCATGTATATATAAAAACTTAATATTTAAAAAAAAGTTAAACACAATTAATTAAAAATCTATGTTGTAACGGAACATTTTGAAATGATGGTACTTTAATCGCTTTAATTTTTCTTGGCAATTCAACTGACTATAGTACATATTAATTCGAAAAAACGCTATTTAAAAAAAACATAATATTACATTTATATCATTTTTTTAATTGCAACTTCAAGATAAATGTTTGTTCAATACGTGTATTTAAATGTAAAAAAAATAAATATTTTTTACTTATTTGAACTCTTATGTTTCATAATAAATAGAAATTTCGGTAGATTTAAATGTATTTTGTTCAAATTTAAAAATAAATAAATAAATAAATAAAATATATAGAAAAATACGTAAACGTTTTTATCAATTATTTTTTTTATTCTTTAATCGCATTTTATATATTTTTATATATTTTTATAAATTTTTATATATTTTTATAAATTTATAGTTAATATATTTTTCAAATACATTTAGTTTTTTTTTGTTTTTTTTTCAAATATAGTTAGTTTTATTATTTAAACCTGCGTAATCTATTTGTACTTATTACGTTGTTTGAATTTAGTGTTTTTTAACATAAGTGAAATATTTTTCAACTGTTAAACTATTTTATATTTTTTAAACTGCTAAAACTGTAAAAACACATTGTGTTTTTTTCTATAAATAAATATATTTTTAAAATATTTAAATAGTTTAACAAAATATATAACACTAACTTAAATGAACACAATTATTTGAAAAATATGCAATTAAAAAAAAATTGATAAAAAATATATACGATCAAAAAATAAAAAAAATAATAGCAACGATCGTAATAGATTACACAGGTTTAAATAAAAAAATTAATTATATTTGGAAAAAAAAACTGAATATGTTTGAAAAATATATTATCAAAACATTTATAAAATTTAGAAAAACATATAAAAATACATAAACTTTATTATCAATTGATTTTTTTTTTAAATTTTAATCGGCTACATTTTTAAACAACTATGTTTAATTAAGTTAAAAATAAATAAATATAAAATATAATTGAAAATTGTATCGATTCTGTGCTTCCATAACTAAATTTAGAGACGCGTTTGCCAACTTCCGGTGTGTTTAAAAGTTAGTGTCTCCCTTTTATGCACCATTACCAACAATTTTGGATGTCATCTGGAGAAACTAACCTTGGAGCAAGTGAACAGTGACCACAAACAAAGTACCAGAACCAACCAAGTGTAAAGAGATCCCAGTAGAACAGAAGAGAGACGGTCGTAGCCATCCCCTTCCAGAAGACGAGGAGGAAGAGAGAGAGTTGAATGTTTGACTTTCCGGAGAGCTGCTGAGCTTTTGGTTTTTCTTTGAGAAGCGAGAGTCTGTTTTGTTTAGTTAGACTTCAAACTTTTCTGATTAGTTTTATTAAAAAGAAAATCCTGGAGAAATGGTATAATATGTTACAAAAAAAAAAGCATTAGCAGCTAAAATCTACAATAAAAAAAAAGGAGCAAATCTTCAGTTTGATATATGACGAGTTACAAGCAAACGCTCCAAAGAAAGATTGGTTTGGTTGTTTTTGTTTTACGGCATATCAACCCTTTTCAGGTTATTTAATGCCGAAACCAGTTATTTTGAAGAAAAATTTTTTAATAGAATTTTTTTTATATCAGTTTCTATTTAACCCATAGTTGGGACACTAACAGGTACTACCAGTCCGGGTCAGAGTGGACTTGGGAGCAATGGCAATTAAATGGTGACTCCACACTCCCCAAAGCCCATAAGCTGGGGCCTTACCATCAGATATTTTTTTTTATTTTTTTTTATTTTTTTTACACAGTGATCACCACTTATCAAGGCCCGGAAGCCACTCAGGGATAAGGGTTATTGCAAGTACATTAAGTTAGTGAGGAGATTTGCTGAAGTGTTTACTTAAGGGGGCGGTTCATTAGGAATTTGTTAACATTGGACTTGAAGAGATCCAAGTTATAGTCCGGAGGGAAGCAGGCAGACGGAACAGAGTTCCACAGGCGTGCAGTTCTAAGAAAGAAGCTTTCTTCATGGAATCCGCGTTTTGATTTAGGCACAGATATAGAGTGGGGGAAATTTTTCACAGTGGATTCAGCTAGACGGGTGTTTTTCGTGAAAGATTGGCGAGGGGGGACCAGAGATTGGAGATATAGTTTAAGGTCATATCCAGGACAACCCAAAGAAAGACAATGGCTCTGCAACACATAACAATAAGAAGCAAGGTCACGCTTGACTATTTAAAACACATCGCAAACATTCATATATGAAACTTCGTCAGTAAAGGAATTGATAGCTTCTACTTTACATATCACACAGAATGATTTGATGTTCAGTATTCACTTGTTATTTAAATGAATTCAATAAACTTTGAATAGAAAAACTTTTTTTGCTGCTTCAAAATATTTTTGAATCTAATTTTTTTTTATTATAGTAATTCATATTTTTTTTAATCTACTGTCGACAAAAATTTTCAAATGCTAAGAAAATAAAGAAAGTATTTTAAATTATTAATAAGTCGTGCGGAACTTCAAACCGATTACCCAACCCTAAAATCTTTGTTCTCGAATGTTTTCAAAATATTTTTCGGTTTACTGTTCATTAGGCACCAAAGATGTGATTATCCAATAAAATAAATAAATAAATAAATAAATAACCGAAATCTTTTATATTATTCGGATTTCTGTTTTTATTCTTGTGTGTTATTCTCACAAAACTTTGGCTGGTACAACATACTACTGAGGAATATTATGAAAAAGGGAGATAGTTTGAATATGATTGAAAACTCCCCCAATTTTTATGTCTGGGGCCACTATCCTGTTGTTCCTTCACCCTTTGCACGTCGCTGCTATCAGATAGGTTAACATTTAGGAAGACCAGGCGTTGTATGTAGGAGAACCACGACACCTTCCTTGCAAATAAAACAAGCTACATGTGTGTGATCCCCCTCTGGTGCTGCATGCGAGATGACGCCACAAAAAATAGTGAAGAAATGATGAATGTGAGAAGTGTGAAGGGCCAACGTTGCCTTCACATTTTTGCCAAGTTTCAGAAAAATCTAATGGATGGAGCAAAAGTTATCAGGTAAAAAGTGTCATTTTTTTCAATTTTGGGGCATTTGTTACCCCTTTTGAGCTCCTGGGAACGCCGAATCCCAGTGAAAATGGACAAACGGTGCAGTTTTACACCTTAAAACATGTATATTTGAATTTAGCACCATGGCAAACCACTATATAGATATACATCAAGTTTTTGAGTTATATAGAAAAAAGAGCACCAAAAGGCATGTTATTTTAGCCCTAAAAGTCCCAGAGGGATACGAACTAGAATTTTGCCAGAGTCACCCATACTGAATCACATTTTAGCCAAGTTGCAGGAAAATCTAATGAATGGAGCAAGAAGTGTAAATTTTGGCCATTTGGGGGCATTTTTGCTCTTTTTTGAGACCCTGGGGATGCCGAATCCCAGTGTAAATGGATAATGGTGCAGTTTCAGGCCTTAACACATGTATATTTGAGTTGACCACCGTGAAAAACCACTATATAATAAGATATATCAAGTTTTTGTTGAGAAATATGAAAAAAAAAAGCCACAAAAAGGGGCGTTTTTATTACTGAAAGCCCTCGGGGATGTGAACAAGAATATTGACAGGGCCACCCATACTGGATTTATTTTAAGAACAATGGGCTCCACATTTTGGCCAAGTTTCAGAAAAATCTAATGGATGGATCAAAGATTATGGGGCAAAACATGTAATTTTGGGCCATTTTTGACCTCTTTTGAATCTCTGGGGATGCAACAGGAATTTTTGCAAAATATTTTTTTACTGTGCATATCTATTTAATGAAATACAATTTATGGCAAAATTTCAAGAAACACTAATGGACGGTTATCTGGCAATCATCGGAACTAACGGATGCACGGACACCACTAAAACATAAGTCTCTCACCGATGAATCGGGGGACCAATAAATAATATTAAAATGGTATATGTCAGTTGGCGGATGAGTCAAAGCATTGATCAACAATGGTTGTATAATCATGCAGACACACCGTGATTATTTGGGGATACCAGGCGCTGTATGTAAGAGAATATTAATATCTCCCTGCAAGAACTGCTAACACCTAATGTTGTCATCTTCTCTGATGAGAATATACAAGCGACTGGGGATCACTTGTGAATTTTATATTCCCACGAGACTTCCTCCTTTAGAGGAAGCCAGTTCAACCTGCCTAGGGATAGTGTCACTTTAGAAGGTATGAGTAATCACTGCATAGTTGCCGGAAGTCGGTTAGTGATCCTGGTCATGGTTTTTGTACTGCATGAAATGGAATCTTGAAAAAAAAACAAAAAAAAAACACGTCTAAGAAGTGTGTTGGGGCTTCACTATTGTACCTCCCCAAGAAAATCATGAAATAGTATGCAAAGAAGTGATTTGAACAGACTTTTATAGAAGAACATTTCAGAATTTTATAATATCTATATATAGCATTCATATACGGCATAATCGTGTTGACACACCACTTTTCATTAGATCACCGAAGTAAAGCAACGTTGAGCCTGGTTAGTATCAGATGGGTGACCATTTGGGAATTCTAGCTGTATGTGATCTCTGCTTATCTCAGCATTTGTTTCCAGTCGTCCTGTACATACACTTCACTTGCCACTGGTATTTAACAATACCGACTCAGGAGAGGTGTGGTGTGAGATTGTGCCACAAAAATTTCATGCGCAGGCACCCCTTTCGTGGGTATCCATAGTCTGTCAAAGACTGGAGGAGCCTGTATAGCGTCCATACATTATACAACAGAACTTTTAGCTTGAAAATGTAACTATATAACCATGAACTCGTTCGTCAACTTAATAAGTAAAATCCACGATGCCAGCCTTATATTGCACGTGTGATATTAACTAATGCAGATATAAAAAGAAACGAGGAATTTCCATGCAGACCATGTACATATTTACGCTTCGATGGCCGTGCATAAAAGCTGAACATTTTCAAAGCTGGGGTCAGGAACATATGCAAGCGGTACGTGTAAAATGTTTAATTAAGTTAAAATCCTCAGTCCGAACAAATTCATGGAAGCCTGCACTTACCTTGTGTGACTCGCAAAAAATAATTTTCACATTTCTGCACATTTACATGCAATAAAAAATAACTCAGACCCACCTGAAATCAGAAAAGAGAAAGGAAAACGTTCGTTAGAATTTTTGGAGATAACGATCGATAATTTGTGCAGGGTAGAACATTAAAAATATCACTCTAAAGAAAACAACACTACAGCTTATATATTATTTAATTGGAATTCATTATTGAGATGAGTATTATGTTTATTAATTTATTGGTTGTTGCTTCAAGACGTTTCGGCCAACTATTCCTCTGGCCTTCATCAGGTGGTAACCGCGGCGGGATAGAAACTCCGAATCTCCTAACTACATTCTCAACAATTACTGCCTTCCATAGTTGTTGTCGTATTACCACATTTTAACCAACTAAGTCTCTTTGGGTAGGATTGAAACTGCTATCTTCAGACAATGCTCACCTGGTATCGTAGAGATTCAACATCTATATCCACTGTGCCACGGGCCCCGAACGGGCGATCAAGGTTGGATATTTTGGTCTTATAAATCCATGTTTATTCATTATCTGATCTGCCATGGTCGGGTCCGTATCGAATGGTATAAATATTATTATTATTTAATTGGAATTCATTATTGAGATGAGTTTTATTTATCAATTTATTGTCGACTATTATCCTCATCTTTCTTAGTTGTTTTATATTAAAAAATATTTAACAAGGAAAATAAATCATGACAAAAATTGCAACATTTGGCACAGATTTGGTTACTCGATAGGCAATGTGGCTAGAACGAAGCATCTTTTGGTTTCGATTCTAGCTAATGACACCCAAACAATGTTTTTTTTTTTTAACTTTTGAAATCAATCCTATATATTAGGTACGACATAACATTCAATAGATAATTGGCCCTGTAATGATAAATACCAAATTTGCATAAATTAAAATATATTTACACAGATTTATTTCACAACTAGCGGGGGTACCCGGCGTTGCCCGACTGTTTGTTTCCGGGACGGGGGGGGGAGTTTTAAAAAATGTTATGGTAGGTAAGTAGGAAGGATCAAACCCGGAGTCATCAGTAAAAGTAGGAAAATAAAGTGTGAAAAAAAAAAAACATCTGCAACGTTAACAGTTCGGCCACCAAGAAAAGTCCATTCCAGTTGTTTAGGAAAAAAAAAAAAAAAAACGACTACGGTAGGTCGGCGCGAACGTGAAAATGTAATGTGAATTGTCCAGCACGCTAACCACTACGCCACAGAGCACTGCAGCTTAGTTTAGTGATTTTAAATAACTTCACATGAAAGAACTACGAAGCCAAACCGGTGTTCTCTTCTCAACTGTTCCTTGTGAACGATCCCCAAACGGTGTTAAGTGGTGGCAGGGGGAGGAGGAATTTATTAGAGAGAAAATATTTTACCACTTCCATTGATCTTAACCGATTTTGGCCGTGACTTCTCAGCAGAAAAAGTATAGAAATCTAAGATTATCGAGGAATTTGAGAAATAATAAGCCTATAACACACCTCAGATATTGTTCTGCCGTTTGTGCATATTATATTTGCATGAAATATCTTGATTTTTAATCCTATTAATGTCAAAATCAGACGAGAAAAAATGAGTTCATTTTATTTTTATAGAGAAGAGACTAGGCAAGTCTCAAAATAAATTAATAAATAAGCATCTGGTTATTGTTTGAAAACTGGACTTATGTTTTTCTTACAATGAGAATTCTTTGTTACATAGCTGACTGAGTCTAACAGCAATTTTGCAACAGGCACAATAAATTGGACGATCACGACCTGTGCAGTGAATGTTCATATAGGGATTGTCTATTTATTTCTTTAACTCTCACCTCGAGCAGCTTTTGGCTATTATAAGTGATGACTTATGAGCACATTTTTCTAACATATGTAAGTAATGTCGACAGAAAATAGTTTATTTAAACAGATATATTTTTCAGATATTATGTTCCTGGAATTTTGAGTTGAGGATTGGTAATCTAAATATTAATTTACTTGTCTGATGTCCGGTGTCACAAAAAAAATCATCATCGCAAACATTAATTAATGCGAAACGAATTACCTCCCTTTATAGTTGCTCTTCTTCAGTTAAAAATCATTAAAAACGTTTCCTCTCCAAAAATTTTACAAAATAAAAAGAACATAGCTGTCTGTTTACAGTTTCAAATTAGCTATTTTATTTTATAATTAAAAAAAAGTCATGTTTAGAAGAGACTGTAATTTATTTTTATTATAAAAATATTTTATTGTGTTGAATTTTCAAAAAGAATCTAAATCAATTCTTTTTAGCTTTTTAAAACTAAAAAGAATTGACTTAAAAAAAAATTAGATCCTTCTCCAATGATAATTCAACGCACAATACATTTTGTTTTTCTGAATAATTTTTTAAGGTTAAAAAAGAATGGTTTTACATTTTTTTGTTATTTGTTTTTTTGCATTTTTATTTATTTTATTTATAATGTGTTTAAAAACTTTTCAACTACTGTGGAATTTCCACAGGTTCTGCTAGATTGTATTATTTAGATTTTTTTTCTCGTTTTACGTGTTATTTTTACAGCGTTTAAAAGTCGATGTAGCCCTCCAACATTCTTCAGGGGTATCTTGTCGATTCCTTCTTGCGAATCCTTCTGTTGAAGTCGGTTAATTTCGAATGAAACAGAGGTAGCATGCTCTTGTTCTGTAAGCCATGACTGGGTGCAAGTCGTAAGTAATTCACGATTTTTAATGTTGTTTGCACTGAGGATTGAATCTTCGACCCCCAGAAAAGTCCAACGTACAAATGGGTATTTTATTTACTACACGACGAGTCACTCAAATACAATTGCAAATTGAACCTATACACTTTCTATGCGCCTGGCACCAGCATTCGTCTACCCCATCAGATAAACGTCAAACGACAAACCAAAACCGAAATACAAAAAAATAAAACAAATGAAGCATGCACCTCCCCCCCTTCCCCATTTAGTCCCAAATGTCCCCAGGGGACGTCAAATCCTTGTGAAAATAAACAAACGGTGCAGTTTTAGGCCTTAACATATGTAAATTTGAATTCTACACCATGCAAAAATAGAAAAGTCCATCATTTGCTGTCACCCCCCGCTCCCATTTAGCCCCAAAAGTCCCCAAGGCCTTAGCATATTTAAAGTTGAGTTCAGCACCATGCAAAACTGCTAAATAGACATATAAAGAAAATTTTGGAGAAATATGGTAAAATAGTCCCAAAAATGGTGTGTTTTTATTAGCCCTAAAAGAGACCCTGGGGTACACCCAAGAGTTATCGTGAAGTATAGACAAACAAAATTATATAGAAATCAGTTAGTTACAACTTTTCAGAAAGTTTTATAAAAATCCAAAGCATCAATTTTTTTTTTCATAAGCACAAAAGTATCAATTTTAGCCATTTTAGCCTGAAAGACACCCCTAGGGGTTGGCAACCAGAGTTTCCCGAAAAATTTGTTCGGTTATGTTTTTACTCATATCATGTTTGTGCAAAATTTCAAAAAATTCCAAGGCGTAGTTATTGTGAAAAGTACAGACTAACGAACAATGGTGAATTTACAGGTCCACCCTTCTTCTCTCGAGGGGACCAAGAAAAAAAAAAAAAAAAAAGATAGCCGATCTAAACGCCATCAATTGTCGTTTAAATGGTTTTGCATAGTAGTCCAAGACAGAGAAGTACCCCACCTCCCCCGCAAGCAAGAAACATAACCCCTTAAAATGAAAAACACTAAACAATTATAAAACAAAGAGAAATAAATCCAGGTTAAAAGAACATTAATTTAAATTGTGGGGCATTTTTATTTTTTTTAGAAATACAAGCATTTATAATTGCAACTTAAATTTGAAAATTATGAATAAAAATTTTTTTCTGAATTTTTGAGATGAGGATTAATAATTCGTATTATTTGGATTATTCGGACTATTGTTCTCATCTTGAGTGTTATTTTCACATTTGCACCTTTATCTTAGCATGAGTCACTCAAAATATAATTGCAAATTGAACTCACACACTGGAGCAAATTAACCTTACATAGTCAGATAACATGTTTCTGTTTTTGTTTTTTTTTAGAGAGGATTGATTCGTATTATTTGGATAATTCAAACTACCGTTCTCATCTTGCGTGTTATTCAAACATTTCAGTCAGTATAATCTCTGGCCTTCTTCAGGTCGATCTTGTTAGGAATCTTTCTGTCGAATCTGCACGAAATTTCAAACGGAACCCTTTATTTAATCCACGTGTTCCGTCAACCATAACTGGATAGAAGGCCCAAATAATTTGCAATTCTATTTTCGGATCAAATAAAGGGGTCCATTTGAAATTCCGTGCAGATCCCCGAGTTCGACAAAAAGATTCCCAAATTTGACAAAATAAACCTGAAGAAGGTCAGAGGTTTAATCGACCGAAACTTTCCGCGAATAGCTCCAAAGATTAGAACAGTAGTCCGAATAACCCAAATAATTTCCAGGTGTTTGAAAAGTGCACACCAAGATGAATTCGGTACTTCTTTCTTTTATTTTTATTTTTTAATATCCGATGGCCAATATTTCTGCTAGATGTGTTTCCTCTGCTGAAGGGCGTTTACCGAACTTGGTTGAATTGAATCAAATGAATAGGAGACAAAAAATAAATAAATAAAAACAAAAATAAAACTGATGAACAATCTATTCTCGTCATGTGCAAAGGAATTTAATCTCCAACAGATGTCTTTAGTTTGGACCATTTTTTTTTTTTTTGTTCTTCGTCGTCAGGTGACCATTCATTAGCTGACGAGTTCGTGAATAGAAGTTAATATCTGTAGACGGTGCTTAAAAAAAAAAACGGAATTTTATTGGTGGCCTTTTCTAAGTTTGGTGTCGGCATGTTCATCAAGGTCTATTGGGTTGCTACATCATTCGACTGTCAACAGAAAGCGAGGGAATTAAGGTATGCTTTGAAAAGCGTACGCCATATCTGGTGACGTATCTTGTTTTCCAGGGAATAGACGTGCTTGTCAATTATATTCAGTCGCAAACTATTTTACAATTGGAAGAATTTAATAAGCAATATAACAGTTTCTAAAGCGTTTTTGAAAATATGTTTTCGAAAGAATCCCTGCTTTCATATACAGGGTGAGTCATAGGAAATGGATGTGAAAGTGAAAAGGATAGTGAAAGTCATGGCGCAGTGGATAAAGATGTTGAATCTCTACGGTTCCAGGTGAGAATTGTCTGAAGATAGCGGTTTCGATCCTACGCAAAGCCGGCCAGAGGCTTACTTGGCCAAAACGTGGTGAGACGACAACAACTATGGATGGCAGTAATTGCTGAGAATGCAGTTAGGAGATTCGGAGTTCCTATCCCGTCGTGGTTACTACCTGATTAAGGCCAGGGGAATAGTTGGCCGAAACGTTGTAAAACAACATCTAAAAAAGATGAGGATAATAGTCCGCAATAAAATAAATTAATAAATAATAATCATCTCAATCATGAGTTCCAATTAAAATAGTATAAATATTTTTCTCTTTTTAGTTTTCATTTCCAAAGATCAATGTCTAAAGTCGAAGTTGTATTTTTTGCATGCTATAGCGTTTTGACATTACTGATACTTGAGTAGCGATGATTAATCGGAATTGGAATCGTGAATCGAATAAATCTGAATTTTTGGGAGTATCGGAATCAGAAAAAAATTCTGCTTATTTTCCAATGCCGAAAACGATTCTTTTTATCGTTTTTATCTCTTTGTTTTCGTTTAAAACTTAATTTTCGACAGCCTGTATTAATTATGAAATGATAGATATTTATTGACTTTAAACTACTAGTAAAACTAAAATCTATAAGTCACACCTATAAGTGTATTTTTATATTTCCGAAAGTATATGCACATTTTACGTGGACTTCTGTGGTAATCTGACCCTCACTCTGCCCTCTAACAAGAAACAGCTCTATATTTAGAAATCTAAACAGAACCGGAATCGGTAATTGCATCGGAAAAAACATTTACCCAAATGCTAGGTGGCAATCGTGGTTCTTATCAGTAATGTTTTTCCCCCTATAGGTGTATATTTATATTGTTTTTCACCCCTATAGGTGTATATTAATATTGGTTCAAAAGATTAAGAATTTCATCTTGAAAATAAAACAGTGTTTTGCAAATCATTATTCATATGAATAACGACTTGATTCGATCTGTCAACTTATAAATGAGGCGCTAGTAAAATGAGTTAGGTTTGGATGTGAAATATGAATCTGACTTATGCTTTTTTTGTTTTTTTGTTTTTTTAGATACACGTTTATTTCCTGTCCATGCTTTTCATTCTACATAACAAATTAATACAGGGCTGTCACCGGCTAGCGGGAAAACATTGTCCTCTGCTCTCTGCTCCTGTTGTTCATGCCGTCATGTCTTTCCCCCTCCACACTCTCTCTCTCTCTCTCTCTCTCTCTCACTGCCTGCTGCTACCTCCACGTAATGACACCAGTCCTGCTGCCTCCTACTGCTCCCCTCTCTATTTCACTAGACGACATCGCCGCACAGTATGGTAAAATTTGTTAGTAGAGGTTAAATGTCGCGGATTCATTTGTGTAAGGTTTAGAAAATGGTCTAATCTTGTGCCAGAAGAATGCTGTGGTGCAAACAATAGTCGAAAAGGTGATTCTTTGCACCTGGCTAAAGAGGGACGATGATAGATGACCAAAACAATAAATGCAGAGTGAACATAAAATATAAATCATGTCAGTGCACTTAACTCGTTTTTTATATGAACAACGAAAATGCCATTTTGGTAGTTCACGTCATCGACGCTAACATGCAATTTATCCAGTAGGTGGAGGTTTATTTTTAGTGAGGGCATCTGTGTGCAAAATAGCTATCGAAAAAGTGGCCATGAAATCGTACATATTCTCTCCTGATGTCTCAAAGAATTTACTGGTGTCCGGTATGCGGATGGCTCTTCTGTCAGCATTAGTTGTTTGTAAAAATTACCAAAATGCAAAGTGTTGAAAATTGGAAGAGTGATTGCAAATCACTTTGCACTATGATAACGAGCAATTAAAAAAATGCACTTCAAATAGTAATACAAACGATTTTGTATTTTCATTTTTTGGTTATTTCACAATGTGTCAATAGCGAAACCCCTCAAGTTTGAGTGGCTCTTTGATTACTAATCAAAGTTTGAGTATAAATCCTAAATTCACTATTCAACCAAAAAAAAAAAAATGTTACGGTCAGGGGAGTGAACAGAAAGTGACCGGTAAAATGGTATAAGTTTAAGAATATGGTCAGCAGTGAATTGCGAAAATCAGTTCCTGCTATATTACGTTATTGCCAAGGGCTTTGTAAACTATTCTTATTTTTAGACAAAAATACATTTTATTTTGTTGTTTATTAAATTGTTACGTGAAGGCAGAGAATAGTTAAATACCTCTCCCCATGTTTAAAATGGTTTTCTAAATAATAACATTATTGTTTAGAAAGCCATTCTTTACACGGGGTGGGAGGGGGCTATTAAACATATTTCCTGTGACTATTTGTAAAAAAGAAACCATTCTAATGGTACTATATATATATATATATATATATATATATATATATATATATATATATATATATATATATATATATATATATATGTAATAAAATTAAAATCTAATTATAAAATTCGTTGTAAACATGGTCCATTATAGAAAACTCGTATGTATTATTTAGAAAATCTGTTGGTCAGTAGGTATTATTCCTATTTTTACTAGGTATGTGCTGTTGCATTCTCCTATCCAATCCTAATGTCATACTACCCATGTAGTCGACACTGTTACCACATTTACATTGATAAATCAATCACATTATTATTATTATTATTATTATTATTATTATTATTATTATTATTATTATTATAGTGAGTGTGAGGGGGGGAGTAAACCGTCTTTTTGAGAGGATGACAAAGTTTTTCTAAAGAACGTAAAACACAACATGTACACTAAAAGCAAACTAGCAATTTTCGACTGTTGAGCTGATTTATTTGGTGAATTCCTCACTTATTGTCCCTAACCAATGCAAACGGATGTAAATTGGACATTTAGCAACTGTATTAGGTTTTATTTGTACAGCACAATCACGTTGACACACCGGTTCTCGCCAGATCACCAAAGTTAAGCAATGTTGAGCCTGGCCAGTACCAGATGGGTTACCATTTGGGAAGGTTAGGCGCTGTATGTACCTTCTGGGGAGGTTGAGTGTGGGGCCAGCACCCTCACCCTGAAAAAAGAAATTGCTACAAAAGCATCTTCAGAGTTGTGGATGGCCCATGCCTCAAGACTATAGGTGGATTAGGTTTTATTTGGGAAAGTTAGTAATTTCGTTTTTAATGACTGACTTAATCATACCAAGAGCATTCCCATTATTAGACAAAATATTCATAATGGTTCTTAGTTCTTCATCCAATTTTGATTATGAACAAGGGCACGATGTGCTAGGGTGCAAATTAAGTTATACTTCCATTTACGAGCACAAAATGAATCACAAGTTTTACGGTAGATTGATCTAAGGTAACTCGAATGGGTTTTTATTACCAATATGACTCGAGGAAAGCTAAAGTCGAATTAGTAAAGAAATTTAAAGGCAAGTGCATGCTATTAAGTAAAGAGAATTTATTTATGTGCTCTTAATCATTGTGTTGTCTACATATCAAAAGTAGACAGTTCGAAAGATTTTCTTTTCTTTTAATCTAGAATAACAATAAAAAAACTCTCTTCATAACTGCGATGGTAATAATTAATACTCCTGCAAAAACCATTATATATATATATATATATATATATATATATATATATATATATATATATATAATATAAAGCTGTGTGTGTGTGTGTGTGTGTGTGTGTGTGTGTGTGTGTGGTCACGAATAGGCTCCTATATGGTTGACTATTTTAAAAAAACTTATTACATATAATGATAGATGTATCGAGACACAGGAATGGGTATGTTTGATCTGGAAGAACGGTGGTTCATTAAGATAAGAGGGTCTGCGTACGCGCCTGGTCCAAAAAGTATGGAAATAAAAAATTTACAAATTAAAAAAAATCGTTTACAAGTGTTTTTGATATAGATGTACATAAGGATACTTTGATAAGTATGTTTTAACTTAAATAGAGATGGTATAATAAAATTGTGGCCTCCATAGAATGGAAATAGGCACAAACTTTAATAAAGACTTTTCATATCTATCTGCGTAAGTATACTTTGATAATTATGTTTCAGTTTAAAGAAATATGGTATAATAAAATTATGGGGTGTTCGTTCGCACCTGACCTCCATAGAATGGAAATATGTCACAAAGTTTAACAAGGTTTTTTAATATAGATCCACAGAATATTGTGGTAAGTGTTTCAGTGTGAACAGGTATGGTATAATAAATTATAGGGTTTATCTATTTTATTTTTACTTTCATCATATTTTGATTTGGTTTTTATACCCCCAAATTCGAAGTTATCTCTTTACAACCCTTCCTTTTCATAACCTATCATACTTTCATAAATCAGAGTCCATTTTCTGTAGGCTGTTTTTGAACTCAGTCAACGACGGTACTTTTGCTAGTATATATATATATATATTATATATATATATATATATATATATATATATATTAGTAATTTATAAAGCGAGAATAAAACGTGGAATATTCTGTGTAGCTTAATTGCCATGTATATTTTTATAAATTACTACCCATGTATTGAGAACTGTTGAAGTAAATACTTAAAGTTTAAGCATAAAATTATACTTTCGCATATTAATTTATGTGATTAAACGAAGTAGTCATATATGTGTGTGTGTGTAATATATATATATATATATATATATATATGTACAGGATGGGACGATAAAATTGTCACCCTCGATTAGACGATATGATTCCGTTTCTGTTTCATATAAAACGTTGTTGTTTTTTTTTTGTTGCAGACCATCCACTAGTTGGCTAATTGTGTACAAATTCCAAGAGCGATAGGAGCCTTCTATCATGTCTGAAAGTGACACAATGTTCAATGAGTGAGATCGGTGATGCGCCACTGTACAACTCATGCTCTCTGCCGATTCAAGTTATGACAACAGGACTATTGCCTGCACCCTCAAAATGCAAGTCCATACGGTTCAACGTTTGAGGGCACTGCTCAACGAAGTTTCCAGCCACAATACTGAAAGTCAACACCAAAGTGTATCTCGATGGTCTGAAGAATGTGGTGACCCCACCCCCACCCCTGGTGCAATCAGGTGGCTGCTGGCCGACCCTGGATGTGGCAGCAGGACTCGGTGCCGACCCATAATCCAAGGAGAACACAGGCTTGGTTTCAGAAAGAGTGCTACGACTTTGTACCCTTCTCTAACCGCCCCCCCCCTCCCCCGACCTGAATCCGCTGAACTACTTTGCAGGAGTTGTACAGCGAGGAATCTCTGATCTCGCTTTTTGAACATTTTCAGACATGATAAAAGGTTGCTATCGCTCTTGGGATTTGTACACAACTGGCCAACTAGTAGATGGTCTGCAACAAAAAAAGAAAAACGGTTTTTATCAAACGGAAATCGAATGGAGTAGGTTTTTTTTTCTAGGGCGACAATTTTATCGTTCCATACTGTATAAAAGAGAGCAAGAATTAATTATTAATATTTAGAAGAAGGCCTAAAGTATAAAACCAGACAACTTAACTTTATATATTAGATATATAGTTCTTACACACACACATTCTCACTTATATATATATATATATATATATATATATATATATATATACTAGCACAAGTACCCGTCATTGATTGGGTTCAAAAACAGCCAACAGAAAATGGACTCTGATTAATAAAAATATGATAGGTTATGAAAAGGAAGGGTTGTAAAGAGATAGCTTCGAATTTGGGGGTATCAAAACCAAAGTAAAATATGATGAAAGTAAAAATGAAATAGATAAACCCCATAATTTATTATACCATACCTGTTCACAACCTTGTTAAACTTTGTGACATATTTCCATTCTACGCGGTCAGCTGCGAACGAACACCCCATAATTTTATTATACCATATTTCTTCAAACTGAAACATAATTATCAAAGTATACTTACGCAGACACATAGATATGAAAAGTCTTTATTAAAATTTGTGCCTATTTCCATTCTATGAAGGGCAGGGCCGAACGCAGACCCCACAATTTTATTATACCATCCCTATATAAGTTAAAACATACTTATCAAAGTATTATTATGTACATCTATATCAAAAACACTTGTAACCTTTTTTTTTTTAATTTTTAGATTTTTTATTTCCATACTTTGTGCACCAGGCGCGTACGCAGACCCCACAATTTTAATGAATTATCATTATGCCAGATCAAACATACCCATTCCTGTGTCTCGATACATCTATCATTATATGTAATCAGTTTTCTATAATAGTCAACCATATAGGAGCCTATTCGTGACCAGGTATTTATTTGCTCCCCCACCGAGCAAATTAGGCACAAGGCCGATTTTTAATGTGATGAGTGAAGGGGAAAGGGGGACCAACTCCCCGGGGAGTAGGGGAGCTGGTTAGTGACAATTGGTATGATGGGTTGCCCCTACATTGACCAAGGTCTTATATGTAGGGTCGCCCCCACATATGGTCTTTGCTTGCAGTATCTGCCGGAAAAGATACTACACTTTGATCTTGGCCCGAAGGCCACGGAGGTTGCCTAGTCGTGACCAGACACACACACACACACACAGACGTTCAGGTTTATATATATATATATATATATATATATATATATATATGTGTGTGTGTGTGTGTGTGTGTGTGGAAGGGCATAGGCATTCAGTTTAGTAAATATACATTTTTCTACTGAATGAAAATTTTGAAAACTTTTCTTTCAAATTCCATGTTGACTGTAATCTGTGAAATCCTATGCATTTATAATAACGCCTTATTTATATTCCAACATATTCAATGCATATTCACTTGTCTTTACCATTCTTATCCTGTAAAGAAAATTGGTTTACCAATTCGGGCTCCAATAATATATATATAATACTAGCAGGGAGACCCGACGTTGCCCGAGATTGAATGATGATCAACGAATATTTCACACTCCTATATTCTTATTGATAGAATTTGAAAGTATGGAGACAGGCAGATAAACATACAGAGAGATATATATAGCTTTTTATATATTAGATTTTTACAAGCGGTAGTGTTTCATGCTTATGCAACCATCCGTGTAGGGATTGAATAGTAATAATTTGCCCACGTTACTTACCCTGTTGCTTAGAATACATATTCCATAATTTATTATAATATATTCAATATTTTAGGATTTTTACAAGCACAAACATATTATTGACGCACCTTTTGAAGAGGTATCTTAATATTACTGAAAATTTAAAGAAGAGACATTCCTTTTTCAACTTTTTTTTTCTATCCTATTTTTTATACAAGTTTTCGGGTAATGGGTGCGAGAAAAGGCCACTACATATGTTATAAATTCCAAATTTCCACAACCTGGCAAATACTGGTACACGCTAGCAAATTTAGATTTGCAATTACAGAATATGATTCTAATTTTTTCCTTTGCTCTTTATTCTAACACTACACTAAGTTTACTGTGTTATTTCGCTACAGTTGATATTGTGTAGAACAATAAGAAAATCATAGTGAACAATGCATTCAACAACATTTCACACACATTTCTAGATACCTATATCTAATAAGTTCAAAAGAAAGGACACACTTAGGGAGTTATTTTGGTGGTCAAGTCACTAAATAGAGATTAGCTGGTTTCCCGGCATAGCCCAGGATGTAATATAGATTGACTGAAATACATGTTCTAGCTGGTTTCTAGCCGTTGCCAGGGATGTAATATAGACACATTATGTTGTATATTACCTGTTCTCTTCTCCCTAAGGTAAAACAATTTCATATACATGCTGTAAATTACCTATGCTAGGGATAAAACATGAACAATACCAGTCCTAGGGTAGATAAAACAAATGATACATAGAGATGAAAGATTCCTCTCCTCTAAGAATAAAACATATGTTCAATATCTGCTTTTGTTTTTTCATTGTTTATACGGTCCCGAGCAACGCCGGGTAGCCCTGCTAGTCTCTATATATAAAAGCCAAAAATCTGTGTGTATGTATGTATGTATGTTTGTTGCGCTCTGGAATGTTTACAAAAATTAATTATGTGCTCCTGTTTTCAAGACTATATATTCCAAAATACAGAATGATTTCTGTTATTCGGCTTTGCCATCTTCAGTGTTATTTTCTTCATGTGAACTTGTCAGATTTACAAATTATTATGTTAAATTTTGGAATCCGCACGGAATTTAAAATGGATTTTTTTAAATTATTTATGTTACGGGAATAGCATGACACGACTGGACAGAAATCCTAAGTAATTCGTAATTGTATTTTGAGCGTCATTGACACAAAAGGATATGACCTTAAACATCCTGTGGAGGCATGTAAACATTCATGTAACATGGAGGCATGTAGATATTCATGTCACATGGAGGCATGTAAATATTCATGTCACATGGAGGCATGTAAATATTCATGTCACATGGAGGCATGTAAATATTCATGTCACATGGAGGCATGTAAATATTCATGTCACATGGAGGCATGTAAATATTCATGTCACATGGAGGCATGTAAACATTCATGTCACATGGAGGCATGTAAATATTCATGTCACATGGAGGCATGTAAATATTCATGTCACATGGAGGCATGTAAATATTCATGTCACATGGAGGCATGTAAATATTCATGTAACATGGAGGCATGTAAATATTCATGTAACATGGAGGCATGTAAATATTCATGTCACATGGAGGCATGTAAATATTCATGTCACATGGAGGCATGTAAATATTCATGTAACATGGAGGCATGTAAACATTCATGTAACATGGAGGCATGTAAACATTCATGTCACATGAAGGCATGTAAACATTCATGTCACATGAAGGCATGTAAATATTCATGTCACATGAAGGCATGTAAATATTCATGTCACATGAAGGCATGAAAACATTCATGTCACATGGAGGCATGTAAACATTCATGTCACATGAAGGCATGTAAATATTCATGTCACATGAAGGCATGTAAATATTCATGTAACATGAAGGCATGTAAATATTCATGTAACATGAAGGCATGTAAACATTCATGTCACATGGAGGCATGTAGATATTCATGTCACATGGAGGCATGTAAATATTCATGTAACATGGAGGCATGTAAATATTCATGTCACATGGAGGCATGTAAATATTCATGTCACATGGAGGCATGTAAATATTCATGTCACATGGAGGCATGTAAATATTCATGTCACATGGAGGCATGTAAATATTCATGTAACATGGAGGCATGTAAATATTCATGTCACATGGAGGCATGTAAATATTCATGTCACATGGAGGCATGTAAATATTCATGTCACATGGAGGCATGTAAATATTCATGTAACATGAAGGCATGTAAATATTCATGTCACAGGAAGGCATGTAAATATTCATGTTACATGGAGGCATGTAAATATTCATGTAACATGAAGGCATGTAGATATTCATGTCACATGGAGGCATGTAAATATTCATGTCACATGGAGGCATGTAAATATTCATGTAACATGGAGGCATGTAAATATTCATGTCACATGGAGGCATGTAAATATTCATGTAACATGGAGGCATGTAAATATTCATGTCACATGAAGGCATGTAAATATTCATGTCACATGGAGACATGTAAACATTCATGTAACATGAAGGCATGTAAATATTCATGTCACATGGAGACATGTAAACATTCATGTAACATGAAGGCATGTAAACATTCATGTAACATGAAGGCATGTAGATATTCATGTCACATGGAGGCATGTAAATATTCATGTAACATGGAGGCATGTAAATATTCATGTAACATGAAGGCATGTAAATATTCATGTCACATGGAGGCATGTAAATATTCATGTCACATGGAGGCATGTAAATATTCATGTCACATGGAGGCATGTAAATATTCATGTAACATGGAGGCATGTAGATATTCATGTCACATGGAGGCATGTAGATATTCATGTCACATGGAGGCATGTAGATATTCATGTCACATGGAGGCATGTAGATATTCATGTCACATGGAGGCATGTAGATATTCATGTCACATGGAGGCATGTAGATATTCATGTCACATGGAGGCATGTAAATATTCATGTAACATGGAGGCATGTAAATATTCATGTCACATGAAGGCATGTAAATATTCATGTAACATGAAGGCATGTAAATATTCATGTCACATGGAGGCATGTAGATATTCATGTCACATGAAGGCATGTAGATATTCATGTCACATGGAGGCATGTAAATATTCATGTCACATGGAGGCATGTAAATATTCATGTCACATGGAGGCATGTAAATATTCATGTAACATGAAGGCATGTAGATATTCATGTCACATGGAGGCATGTAAATATTCATGTAACATGAAGGCATGTAAATATTCATGTCACATGGAGGCATGTAAATATTCATGTCACATGGAGGCATGTAAATATTCATGTAACATGGAGGCATGTAAATATTCATGTAACATGAAGGCATGTAAATATTCATGTCACATGGAGGCATGTAAATATTCATGTCACATGGAGGCATGTAAATATTCATGTCACATGGAGGCATGTAAATATTCATGTAACATGAAGGCATGTAAATATTCATGTAACATGAAGGCATGTAAACATTCATGTAACATGGAGGCATGTAAACATTCATGTAACATGAAGGCATGTAAACATTCACGTAACATGAAGGCATGTAAATATTCATGTCACATGAAGGCATGTAAACATTCATGTAACATGAAGGCATGTAAATATTCATGTCACATGGAGGCATGTAAACATTCATGTAACATGAAGGCATGTAAATATTCATGTCACATGGAGGCATGTAAATATTCATGTAACATGAAGGCATGTAAATATTCATGTCACATGGAGTCATGTAAATATTCATGTAACATGAAGGCATGTAAACATTCATGTAACATGGAGGCATGTAAATATTCATGTCACATGGAGGCATGTAAATATTCATGTAACATGAAGGCATGTAAACATTCATGTAACATGAAGGCATGTAAATATTCATGTAACATGAAGGCATGTAAATATTCATGTCACATGGAGGCATGTAAATATTCATGTCACATGGAGGCATGTAAATATTCATGTAACATGAAGGCATGTAAATATTCATGTCACATGGAGACATGTAAACATTCATGTAACATGAAGGCATGTAAACATTCATGTAACATGAAGGCATGTAGATATTCATGTCACATGGAGGCATGTAAATATTCATGTAACATGGAGGCATGTAAATATTCATGTAACATGAAGGCATGTAAATATTCATGTCACACGGAGGCATGTAAATATTCATGTAACATGGAGGCATGTAAATATTCATGTCACATGGAGGCATGTAAATATTCATGTCACATGGAGGCATGTAAATATTCATGTAACATGAAGGCATGTAGATATTCATGTCACATGGAGGCATGTAAATATTCATGTCACATGGAGGCATGTAAATATTCATGTAACATGAAGGCATGTAAATATTCATGTAACATGGAGGCATGTAAATATTCATGTAACATGAAGGCATGTAAATATTCATGTCACATGGAGGCATGTAAATATTCATGTCACATGGAGGCATGTAAATATTCATGTAACATGAAGGCATGTAGATATTCATGTCACATGGAGGCATGTAAATATTCATGTCACATGGAGGCATGTAAATATTCATGTAACATGGAGGCATGTAAATATTCATGTCACATGGAGGCATGTAAATATTCATGTCACATGGAGGCATGTAAATATTCATGTCACATGGAGGCATGTAAATATTCATGTAACATGGAGGCATGTAAATATTCATGTAACATGAAGGCATGTAAATATTCATGTCACACGGAGGCATGTAAATATTCATGTCACATGGAGGCATGTAAATATTCATGTCACATGGAGGCATGTAAATATTCATGTAACATGAAGGCATGTAAATATTCATGTCACATGGAGGCATGTAAATATTCATGTCACATGGAGGCATGTAAATATTCATGTAACATGAAGGCATGTAAATATTCATGTCACATGAAGGCATGTAGATATTCATGTCACATGGAGGCATGTCAATATTCATGTCACATGGAGGCATGTAAATATTCATGTAACATGAAGGCATGTAAATATTCATGTCACATGGAGGCATGTAAATATTCATGTAACATGGAGGCATGTAAATATTCATGTAACATGGAGGCATGTAAATATTCATGTCACATGGAGGCATGTAAATATTCATGTCACATGAAGGCATGTAAATATTCATGTCACATGGAGGCATGTAAATATTCATGTAACATGGAGGCATGTAAATATTCATGTCACATGAAGGCATGTAAATATTCATGTCACATGGAGGCATGTAAATATTCATGTAACATGGAGGCATGTAAATATTCATGTCACATGAAGGCATGTAGATATTCATGTAACATGGAGGCATGTAAATATTCATGTCACATGGAGGCATGTAAATATTCATGTCACATGGAGGCATGTAAATATTCATGTAACATGGAGGCATGTAAATATTCATGTCACATGGAGGCATGTAAATATTCATGTCACATGGAGGCATGTAAATATTCATGTCACATGGAGGCATGTAAATAATTATGTCACATGGAGGCATGTAAATATTCATGTCACATGGAGGCATGTAAATATTCATGTAACATGAAGGCATGTAAACATTCATGTAACATGAAGGCATGTAAATATTCATGTCACATGGAGGCATGTAAATATTCATGTCACATGAAGGCATGTAAATATTCATGTCACATGAAGGCATGTAAATATTCATGTCACATGAAGGCATGTAAATATTCATGGAACATGAAGGCATGTAAATATTCATGTAACATGAAGGCATGTAAATATTCATGTAACATGAAGGCATGTAAATATTCATGTCACATGGAGGCATGTAAATATTCATGTCACATGAAGGCATGTAAATATTCATGTCACATGGAGGCATGTAAATATTCATGTCACATGGAGGCATGTAAATATTCATGTCACATGAAGGCATGTAAATATTCATGTAACATGGAGGCATGTAAATATTCATGTCACATGGAGGCATGTAAATATTCAACACACAGAGTATAACAGAGATTCCAGGCCACTTCCATTATCTTTCTCAGGTGCTTTTATAGATATGACATAAATTTCATTAAAACGGTATATTTTTGAAGCTTTAAAGAACGCTTGGTGCTTATAGTTCCCTCGAGTTAGGAGGACATTTAGAAATTCGGGACCACTTGTCTTCCTGAGTAAATTTACACTATTAAATTTTTTGTAGATTCTTTAAACTTTTGTTTTTGTAGGAAACCAAAGAAATACATACATGCAAACACATACATACATACATACATACATACATACAGATTTTGAGTTTTATATAGAAAGAAGATTGCTTTAAGTTTTATATTTATTTTACAGTTAGAGGAGTAAATGTTTAAAGGTGAGAATTGACTTAATTGAGTCCTTCAAAATAATTAATGAAATTTCAAAAATGAAACACGGTTTCTTTATATTTCTCTTGCACAGGAAATTTATTAGCAAGAAAAATTCAAACACTAAATTTAGCACGCAGTTATTAGGCTGCTCAAAAAAAAATGCTTGGCAAAATTTGGGATTCACATCCGTGACGGATACAACGTTCATCACTGGTAGCATTTGTCGTCTCAAATCAGCTAATCATTTCCTGTTTCACATCTACGATGACGTGGATTGTTCAGGTCGAACTCATAAATAGTGAATCGCCCACACTGAGGTCTGCAAGGACCCGTGGTACAATGGTTAGAGTACTTGAAAAAATCAATTAGAAAAAGTGATATTCTTTTGAAGGTTGAAGGTTCGATCCTCAGTGTGGGCGACCAAAAAATACAGTTACAAATTATTTAGGACCTCTATCCAGTCATGGCTGACGGAACACGAGCATGCTACCCCTGTGAAGTACATAAAGAATTCTGCTCGAAATTCCGCCCAAATTCCCGAGTTTGACAGAAACATTCCCGAAATTGACAAGATACACCTGAAGAAGGTCGGGGGTTACATCGACCGAAACGTTGTGAAAAATCATACTTAAGATGAGAACAGTAGTCCGATGATCCAAATAATACGAATAACAAATCCTCATTTCAAAAATTGTTTCTGAAGTTCAGAAACGATTTTCATTGGTTGACATGTTCTTTTGAAATTTACTTGCTCTTTGAAGTGACAAAAGAGCAATTTCCAACAAAGGGAGAAAAAAGAGAGTAGCATTTAAAACCATTTGCTTTTTTGCGTTCATGGGAATTGTTATGGGAATTGTTTCGTGACTCAGTTGTCACAGTAGTACAGGAGTTTGTACTCAAGGGTAGCTCCTTCCATGTTTTCTCCACCAACACTTACTAAATGTCGGGTATTTTTAATGACGTAGATAAAAGTGCTTCCCTTGTTTTTCTGTCGTGACGAAGTTCGTCACTACCATACTAACATGTCAGCTTTAAATTCAATTAATTTGGCTGTGAATTGATCACCAACTTTGCCTGCGCGTAAAATACGCTTAAATATAATATTTTAACTTGTTTATTTATTACAGAGTCGTGATTTCAAAAGTTGAAATAAAAAAGTAATTGCGTGCCATCAGCTAGAATCGAAACTAAAACTATAGCATTCAAAGCTGGTGACGTTACCACTGTGCCAACATGATACGCATACAAACCTATTAAAATTAAAAATGAACTAAATGTACAAAATCTTTAACGATTTTTTTCAAATTTTACTCATTTTTGACTCATCAAAAACTATTTTAACCGGCTAAAGACCCATAAAAGAACAGCCCGTAAAAATCCAATCATTTGAGGCCCATAGCACCGTTCTGCGATTTTAGTTTCAGAGGAGATAGAGTTTGAACATATGGAGACTGACAGAGAGACATATAGCCGTTTATATATTAGAAGATTATAAAGATTACTTTAAAATCTTTCTCTTCCCTTTTTATTAATTTATCCAATGCAACGGTATACGCTCCTCATAAAATTTTTTTGCCTTTTTGTCGTGAATGTCGTCTGGTGATTACTGAACTGCAATCAGTATTTATGACTGCTTTAATTTGACTAGAAGAAAGTCCCCTATCATTCACAACAACCCGTCTTATTGAGGCAGGAGAGATTTTGGGGAGCCTACCAGTGGATTTTGCTTTTCCATAATTCTGTTCTTTAGAAAGTTGTAAATCACAGTTTTACTGCGATTTACGTTAGCTGCGATCGCCCGCTGTGATAAACCTTGCTTATAGAAATCAAGAATTCGAGTACGCTCAACTTCTGTAAGTTTGCTTGCTTTAGGGATGGTGACACTTTACGCAGTGATTGCTAATCTGTAACTGAACTAAAAAAACAATTTATACCCCTGGAATTAGAATTTTGATCAAGTGTAAAATGTCTCATTTTATAAAAATGTAAATTTCTGAATGAAATGTTTGAAATGTAATCTTTTTTTTCCATAACCTTTTAGGTTGTAGTATTGGTAACCTTAAGTTGGTTGGTTGGTTGGTTGGTTGTTTTTGTTGTACGGCATATCAACCCTTTTTAGGTTATTTAATGCTGAATCCAAAGATTTTGAAGAAAATTTTTTAATAGAATATATTTGTTTTTTTCAAGTCAGTTTCTATTTAACCCATAGTTGGGACCCTAACAGGTACTACCACTCCGGGTCAGAGTGGACCTGGGAGCAATGGCAATTAAAGGGTGGCTCCACACTCCCAAGAGCTCGCAAGCTGGGGCCTCACCACTGGATATAGTTTAAGGTCATATCCAGGACCCCCATTGAGGGACTTTTACCCTCTGCAGGGGGGGGGGGCAGTCGGCGTATTCTAATGCCCCACCGACAGGGCCTCCTTAAGTTGGAGTTTAAAATGTATTCTAAAAAAAAATTGTTTCTTTTTAAAGATTTTCAAGTGGTCTTAAATTTTTGATCAGGGTGTATATATCTAATATATAAAAGGCCATATGTCTGTCTGGCTCCATATTTTCAAAATCTATCTCTTCTGAAATTAAAACTGAACGGCGCTTGTGGTCGCAAATGATTGAATTTTTATAGACCTTTTTTATGGGTCTTTAGCTGGTTAAAATTAAGGAGTTAAAAAGAGGTCAAAATTTGAAAAATCGTTATACGACTTGTACATTCATCCTAGTTTATTTTCAATTAGTTTATATGCGTGCAACGTTGGTACAGTGGTAACATCACCAGCTTTGAATGCTACAGTTTTGCTTTCGGTTTCGATTCTAGCTAATGGCACCGAAATACTTTGTTTTTACTTTTGAAATCACGACTATAATAATATATACGAAATCTGGACAAAATAAAATATCATATTTAAGCGTATTTTACGACCGGGCAAAGCGACCCCCCGCTATTATATATATATATATATATATATATATATATATATATATATATATATATATTCACCATTTGGCATATTCAATTCAAATTGCTATAACAAGTGTTATTTCAAAATTTTCCTTCTCTTGGATTTTATTTTTTAGGAGTAGACTTTTTTGTAAGCCAGCTTTGTAACCCATTCTTTCCTCTTTCTTGACTCTTTTGGCTGGCCCAGTTAGAGTCCAACGGATTTAATGCTGATGGCGGTGTATCTTTCAAACTCGGTTTTTCTTAAAATGATTTTACTGTTTCCTCTCTGTTTTTTTTTAATTATGTTCCTTATATCAAGTGGTGTAAATATCTAGGCTGTATGTACGGCATAATCTCGTTGACACACCGGTTCTTGTCAGATCATCAAAGTTAAGCAATGTTGAGCCTGGTTAGTGATCATTTGGAAATTCTAGGCACTGTATGCGTTCTCCGCTTTGCTCGACATTTGCTTCCAGTCGTCCTGTACATACACTTCACTTGTCACTGGTATTTAACAATGTTGACTCAGGAGAATTGTGGTTGGAGATTGCACACCTCCTGCCACAAAAAATTTTTTCATCCACAGGCATCCCTTCATGGGTTTCTATAGTCTATCAAAAACTGAAGGAGCCTATGTACGAAGAAACCATTTTGACAAAAAATGTGCACCAAATCCAATCCAAGAAACAACAAAATAATTATCAAATGTAGCAAAAGGGTAATTTGAATTAAAATTATGAACCTGATGCTGACACCTACTCTGAAGAAACAACAAACTTGATCGATTGTCAAAAAGAAAATAAGTTAAAAATATGACGTTTGACGGATTATTTTCGGCAAAAGCTTACACAGGTGTAATCTAAGTGAGATCAATTTAATGAAACGACAATGGTCGAATAAAATGCTATTAGGGCGTGGCTACAGTGACAATGCCTTTCCACTGGGAAGGGACATTTCAAATGGTCACAAATGGTTATATAATAACAATCGAAAAGGATATCGTTGTTGGTTGACGATTTGTGCCCGGGAAGAACGAACCCGTCAATTCCCATGTGTGTACCTCTTTCATAACAACCAACCATCAATCACCATCAATTAAAGTGTAATATAACCTCTGAGCATGTTCATCGATCCTGGCTCATGGGACCATAAATGAACCCCGCAGAGTTAGGGCGTACACATGGGCAAGAAAATGTGCACTAACCCTAAGTCCTGGTGGCAACACTCTTAGCTCTGTCTAGTGGTGGACTCCTCAAAATGTAAACAGATGCTTACTAGTTATTGGAAACTACCACTCTGATACTCTGGCCACACAAAACGTGAACGACCCTAAGTCTTTGATGCAGCATGTATTTTCAGCTAGCCATTCATCGTCCGATACTACAGTTGAGTACATACTTCGTAGGTGCTCTGGTGAATAGCTGGTATGCTGCCTTTCTCAGCTGCAACTGAGTGTCCGGTTCAGGGTATATCTGAAATCAACTGGGTTACTCTCTAACAATATGCGGTCAACAGTCAATAACACTGGAGATCACTTTCTTATGAATAAAAATAATTATTACATAAAATCATTTTGAATACAGTTCGTATACCAAAAAAAGTATTAGTTAAATTCGGGGCTTGTCTCGGATTTAAGAAAAACAGAATGTTTCTGGATGCAGAACCTTTCAACTGAAATTAAACTTTCAACTTCAATTAACTTACTTGGTTGGAGGAGGAACGTCGTTCTTTTCACTTCACTCTTTTGAAGGCTGCCAGATTATGTGTCCTCATTCGAGGCCAGCAAGCGAAGTCCCTTTTATTTCTAAAAACACAATGGTTTTTATCAAACTCAAATTCCAACCGGCCAACTCTTTGAGATCATTCTGTTTTTATATCCGTCGTTTGAAAATTATCTTTTCTCTTTTCCTCTGAATCACCTTTTTCTTCTCGATCTTAACCATATTCCTCTGCAATTCTCTCGTCCTTTTTTTTTTCTCCATTTCTAATCCATTTTCCAAAGAAACTGACTTATCAGTCACTTGCCGGGTGGTCTGGCATTTCAGTATATAACATCATGAATGGATAATCCTCCCTCAATTTATAGCTTTTTCAATACGTTTGATGACATCTAAGTTCCTTGTAACTGACTGATTTCATTAGTTATTTAAAATCCATTTTTACCAAACCCAACTAGAAAAACAATCTCTTTCCCACGTTCCCTTGTTCTAAAGAAATCCCATTAATTTTCCTTTTATTGAAACATATTATTTTTCTGATGGACAAAATTTTATGGACATCTGTTTTTATTGACCAAGTGTCAGCATACCCCCCCCCCTTAATCATACCTCATCCTCTCTCATCTTCATCTATCTGAGCAAGGTTCCTGGCATCGCCCGGGACCTTGCTACAAAAGTATATTTTCATATATCTGTGCATCGTCATTCCTTTAAATAAAGCAGAAATACAACAATGAGATTGAGTTTCTAACAAGTTTAATTATGACAGGATCGCACAAAAGGACTGATTTGCCGTTAAACAGATAAACCGAAGCAAATAAAAACGTAATCATTAAAAGAAAAAAAAAACGCATCTAACTACAAGCCGTCAAAATGTATTTTTATACCACAGAGAATTTATAAGTAATTGTTTTATTTTAAATTTGTGTTGAATAAGACAGAAGCAAGATGTAATTACGGCCATAGGGACATATCGGATTGTTTCTGAAGGTACCGCTGGGAATGGTAATTCAATCTTAGAATCTTGTGCAGCAAGAACACACAATGAAAGAGAAACGATTCCATTGGAGAGTCGTTAAGAATGACAGCTGAGTTTCAGCCTGACATAATTGAAAGCGATTTTTTTCTCTTCTCTTTCGTGAAAGAGTTTACGATCAACGCTTTTCGGAGGCGGAGCTAGCGTTCCAACCTTCAGACGGTACCCCGACTCGACCGGAAGGGATGATTTCCGCAACGTTCTGGGGCCACTTTCTTTCATTGTTTAGTCTCTTATTTAAATTGATATGGGGGAAAAATGATATAGTAACTTTTAACAGTGACAACAGTAAAAAAAAAAAAATATTGCACATTAATCCGGCCCAAACATTAATCTGACCAAAACGTTAATTTCATAAAACTTTTGAAATTTGCTATGATGCTAAATTTAAAAAGAATGTCTTATTTATCTAATATAAGACGGCCCTGTCGGTGGGGCATTAGAATACGCCGACTGCCCCCACCCTCTGCAGAGGGTAAAAGTCCCTCAATGGGGGTCCTGGATATGACCTTAAACTATATCCAGTGGTGAGGCCCCAGCTTGTGGGCTTTGGGGAGTGTGGAGCCACTCTTTAATTACCATTGCTCCCAGGTCCACTCTGACCCGGAGTGGTAGTACCTGTTAGGGTCCCAACTATGGGTTAAATAGAAACTGAAAAAAAGTCCGGCCACGTGTTGTGGCGAAGTGAGAGAAAGAGAGAGTCAAGCAATGTTCTTTCACGTGCAAGAAAAGCTGTCATTTGAGCTACTGAATTGATTCTGCGAGCGTTCGACTTGCGACTTGTCTTTCTGCTGCTGGTTGATGCCCCTCTTTGACGAGAGAAGTTCTTCTTGTCTTTTACATTTCTTTAGAGGCTCCCAAAGGCTTGTAGAAAAAGTATTTAAAATCGAGCCCTGATTGGTAAAAAATTTGATATTTTTGACGAAAAAAAATGTGATTTCAACTACGTCGGCCATTTCTCAAGCGTCCTGCTTTTTTACCTAAGAGGTTTGGTGTTGGTGAATGCTGTAATTCCCGCTCAAATGAATTTATAAATTTCAATGTGTGTGTGCGTGTGTGTCTTAGAAAAATAAAATAAGAAACAGCACAGTTATATCGATCGAAACGTGGAAATAACACTCAAGATGAGAACAATAGTTTAGATAATCCAAATAATACGAATTATCAAACCTCATTTCAGAAATTAAGAAACATATTATCTGGCTATGTAAGATTACTCTCATCCAATGTGAGTTCAATTTGCGATTAAATGATTCCTCCTAAAGTGTGCAGACTCAATTCCCAACTTGAGCTTAGATTTCCTTTTGTAGATGTTCAGTTATTTATGATTGAGGCAGTATTTCAATACATTTAAAATATTAATGATGTTGTCTGTTGAGATAATAGTAGATGCTAAAATATAATATATCTGCATTATTTGAATGCATTATTTTCTTTTAAAAACAAAACGATAAGCCTAACAAAAGATATATTTATTCCGCAGAGGATTCATAAGTAATTATTGGTTTTTACTTTTTTAATTTATATGGACTGAAGATGAAATCAAGACTCGGGGGACATATCGGATTGGTTCCAATGGTACCGCTGGGAATGGTAATCCAATCTTAGAATATTGTGTTCCAAATAAAAGACAACAAAGGGGAAATAATTCCGTTTGGTTGGAAGGAAAAAAATGTTCTCAAATAAAATGATTTTTTAGCAAAGCAGCAGTTGCAGCAATGGCTGCCATGGCAGAAACGCACAAGACATATTCAGATCTGTCCATTTAATTGATGCATTTAGCAAAAATTATATTTGAAACTTGAGCATTACAGACCGATGATAGAGCTATTTCAAACTTAGTCTTAACAGGCAGATCAAAATGCAAATTTAAATATTAAGTATGAGATTGATCCAAATGATATTTTTAACTTTGACATGATAGACAAATCAAAATGGTATTTCAAATTTAGGAATGACAAACCAATGAAAATGATATTTCAAACTTAATCATGACCGACTGATCAAATGTAATTAAAAATTTAAGTATGACAGACCGATGCAAATGATATTTCAAATTTAGAAATGACAGACTAATCAAAATACTATTTCAAACTTAGGCATGACAGCCCGATCAAAATGCTATTTAAAATTTAGGTAAGACAGACGATCAAAATGATATTTCAAACTTACATATGACAGACTAAATAAATGATATTTAAAACTGAGGCATGATAGACCATGAAAATTTATTTTCCAGATAGCTTTTGGAAATTCTTTTTCATCTCTGGTTTCTCCTATAATAATGAAAACAATGGAGATCTTCCCTAAGATTCCAGTTTCTTTTTATGTCGTAAATTTTTCCCCTCTTAGCTCTGTTTAGCCCAGCATCATTGTGGACACCGACTTCTACTAAGGTTGTTTCTTTCTCTTTTTTTGTTCAATATTACTATGTCAGGTTTAATAGCTTTGTTTTTAAGGTAAATAAATGTAGGAATTGCATAGTCATATTTGATGGTGTATGACTTATTTCCAACTGTTTTTTCTGGTAAACATGTTCCCAAGACTAGCTGCTACACTCAATATTCAGTTTTTTGCAGATGGTCTAAAGGATATATTTACACACTTCATTGCGTCGCATTCTATAGTAGCCATCCCCGATCAGAATCTTACCGATAGATGTCAGGTAGCTCACACACTCTACTTCTGTGTGGCAGAACCTGAAGTTGTGGTCATTGCTGAGACCATTTATCTTCCTTAAAGCAATGGTCATCGAGCTCTGATCATGGCCAGCCATTACAATTCGCACCCCCCCCTTCCCCATCAGAATCTTACAGCTAGATGTCAGGTGACTCATACTATCAACTTCTGTGTGATTTATCTATAAAGTAGAAAAAAAAAAAAAAAGGAAATGCTATTTCAAATAACTTTGGCATTTTCAGTTCAAGCCAATCCGACCAACATACAGAGCCTCTTATATAGACACTTGGACTAATCTATGAAAATCGAACGAAGTTGAAGATATTAATTCCAAATATTCTAAGGAATGGCCAATTAATAATATTTTATTGCTTCCCCCCCATTTTTTTACATGGGAAGGAAAGAAGACAGAAATTCTTGGTTCTTTTACAGTTATTCTGTGTCAGCGTTGCCAATTTTTAAAATCTAATCATATTTTTCTGGCAGTAAACTATTCTTCAAAAGTGTATCGATGCTATACGCCTCACTGATGGATGATAATGCGGGAGGGTAGAGAGTAACAGGAAACTACACTTTATAAACAATACTGCCACATTTGGCAATGGTGCCGATCAGACCATTCTTTTTTGACAGGGGGGGTTTCAAAATTGACTTCTCAATCTGGTGGGGGGGATGCTATTTCAAACTTAAGCATGTGAAACAAACGAAAATGCGACTTAAAACTTTAGCATGCCAGATCAATGTTAATATTATCATGTTTCTGACTTTTTTTTTAGATGAGCATTGAAAATTTGCATGATTTGGATTGCACGAGGAATAAAACACGAAGTCAATTCAATTCTAAGTGACATTTTCCTTGAGGGTTCAATCCTCAGTGCAGAGGATATTAAGAATACAATTGCAAATTGCTTAATACCAGGACTATGACAACAGCATATTCTTTTCATTGTTTTGACTCTCGAGCATATATCCAACACAGACACAATTAATCAACCGAGAACCACACCACACCACACCACTCTATATAAAAGCATATAAGATATCAATGGATATATACCTGAGAATCAAAACAAGGAAAAGAATATGCTGTTGTCATAGCCCTACTTATGACTTCTACCTGGTCAGGTATGATATAACGAAGACATGTACCCGGAAATTCCGTAAAGATTCCTGACTATGACAAAACACACCTACATTACATCGACAGAAACGTTGTGAGAATACCATTCAAAACGAGAACAGTAGTCCGTATGATCTAAATAGTACAAATTATCTATCCTTATCTCAAAAATTCAGTCTTACTACTTAGTCTTCACAACAAAAACAACTGTATATTTTGAAATTAAAATAGAATCGGAATCAGTAATTGTATCGGATTCGGGAAAAAATATTGGAATTGTCTCATCACTACTATATATCTCTACAATTATATAAATGCAACTTTGTGTGTGTGTGTGTGTGTGAGTTCGTTCCTTATAGACTCCGAAACGGCTGAACAGATTTTCTTTAAAATTTACAGAACTTTAGTGTATACGTCTGAGAGTGATCTTAGTTAAGTTTTGTCTCAGAATACCCCCGATAATTACAGATAATTGATAATTGAAACCGTTATTTTAATTTATCTATCATCGGTAAAGCCATTGTATAGAACAACGGGCCGTGAAAATTCTACTGTGGGAAAGTTGATAGCGTGATTTTTTTTTTTTTTTTAAAAAAGAAAAAAAAAACTCCGGAGACTAAAATAAAATATCTTAACCTAACTAATAATACATAAACAGCCTAGACATAATTGCTTTAAAATATTCCTCCTAATAAATTCCTTAACCTACTTCAAAAACATCTCAACAAAATTAACATTAAATTCCGTTTCCCATTATGCGTTAATATGAGGAATTTCATTTTTGAAGCTTGGTTGACCCACAGGTAAACCCCTTAGTGGAGTTTTGGCCGGCTTGTTTTTAGTATTTATGTAAACTGAATCTCTTAAATACAAACTACCTAAAAGTACGTCTTACTTGAGATACATAAATGACCTGGATTTTCATTCCTAGATATTTTAAAATAGAACCCATCTATAATATAAAGGGCAAAAATCTGTTTAAATGTATGTTTGTATATCTGCCTAAAACTTTCGACAGAGGCGACATATTTTCACGAGATCAATATTATTTTGAAGCTCGAAAAATTGTCCAAAAACATTAATTCACTCACTCTCAACCGGCCGCTTTTCTACAAGGGGCGGAGGTCGCTTTTTTCGCCGATATTTTCGAAAGTCATCCCCCTTTTTTTTTTTTTGGTTGTCTAATCTTAATTTAAACCTATGCCACTTCCGGTTTGGCGATGAGTGCAACAGAAAAGACGTCACGTTTTTTTTTTGTTTTTTTTTCACGTTCTTTTCCTCCTTCGTGGTATGGGTTCAAGCCTGCCTGCCTACTAAAACTTTTTTTTTTTTTTTTTGCTCAACACACACCACAAGTTTGTTTATAAATATAGAAATGAGACAACGACGAAATGCAGCGTCATTCTATATTAATAAACAAACTTTATTTGTTATCTTCGTTAGTAGCTTTGGTAGAGAAACGTATTAGTAAGAGAGTTTATTGAAAGAGAGAGAGAAACGTGCTTAGTTTGTTGAAGTGTTCTTGTGTGTAGATAGAATTAATATATTGCCGGCTTGTTAAGGAGAGAACAACTCAGTCTGCACGTGTTTATAGCTAGTAGTTGTCGGGACAAAGGAAGCCGCTTAAAGGGAGAAAGGACAAAGACTTCAGTGTGTTGACATGTTGTCATGGGTGTGTGTGAGTTCTATCGACTAGGACAGTTCTTTAGCATGACAAAGGATGTTCGTTTAGGTACAGCACGTCGAAACAAGTAGGAGTTTGAACAGAAGCCTGTCTTGTACTCAAGTTCGACGTGGAGCGAAAGCCCCAAGCTAATCTGTGCGGCCAGCTGAAGCCAGGTGGAAAGAGAAAGAAAGGTTTGTGATTTCGCCTTTTATATACTCGATCACGTGACTGAGAGCTGGCTTGTGATTAGACAAACCATGGAGAAATGGATTTCAAATCTCGAAGCTGTGAGAAGTAGTTCCTGCCTGTAGTAGCAGTTGTCGGCTGCTACAACCTTCATGTCATACCCTGTCAAAAGCCTTAGATATATCTAGAGCTACTGCTCTACCTTCCCTTGCTTTGTCCAGTGAATAGTATATACGTTCAGAGATTACAGTTAGGATATCTGCTGTGGAACGGACTTGCCTAAATCCATATTGTTGGTCGGTCAGAAGTTTAGCATCTGTAAGGTGATGGACTCAAATATTTTACGAAAAGTGGGAGGAGGCTAATAGGACGATAATTTAATGGGTCAGTTTTTTCGCCAGAGTTCTCGAAAATTGGTACCACAGAAGCAGTTTTCCAGCAGTCAGGAAAGCCAGATTCATTAAGGCGTTTGTTGTAAAGTTTGGAGAGAACTAGAGCTACTTCAGCAGAGCATTTTTGTAATAGCACAGCCAGGATGAGATTGGGTCCACATGCTTTTGCAGTGTCAAGGTTTTTTTATAATAACATACATCTGAGATGGGGTGATTTTCAGATCATCTAGCGTGGTGTCTGTCCACAAAGGAAAGTCAGGGAGGAGGTGGTTAGCAGGGTCCAGTGTGGAGTTGGAGGCAAACCGACTGGCGAGAATGTTAGCCTTCTCGGTTGCTGAGCAAACAACCTCATGATTGTTGGTTAGTGGGGGAATTGTTGATTGCCCATTATTTATTTTAAATGTATGTAGATATGTATGTATATATGTATGTTTTTTTGTCTGCAGTTTAATTTGTTGCTGGCTATCTTGCTCTTGCTTGTTGCTGGATCTCAACCTTTTGAACCGAGAGAGAGACTTAGCTGTCGTACAAAGCTAAGACTCTGTAACATCATATTTGTATAGATACTCCCTGAGGCATTTGGGCTCATGGATTTTAAATGTCTAAGGGAGTGGCACTCGTCTGACAAAAGACGTTGCAATCATCATATATGTATGTACGTTTGCCTAAATCTTTCGACAGAGGTGACGGATTAAGAATTTAAAAAATATTCAATTTGTAACTGATATAATGGACTGATCCAACACCCCTCAAATGAATGGACTGTTACGTCTATAAAAAGACAAGCAAACTCTCCTCACGTGGGAGACAGAATTTATTACTAAGCTGTCAATGGACGCTTAGAAATGTGTGTACCTTTTTACCTAAATAAACCCTTTCTGTACAACCCCAGTAATGACTTGTTATTCATATAATCTACGATATAACAGTAACATTATGTAATCAATTCTTAATTTTAAGTTATATCTGTTATTATTTTTTGTACTAGAATATCTTGTCCATTTCTTTTCCAGTTTTAACAACTAGTCTTTTACTTTTCCATGTTTAAGCTTAACCATATTACTTTCAATGCTCGCATTTTTCTATTGTAACACACACACACACACTATATATATATATATATATATATATATATATATATATATATAGTGAATAAATGACAAAAAAAAACTATATTCCAAAATTCATGATGTTGACCATCTCATTATTTATTCCTTTAATTCAGGTAACATTTCAATTCTTGACAGTATCTGTTTCGGAGCGCAAAATCAATCACTTAATTATTATATCAATCAGTGAATCTATTATGCCCTTAACTCATCAGAAGAAATAGCAACAATTAATCCGTCAAAAAGAAAATTCAAAATGGCGTAATGGAAACATATTAAAAGTATTTAAGCTTCCCTTTCAATTTTCGGATTTTAATCATGTCAAATCTTTATTTCGTTTTGACGGATTGATTGTTGCTAATTCTTCTGATGAGTTAAGGGCAAAATAGATTAACTGATTGATATAATCATTAAGTGAATGCTTTTGAGGTACAAAACAGATACTGTAAAGAATTGTAAATGTAAACCGAATTAAAGGAATAAATAATAAGATGGTCAACATCATGAATTTTGGAATATAGTTTTTTTTGTCATTGCTTTGTAATTATATTGAGCTTCTTAAATAAGGATTGGTATATATTATAAGAAAATATATTGCCACAGAAATATATATATACTAGCATTTCAGCCCGGTATTGCCCGGGTGTTCGGAGGTGTATGTTGAGCAAAAAAAAAAAAAAAACGTAAATTTTTTTTTTAATTTGACCCCTATTATTCCCAAATCTCAGTACCCTGTATATCAAATTTCGAGTCTGTAGACTGAAAATTGACGGAGTTATTGCGTAGGAAAATGTACACAGACACACAGACAGACACGTTCACTTATATATATATAAGTGAAAGTGTCTGTCTGTGTGTATCTGTGTGTCTGCATGTACATTTCCCTACGCAATAACTCTGTCAATTTTAAGGCTACATATGCATGTGATCGGTTTTCGGCCAGAAATTTGGCGATTAAAGGGTCAACTTACTTGAAATTTTAGATATAGGTTCATTGGACATGGATCTAACCACATAACTTGATTTGAGCCCAAAACAATAAATGCTAAGGGGTCATAACAGGGATCAAAGTTAAAAAAATTGACCACTTTTTTTTTTTTGCTCAACATACATCTCCAAATATCCGAGCAACGCTGGGCACCCATGCTAATATAATAGCATTTCGGCCCGGCGTTGCCCGGGTGTTTGGATGTGTTGGTTGAACAAATAAAAAAATGTGGAAGTAGGAAGGCAGGTTCGAACCCATACCACAAAGGAGGAAAAGAACGGGGTAAAACCTAACGTTTATACTGTTACGACCACCGCCAAACCGGAAGCGACATTTTTTTAAATTAAGGCTAGACAATCTAAAGGAGAGGATAACTTTAAAAAATATCGGCGAAAAAAGTGACCCCCCCCCCTGTAAAAAAGTGCCTAGTGGAAGGGGAAGATGATAATGTTTTTAGCCAATTTTTCGATATTTGTCGTATGAAAGGTGGAACTTTAAAACGATACTGATCTTGGTAAAATCCGTCGCCTCTATTGAAAGTGTAAGGCAGACATGCAAACATACATACATACATACATACATTTATATATTGGTAACTGAAACTTTTCGACCCAAACTGATGAAAAAGCTTGCCCTATCTCTGAATACCCTTTATGTAAAATTTCAAATATTTAGAGCAGAAATTGTCTGAGTAATTTGGAAGAGACCGCAGAGGTCAATTTTTTAAAACTTTGACCCCTATTATGACACCTTAAAATTTATTGTTTTGGGCTCAAATAACCTTATTAAGTTAGGTCCATGTCCAAGGAACCTATATTTAAAATTTCAAGTGCGTAGACACAAAATTGTCAAAGGAGTTTGGTAGAGTTCTCAAAGGTCAAATCGTTGAACTTTGACCCCTTTAATCGCCAAATTTCTGGCCAAAAACCGATCACATGGATATTCCCAAATCTCAGTAACCTGTATATCAAATTTCGAGTCTATAGAGTAAAAATTGACAGAGTTATTGCGTAGGGAAATGTACACAGATACACAGACACATTCACTTTTATATATATATAGATATATGGCAGGTGTAAATCAAACAGTTATTATCAGAGTGCGATCTATCATTTCAAGTTAATTAGTAATTAGAAATTCGACTGGAATCATTATTTTTCAAAGACACAATAAGTGAAAATTGGATCCACTATTTCTGCGATATTAATTTCCATTCTCCACGGATTAAACAAAGAAGGTGTTTGGGGGGTTGGGTGGATGGAAAAATTCCATTTCAATCACAGCATTCTTGGAATACATATTTCTTCAATCAAGAAACTAACAGAAAAATGCCGCTCAGGTAAGAAACGGTGAGGATTTCTGGTTTCTTAATTATTTCATCATCATCATTATTAATTATATGTTTGGGAAAGGGATATATAAGAATAGATGGCTTTTTCATTTGAGCAGGTGATTTGCTTCGACTTGCGGAGAATGCATACTGATTTGATTAATATTTTATTCATCATCATTTTTATCTATGGATGCAAGATGCTTTCAATAACAAGATTGGATTTATAATATTCAACTTAAAGAAAGGAAGAGAGAGAGAGAGAGAGAGAGAGAGAGAGAGAGAGAGAGAGAGAGAGAGAGAGAGTAAGCTTGTGAACGTTTAATTACGAAAGGTAAAAATATACATTCATTTATATATTATATATATGTATATATACTAGCAGTCAAGCATGTCTTTTCTCGGGCCCTACGTCCTGTTTATAACTTGTCCTACGTGTGAATATACTTATGTAAGATTTCGAATGTTTAGACCAACAATTGGCCGAGTAATTTGGTAGAGACCGCAGAAGTCAATTTTTTGTTTTTTATCTTTGGCTCCAATTTTGACCCCCTTAACATCTATTTTTTGGAGCACAAATCAAATAAAAAAATTGAAATTAAAATGTATACAGACACACACACGGACAGACATTTTCAGTTTTATAGATATATAGATATCTATAAAAGTGAAATTGTCTGTCTGTGTGTGCGTGTGACTGTGTGTGTACATTTCCCTACCAAACTACTCTGTCAATTTTCAGTCTACAGACTCGAGATTTGACATAAGGGGTATTGAGATTTGGGAAAATCTTTTTCATCGCTTTTCGGCAAGAAATTTGGCTGTTAAGTGGCTAAAGTTCAACGATTTGATCTTTGAAAACTCCTTACAAACTCTAAGCACTTGATATTTTAGATATAGGTTACTTGGACATGCATTAAGCGTTTTACTTTGATTTGAGCCCAAAACATTAATGCTAAGGGGTCAAAGATTTAAAAAATTTGATCTCTCTGACAATTTTTGGTCTAAACATTTCAAATTTTACATAAAGTGTATTAAGCCATAGGGCAAGCTTTTTATTGTTTTTCAGTCGAAAATTTGGCTGTCAAAGTTCAATCGATTTGACCTTTGCAGTCTCTAGCAAACTATTCAACAAATTTTGGGTCTAAACATTTGAAATTTTACATAAAGGGTATCAAGACATGCAGTAAGGTTTTTAATCAGTTTTGGGGCGAAATTTTGGCTGCAAAGTTGAAAGAGTTTATATTTGTAGACTCTACCAAACTCCTCTGCCAATTCTGGGTCTAAATACTTGTGATGCGTTCCCCAGTGCTCTCCTGCCAAAACCAGACGTGAAACAACTTATAGAAAAATAAACGTCTTTATTCTTTTTTCAAAATGCTGCAACTACTAAAATCAATTGTTCTCGTATAGCAATGAGAAGACTTAGTGACGGCGTGGAATAGAGAGGGTGGTGGTTGACGATGTTGAAGTTATATTTTTGGATTTTACCGTCACTGGATTATTTAGCTTTTATCAGACTATCCATTCACGTGTAATCACCTTTTTCTTCACCCTATTCCCTCTGCTTCATTTTTTGTTATTAAGTAAGATCTTTGACTTACTTATTGTTTCATCAAATACTTTTATATGCAAAATCCGATACCGCATTTTGCTAATTCCTACCCTCTGATGAGAAGGAAAGTATTTCTTCGAAACTCGGCGGATTAAGGACTATCCACTTATCTAGGGTTTCCTTTTCAGATTAAATGTTTTTAACTCTTTTTCAAAGTGTTTTTTTAACATTTTTTATTGACTGTTTGCTCATATTATAAGCTCTATCTCCTATTTGGTTTTATCGAGCTTTTACATCTGGCTGAGATTACTTTATAAATATTAATTCTTTAATATTTACAATATACTTTAGTTTTACCATCTTGGATCATTTTGGTAAATTTAATTGTAATTTTTATTTTATTTTATATATATACATAAACAGCGAAACAGTACTATATGTGGATGACTATATATATATATATATATATATATATATATATATATATATATATATATATGACTATGGGCGTTGGTTATAGGCTAAGGGTGGACAGTTGTATGTTTAAGTTTCAATTCTAGCTGATGGCACCTATGTATATGTTTTTAGTTTTGATATCACTACTATATATTAGGTTTAATATAATAATCGATAGAGAATTGTCTCTATAATCATAAATATGTAATTATTATGAATTAAAATATCATATTTAAGCGTATCTTATGACTGGCTAATACTGGTCGTCCTGCTTGTATATATAATATAAAGCTCAATGTGTGTGTGTGTGTGTGTGTGTTGACTATTTTAAAAAACTGATTACATATAATGATAGAATATGTATCGAGACACAGGAATTGGCATGTTTGATCTGGCAGAACAGTGGTTCATTAAAATTGTGGAGTCTGCGTTCGCGCCTGGTCCACAAAGTATGGAAATAAAAAATTTAAAAAAAACGTTTACAAGTGTTTTTGATATAGATGTACATAAGAATATTTTGATAAGTATGTTTTAACTTAAATAGGGATGGTATAATATAATTGTGGGGTCTGCGTTCGCGCCTGGCCTCCATAGAATGGAAATAGGCACAAACTTTAATAAAGACTTTTCATATCTATCTGTGTAAGTATACTTTGATAATTATGTTTCTGTTTGAAGAAATACGGTATGATAAAATTATGGGGTGTTCGTTCGCACCTGACCTCCATAGAATGGAAATATGTCACAAAGTTTAACAAGGTTTTTTTGATATAGATCCACAGAATATTGTGATAAGTGTTTCAGTGTTAACAGGTATGGTATAATAAATTATGGGGTTTATCTATTTTATTTTTACTTTCATGATATTTTGCTTTGGTTTTGATACCCCCAAACTTCAACCCAAATTAACAACCCTTCCTTTTCATAACCTATCATACTTTCATAAATCAGAGTCCATTTTCTGTAGGCTGGTGTTGAGCCCAGTCAACGACGGGTACTTTTGCTAGTATATATATAAACTATAAAGTATGTCTATATGCATACTCTAAATCTATGTATGCATAAAAAGCAAGTTTATATATGCTCACATTAAAAACGTACATACTGGGTGGACCGATAAAATTGTCGCCCTAGAAAAGACGACATGATTCCATTTCCATTTAATGAAAACCAGTTCTCTCTTTTTTGTTGCAGACCATCTACTAGTTGGCCAGTTGTGTGCAAATCCTAAAAGCGACAGCAGCCTTCTATATATAGTTATATATATTTGAAAGTGACACCATGTTCAACGAGTGAGTTCAGAGGTAAACTGTAAAACCCATGCTCTGTAATGGAGTACTGTTGTCACATTTGGGCTGGTGCATCTGCTACTAATCTCTCACTCTTGGACAGGGTTCAAAAGAGAGTCGCCAACCTGATAGGTTCTGAACTGTCATCTAAGCTTCAGTCTCTGATCCATCGACAAGATGTTCCATCTCTCTGCCTGTTCTACCACTTGTACCCTCTCGACGTAAATACCTCCTGGCCTAAACTCGACATACCTAAATTCCACCCTTGAACTCCCGACAAACCTGACAAGCAGCTAAATCCCACCCCTACACAGTAGAGACCCCGAGGTGTAGAAAATCCTTCTACTCCAATAGTTTCTTGCCTACTAGACTTTGTAACTGCTTTCACGGATCCTGCTTTCCCAACTGTACTGACATGCAGAAGTTAAAGTGTAATGTGAACAGACATCTTGCTGCCCACCTCCCTTCATACTTACGTGCCGAATAATATCGCTGCAACTTATGTCCCAGATAGTGGCCCCCTACTTCAAAGTGGCGCTGTGACTTGTTTGGGGTGAAAATTTAATAATACAAAATAAAACCTCTTTGTTTATATATATACGTATATACTCTTTGTTCAATTTGTTGCTACACAGTTATGAGCATCTTTCGGTCAGCTAGTTACCTATAACTAAAGACCTCTTTAGGCGATACAGCATATACGAAAGCAAAGTGTGCAATGAAAATATCAGGTCTTCCTCATCACAGGGGGTTAATATAAGGAGGTTCCGTCAAATGTTGTGAAAAATAAAATTGGGTTTTATGTAAATAAGACCTAATAGAGTTCAGAACTTTACTGGTCACTAGCTGACCGAAACATGCTCATGACTGTGTAGCAACATATTACTGCTTATGTAAAGAAAAAATAAAGAGTATGCCCTGTTCTACTTCGGTATTGAGCACTCGTGTTAACCTGGTTACAATTCATTGGTTACTTAACCTCTAGAAAACGATAACCTCAGATAATATATATATGTGTGTGTGTGTGTGTGTGTGTGTGTGTGTGTGTTTTATTTTACAACCTCAAAATATTAACTTGGACCATTATAATTGTTTCTGCAGACAGAGGAAATCCCTGTCTGTTTCTTCGGATAGTAAAAGTAAAAAATGAGAAGGGAAAAGCATAAGATGTTAAGAAAATAGTTTTTCTGTTTTTTTACCCCCCCCCCAATTGCCTCATATTCCTAATTATTAAACCTCTATCTTCTAACTATTCTTAATTTATATTTGGATCACGCAATCGTCACAAACCCAATACAAAATAATAGGACCTATTTTAAATGTAATTAACTAGACGTATGTTAAATATCTACTATATATTTGCTTTCCTATTCAAAACTTCTAGAACTTTTATGCAAGTTACACAGGACGTATGTTAAAATGCAATCAAAGAGACGTACGTTAAAATTGCAGCAATGATAAATATCCCAGAAAAAAATTTACACTTCATATAAACCTCTCTCACCCTTAAACTCATTTCAAATACGTTAACCCACCTCCATCACTTTTTTAATTCAACTGATTTTATCCATGGCACATATCTATGGCTCTTTCGTTCACTCTCTTTCCTTTTATTTCTTTCTTTTCTTTCTTTCTTTATGTAATTATTTTTTTATAATTATATTTTTCTATCTCTCTGTATTTTTCTTGTTTTCTTAATATCTACACGTGTCCCCCCAAAAGCATCTCATTTTTTACTCTTATCATCTGAAGAAAAAGACAAGGATTTCCTCTGTCTGCAGAAACAATTGTAATGGTCTAATTTAATATTTAGAGGTTGTGAAATAAAAAAAACATATTCAGCTCTACTAACGTATTAGGCACTTTTATCCTGTTTTTGCCACTCGTACCTCTAAGTACACACACACACACATATATAAGAGACAACAAAATAATTTAAAACTGTAAATTAAAATTTACAATTAAATTTATTATTCGATAGAATACTCCCCCCCCCAAAAAAAAAAAAATTCAACGTCCTTATTCCACGGACTTTCAAAGAATGGCACTCATTTTGTTGGGTAGTATTTGACATAAGGAGTTTATACATATATTTTTTTATATGGAGGTCACCACTTATCATGGCCCGGAAGCTAATCGGGAATTTAATAGACAAAAACATCTATTTTATTTAATGAAATATATATGTCTTTGTTTTATCGTTATTTCCATGACAAGTGCTCGTCTGAGCTCCAATCTCTTGTCCCCTTCGCCAATCTTTCACGAAAAACACCCGTCTAGCTGAAACCACTGTCAGTAATTTTCCCCCACTCTTTATCTGTGCCTAAATCAAAATTTAGATTCCATGAACAAAGTTTCTTTCTTAGAAGTGCACGCCTGTGGAACTCTCTTCTGTTTTCATGTTTTCCACCTGTCTGCAACTTGGATGTCTTCAAGTGCAACATAAACAAATTCCTGATAAACCGCCCCCTTAAGTAAGACACTTTATCAGATCTCCATTACTAACGATATTGTCCTATTGATTACTGTACACGCAATAAGCCTTATCCCCGAGTGGCCTCTGGGCTTGATTAGTGGCGACTTCCTTGTAAAAAAAAAAAAAAAAAAAAAGTTGTATTTTATTTAATGAAATATGCCATAAAGAAAATATGCCGCCGTTCTGTCTTTCTCTTTCTCTCCCTATATATAAAACTTCTTAATACAAATTCTACCCAACAAAATGAAACTATAGGCTGTAACTTTTACCGTCTGATGATTGAAAAACCTGGCAGTACCATTACTTTACTGAGCACCACCTTATTGTGTAAGAGACAATTGACTTCTGCCCGATCACACGTTGGATGTGTCTATAAAACTCTGGTTCCAGTGAGTGTGGCCGTTTGTCACGTGGGCTGCAATTCATTGGTACACCTGACAGTTCCATTAGTCAGTTGTATCGTCATCATCACTCACTTGGTAGGGAACGGGGTTCTGGTGAATAATTCCTACCCGTGGGTGGTCTGGTGGAAGGGTGATAGGGAGGGGGGAGATGGTGCTGAAGAAAGCCAGGGGGAGATGGAGAGTAACTTTGGCGCCAATTACATTGATGCATATTTCCCAGATATTGTCTGGCCATTAGAGCTGGTGCGCCCCCCATCCCGCACCTGCCCGACCCGCCCTCGCCCCCACAACACACGCACGCACGCACACACCAGAGTGCAAACGTTTTTGTTTCAAGCCAAAATGTCTATGGAATTGGTGAATACTTAACTAGATAATTCTCCGCATCGGTGAACATCGGCCAGAGATGTGCATGGTTTGTTTTCTAAGTAATTTCTCTCTATTTTTTGTGTGTGACTTTGTTTTGTCCATTCATTTCCTGCAATGATGTATTATTTGCTTTTCCTCCCCCCTCTCTCTCTCTCTCCATATATATATATATATATATATATATATATATATATATATATATATATAGTAGCGTCCAAAACTAAGGGACAAAATTTTAAAACCTAATATTTGTTCGAAATAATACCTGTGAAAAACTGAAATTTTGACAACTGGTAACCGTTATCATCCATAATAACATATTAAAATTTCAATCATTTGCAAAGGATAGAAAAACAATTATAATATTTATTTATTTATTTTCAAAATAGGAACGTTCCCAGTTTTGAAACAATATTGCTAATCTTTGTTAATCCTTTTTATAGATCTAAATTTCTTATCTAATAATCCGTTGTCTTTATTTCTAAAAATGTGTTTCTAGTGTAGAACATTAGATTACATATTTGCTTGCTAGATTAGAATCATTCATCACATCTAATTTACATCATTATTAGCTATTTAACTCTATATTAACTTTGGCCTTACACTCAAGAACCTTTATTTTTCACAGAATGTTTTTTTTCTCTCAGCTACATTTAAGATGTGATAGCAAAATCTATTCCTATGAATACATCCCTGTATAGCATCGAGCCTTTTATTTAATATCTCTTCTTTAGAATTCACTATGTAGAAGGCTTCCAGTAAACACAGATTGCATCTTTCTGATTTACCAGGGCTATACTCCCTACCCTTATCTACTATTGACCATTTCAATTCAAAATCTTTTTTGTTTCTTTGAAGTTCCCTGACCCAATCATCTAATGCAGTTGTGTTCCTCTTTTTATTTCTAATGTTGATTCTTGTACCATTCCACCTTCTATCATTAGCACCTTCTCTATTAGTTTCCATCTCTGGTTTATTTTTGAAGGATACAACATGGTTTCTGTATCTTTCCTTAAAGACGTACCCAGTGGCTCCAAGATATACCTTCTTAATATTATCGGCCTTAATCTCACATTTGTACACTATTTCTGAGGTTAAGCATTTGCTACCCAACGGACAATTGCCAGGTATTCTGCAGTTACATTTTCTCTCTAAAACACGTTAATCCGATACTGACTTATTATCCCTTATTTTGCTTATTTTCCTGTTATTAGAGCTTATTATAGTGTTGGCTAAGTTGGAGGAGGCAGAGAAAGATAGTTTTACTGAGTTCCTATTAATTATTTTGCTTAATCTATTCGCAGGTGTGAAATTCTTATCAATTATTCTGTAAAATTCCTTAGGAATATTGTTTTGGATATACTCGCTAAACGGCGGATTTACCCAAACTTGTTTCTTGCATCTCTTATTCCTAGTACCCACCTCATCATTACCTGTACGATATTGTGCAGTTAGGTTTGCTACTCCTACTGTTTGCACTCCTCATGTATTCTATTTTACCATGGTATCCCGATCTAAGAAGAGTTTCATTGTAATATTCTTTGTTTTTATCTAAATGACTCTCATTCTTTGAAAGCACAGATATTCTTTTAGAAATATTAGGGATGAACGCCTTCTTCATACACTTAGGATGATTCGATTAGGTTTGCTATTCTTACTGTTTGCAATCCTCTTGTATATCCCCATCTAAGAAATGATTCTTCACCATTTAATAAATCTGCTCTTCTTTTCTCTCGTGTTGTGCTATATTTTCTGTTCACCCTTTATTTTATACTAGCGTGGTTACCCGGTGTTGCACCAGCCGTATAAAACAAAAAGAAGAAAATAAAGTTGTGTTTAAACTGACCTGCTATTCTTAGAATATTAAACAAAGACGCAGTGTTCTTTGTTTTTATCAAGAAGACTCTCATTCTTTGAAAGCTCAGATATTCTTTTAGAAATGTTCGGGATAAGTGCCCTCTTAATACACGTAGGATGATTCGATTGATAATCAATATAGAATATTCTTTGGTTAGATTTGTGATGAGGTTCATATGTTTTATCACTTAGATTGAGAGTAATGTCTAGAAAGTTTACTTTTTTGTAATTGCTGTCTATTGTTATTTCTAATCCCATTTCATTAAAAAAAAATTCTGATATTTTTCTTCGTTTTTTCAGTAATTCGATCGCTGGAATTAACTATAAATAGTGCGTCATCCCTATATAACCCCCCCCCCCATTTAAACCAGGTATTTTTCTTTTTATCTCTTTCAGTAAATACAAACCTACTAGCTATTTTTTATAATTCCAATCTCCAACTTGGTCATGTCTGTTTCCTCTTCAGCTAATTTAAGTGCTTTCTCGAACAGTATAGGGGAAATTGAAGGGCAATACGCATCTATGTCAAAAATAATAAATTTACATTTTTGATTTTTTGGGAACCCATCGAACTACTTTATCATTTCACCCGAAGAAATCCAGAGATTATTTTTTATTTTGGATTTAGAGGTTGGTATAATTCTGTCTAGTATATTTTTAATGATATTACCTATGTCAGATGCACACGGTGTAATTAGTCTAATACTGAGTTTATTATTGAAGTCCAGTTTGTGATCCTCCAATAAAAACCGAGGGTTAAGTGAAGTATAAACTTCTATTTACTCCTGAATATTAACTTTCTCATAAATTTTTAGTGCTAACAAGTTAATCCTATAGCGGTCATCTTCAGTTGCTTTTTTATATTTACTAGCGGAGGGGAGTACCCGGCGTTGCCCGAGTGTTTGTAGGTGCGTGTGATTGTTAATGAAAACCTAAAAATAAGCGAAGTAAAAAAGCAAATATAAAAACGAACGTTAAAACTTAAGCGGGGGGGGGGGTACCCGGGGGGGGGTAATCAAAACACCGAAAAAAAAAACAAGGTAAGGCAAATGAACGCTGGAAAATGTAAAAATCGAAAAAACAAAAAAGAAAACAGAAAAACGAACATTAAAAAAAAACACGTGAAAAATGGCTTAAATAAGCCTGTTTCGATATTAAAAATTTTAAAAATCGGTGGGTACCCGGGTGTTAATGAAAACCTAAGAATAAGCGAAGTAAAAAAAAATAGAAAAACGAACGTTACGTGAAAAATGGCTTAAATAACCCTACTTCAATATTTAAATTTAAAACATCGAAAAAAAAAGAAGACATCTCACGCCACGATTCGAACCCAAAACGTTTAGATAATGACCCACCGCTCTACCCAACTGAGCTAACACGACGTCCATGAAATTTAGTCAGTTCTTCAACTATTTAAACTATTAAATCAGGTCATGACGTTATCCGACGCATGCGTAGAACCGGTCGTCGTCATGAGAGGACGGTTTTTATTGACCCCCCCCCTGTAGAAAATTGTCGATTTCAGGGTGAAGAAATTAACGTTTTTGGCCAATTTTTCGATATTTTCTGGTGAAGAATGAAGCTTCAGTATGATACCAAGTTTGTCAATTTTTGTTCGGTCTGTCGAAAGTTTTATGCGGATACACAAACACACATACATACATACAAACATACATACACACATTTTCGCTTTTATATATATAGATTATAAAGTTCAGTTAGAACGAGATTGTTGTATGTTATTGATTGTTATATATATATATATATATATATATATATTAGTGAGGGGATGATTCCAATACTTTCCCGATTCTGATACAATTAGCAATTTCGTACTAAATTCCCGATTCCGATTCTTTATAAATCTCTAAATATTTAACTATAAAGTTGCTATTTTCCCCGATTACTGTAAAAAATTTAAAAAAAAATGTTAAGTATGCAGATATTTTCATAAACGTAAAATTACATTTGTGGAGGATGATCTATCGATTTTAGCTACACTGATAATTCAAAATCAATAAATATTATTTTAGCATTATTACCACCAATGGAAAATTTTGCTTTAAATAAAATCA
>NC_136526.1:17035210-17155210 GCF_053919585.1 Euprymna scolopes | reverse complement strand
GATGAATGAGATTAAGAAACAAAAAATACCAGTACAAAATATTTGAAAATATTTTGTACTGGTATTTTTTGTTTCTTAATCTCATTCATCCAGAGGAAGTCTCGAAATAAAGACGAAACGTTGATGAACACATAATACGGTTTGTTCCTTTTTAGTTTCTCTCTCTCTCTCTCTCTATATATATATATATATATATATATATATATATATATATATAGTTTCTCTCTCTCTCTCTCTCTCTCTCTCTCTCTATATATATATATATATATATATATAAAGGTGTGATGTTTTGTTTTAGAAGAACCTGAAGTAAAATGAACCAATCACGATAACATACCTGTTAAAATAACACATGATGTTGGCATTGTTGGCCACAGAATAACATAAAATTGACAAGACACTAAAACAATAAAATAAATACAAAATAATCTACAGAAAAAAGAGGATGTGTCTCTCATAGATTGACCGTCACTTCTGTGAGAAATGGGCAATATCTGATGGGCTCTTGGGACCCAACCTGATGTAGCATCACCATAAAGAAAGAAGAGCCAGCAGAACAACCTCCATCAGGAAACTTGACAAACATTTTGGACAAGAATGGCTTACAAATAAGGCAGAACCAGAAAACAAGTCTGCTGCGGAAATAGCTCAAAAACGTCATCAAAAATACACCAGACGCATTAAAATTACTAGAGAGTGCTTGAATCAACATAGAATGAGAAAGTGCGATAACCAAATCAGAAATGGGTGACTTGATAAGTTAACTACTGTTAATTTGAAAAACAGTGGCGGATCGGATCTGGCTCATGGGCTGTAGTTTGGAGACCCCTGCTCTAAAGCAACAGAATTGGCGGAATATTTAATTAATAACTAATGCCTAATAGCTAAAATTGCCTCCAATCTTTTTTTTTTTTACATCACTTATCAAATCCCGGTAGAAGGATAATAGTTCATTGATTATAAACTGGCTGGTGAAACAAAGCCGTGATTATCAAAAAGGTGGGAATTGGGTACTGCTTGTTTAATTAGGAGGATGGTTCAATAGGGATCATGTTGCAATATTTTGTACTCATAATGAGGGTATGGACCCTCACAGTTGGGAGATTCTAGTTATAAACGCTGCTGCTGGGAACTGACGAATCAAATTCATTCACGTTCTGCTATCAACCAATCAGAAATCAGAATTGCTCCATAAAAATTTAACCTTTTTGTTTAGCAACTTTGCACATATTTTTTTCGTGTCAACACGAGAAGGATCTTTTGCTCCTTGGCTGCAAAATTATAAAATCTGGAACCTGTACAGAACAGCTGTCCACTGAGAACTCGTTATCTCTAGGACTTGTACAGAATAACTACCCACCGGAAACTCTTCTGAAACTAAACGTGGCTTACAACTCAAGAAGTGACTTATAAAAACATACAATATTGTCATATACTTGTGAAAATATGCAATAGTGTCAAATACTTATGAAAAATATACAATCGTGAAATATACTGATGAAAATATACAATGACTTAAAAATGGCCATGTTATAGCCAGCTACGGAGCAGCCCTGCGGCATTGTGTCTCAAAGACGGGTAATCTTTGGAAAGAAAATTTGCTCATGGAATTAAGGTTTAGTTTTAGGTGCATATCGAAAGTGTTTGAAGATCTTCCTTCTTTTTTATATCTCCTTTGCATAAAAGTAAATGAAATTAAATAGAGCTCACATTGCTACCTCATACTCATTTTTATAATATGCGGGAAAGGTGATAACGTACGTACGAACATAGATGACTTTTGAATATGTGAGAAACACGAGGTGGTAATGCTACAACGTACATGCATAGAAAAAGAAAAAAAAACGAGTTGACGGTGCAGTGGATAAGGTCCTTGGTAAAATGCAGTTGTAAGTTAATATCTTATAGAGGTTAAAGGTTCAATCCACAGTGAGGTTGACACTCAAAATACAATTGCGAATTATTAGGTTGGTGCAAAAATAATGTCGTTTATATATATATATATATATATATATCATTTATTTCGAAATATATTTTATATATATATATATATATATTATACATCTCGATCATTTATATATGTACATCACATTTTTTTTTTTTTATTATTCAATTTTCACCCCAAACAAGGCACAGTGCCACTTTGAAGCAGGGGGCTACTATTAGGGAATTAATTAGCGGGGTTATTATGAAGGGAGAAGAGTAGAAAGATGTTTGTTAACATTACACTTGAACTTCTGCATATCATTGCAGTTGGGAAAGCAGAATCCCGGAAGGGAGTTCCAAAGACCCGCAGTTCTGGGGAAGAAACTATTGGAGTAAAAGGCTTTCTTGCACCTAGGGATCTCCACTGTAAAGGGATGAGACTTAGTAGCTTGTCGGGTTTGTCGGGGGTAGTTACGTCGGGGAGGTACAAGTGTTTGCAGTTCGTCAGAGCATTCACCATTAAAGTATTTGTAGAACAGGCAGAGGGATGCAACATCTCGTCGATGGGACAGAGGTTGAAGCCTAGATGACAGTTCAGGACCTATCAGGTTGGCGACTCTTTTTTGAACCCTGTCCAGGAGCGAAAGACAAGCAGCAGATGCACCAGCCCAGATGTGACAACAGTACTCCATACATGGGCGAATGGTTGCCTTATAGAGGTATAGGATACTGGCAGGCGTAAGTAGTTTTCTAGCACGGTAGAGGGAGCCAACCTTCCTTGCAGCAGCCTTGGCAATGCTCTCAATGTATCTATTCCAGTTCATATTCCCTGTAAACGTTAGGCCGAGGAGTTTAAAAGAAGTACTTTCAGGCAATGTGCTCTTGGTCATTGCTATTGGTGGTAGAGAAGGTTTTTTGTAGTTATTGAAGGAAACAAGCTTAGTCTTAGCAGCATTGAATGAGACCAACCATTTTTCTCCCCATTCCACTACGGATTGGAGGTCATCCTCTAGTGTTTCTGCCATTTTCTTGGATATGTGTTCATTTGTTTTCCCCTCATATCTGTTATAGAGAGTGGTGTCATCGGCAAATATACCCATCTCCGAAACAATATTATCAGGGAGGTCGTTTATGAATATCAGGAACAATAGAGGTCCAAGGATAGGCCCCTGAGGCAGTCCCGCATTTATGTCATATTGTTTGGATGTACGTCCGTCGAGGACAACTTTGATTTTTCTATTACTTAAGAAGGATTTAATTACGTTATGAATTCTTCCAGTGATTCCATATGATCTAATTTTCCTTAGAAGACCATCGTGCCATACCCTGTCAAAAGCCTTAGATATATCAAGGGCCACCGCTCTACCCTCCCCTGTTTTATCCAATGAACGGTATATACGTTCAGAAACTACAGTTAAGATATCTGCTGTTGAACGGGCTTGCCTGAATCCATATTGTTTGTCAGTAAGGAGTTTAGCAGCTGTTAGGTGCTGGACTAGGACTTGATTAACTAAGGACTCAAATATTTTGGCGAAAAGCGGGAGGAGGCTAATGGGGCGATAATTTAGTGGGACAGTTCTTTCACCAGAATTCTTGAAGACTGGTACCACAGAGGCGGTTTTCCAGCAGTCGGGAAAACAAGATTCGTTAAGGCATTTATTGTAAAGTTTGGACAGAACTGGAGCAACCTCGGCAGAGCATTTTTTTAATAGCACAGCCGGGATGAGATCTGGTCCACATGCTTTAGAGGTGTCTAGGTTTTTTATAATAGCATGTACCTGAGAAGGGGTGATTTTCAAATCGTCAAGTGTGGCGTCTGTTCGCAGAGGAAAATCAGGGAGTGAGTGGTGTACCGAGTTCAGTGTGGAGTTTGAGGCAAACTGACTGGCAAGCAGATTAGCCTTGTCAGTTGCCGTGCAAGCAACCTCATGATTGTTTGTTAGTGGGGGAATAATTGACTGTCCATTATTAACTACGCTGTTGTAGATTTTCCAAAAATCCCGGGTTCCTAATTTCTGTGCTTCGATGCGCTTTCTGGTGGTTTCAGAGTAATCTGACTTAGCTGTGTCTATCACTCTCTTACAATTATTTCTAGCTTCTATAAACTTCTGTTTATTTGAGCTGGACTTATGTCGGTTGAATCTGCGGAACGCATGCTGCCTTTGACACATGGCAGCTGCACAAGCAGAAGTAAACCATTGGGGGGAGTGGGGCTTGCTATAGTATTTCCGTGCGGGAACATGTGCTTCAATAGCAGTTTTGAACCATTCAGTTGTCTCATTTGCACACTGTTCCGCTGGAAGAGTAAAGATATTTTGCCATGGGGCATCTCTGATGAGCTCCCTGATGACTTCCCAATCATCCTTTTTGTAATACCTCGTTGTTTTGAGTAGTGGGTCTTCAGTTTTAGGGCGAGAATTTAGGCTGATTTCTACCATTATCACAGCGTGATCAGCATTCCCGAGTGGGCTGTGGGCATTTGTTGTACAGTCATTGGGAACCGTTGTCAGAAAGAGATCTAGAAGTGAGGCATGTTGATCGTGCTGGTCTGGGAAACGTGTCGGAAATGTAACCAATTAAGATAGGGAATGAGATATAGAGAAGCTATGTGTTGCGCTACCAGCTACATACATACATATATATATATATATATATATATATATATATATATATATATATTTATACACACATTATATATATATATATACATATATATATATTTATACACATATATATATTTATACACACATTATATATATATATATATATATATATATATATATATATACATATATATATATATTTATACACACACATTATATATATATACATATATATATATATATATTTATATATACATATATATTTATACACACATTATATATATGCATATATATATATTTATATATACATATATATATATATTTATACACACACATTATATATATATATATATATATATATATATATATATATATATATATATATATATACACATATAGTTGAACCAAAAAAAACAACATTATTTTTGCACCAACCTAATGCATAAGACTTCTGCCCATTCATGGCTGACCAGACGGGAGCATGCTTCCCGACCCCCGTGGATTAAATAGAGAGTTCCGTTCAAAATTATATGAAGTTTAACAGAAAAAAATCCCGAGTTCGACAAGATACACTTGAAGAAGGTTGGAGGTTAGATCGACCGAAACGTTTTGAAAATCACACTCAAGACAAGAACATTAGTCCGATGAATCCAAATAATATAAATTATCATCCCCAAAATTGAGAAACAAAAAAAAAAACTCTAATTAAATTATCTTTAGTATTTTATAATGAGAAAACGAACTAAGGAAGTTAACGATACAATTCGTCCACGTAACAAGATGGCGACTTAAACAAATTCATGAACAGAATAATAATAAAAATTAAAAAAAAACAACAAAAAAAACGATTCCGATAGAAATTTTCAAGATCTAAAACGATACGTTATTTTGTGTTTTTCTTTAATTCCAACCGACAGCTTTAGTTAGCCTCGTTGTGAGAAATACATCATTCCAAAGAAGAAAAGAAAAATCAAGGGGAAACAGTGAGTGTAAAAATTGCTTTTTGATTCCTTGCAATAAGTTTAGTATAAAAGATAAAAAAATAAATAAATCTTGTCACAGAGAAATGGAATCGGTGTCTCTCGATCTGGCACTGAAACATTGGAACGAATCCAAGAAAAAACTGAAGAATACGCAACGTATATCAAATTGCAGATCGATAACAAAAAAAAAAAACAACAACACACAAAAAAGATGTATTTGCATTTAAATGCATTTAGAAAAGTTTAATAATATATTTTTCATTTATTTTGAAATATATATATATATATATATATGTATCTATATATACACACACACATTATTTATATATATATATATATATATATATATATATATATAGTAAGTTATAAAATATATATGGCGATTAAGCTACACAGAATATTCCGCGTTTAATCCACGCTAGGATTCGTCAGGCTTATGCTTGTTTATATATATATATATATTTTTATAAAGTAATAGGGTTCGTGTGTTTCTGTTACAGCTCTCCATCATCAACGAAATATAAAGGAGGTAAGAGGGTAGATCTCTCCTGGTAGAGAAACATTAGAACCCATTTTAGGATGTTTCTGTTATAGGAGACATAAGAATCAATGCCTAATTTCTTTATATACTATTCTACAAACCACCCCCATATCGAATGGCTTATGCTCATTTGCATATCACATTATATTAAATCTCTTTAACTAATTACCTCGACCTTATTACATATTGGAAATATTCTAATCATTTCAACTGTACTATTTACAAAATCTATTTAACATTTAATTATTTAATATATTTTCATTTAATTTTATATTCGATTTATTTCACTTTACGTATATTATCAAAACAATTCATTGGCGAGGAAAGCTTTATGTTTTGGGATTGTATTGAAAATGTAATGGAAATTTCAATTTCGTTCCGTTTTAATCTTTTATATTTTACTTGCCAATATAATTGAAAGAATACAATTCAACTATCGTAATTTTATATAAATAAACAAAAACAAATATTTTAAAATAAAACTTTATTAAAAAATAAATAATTTTATTTTTAAATGAAAAAAATCAATTTAGTAAAATAATTGTATTAAACATCCCAACCTCCCCATGTTAAGTATGGCTTTCTAAATAAACACCCCCTGCCTTGTCAGCAAACCTGTAAACCTATAAAAGTTAACATTTCGAATGTAAACAGTGATTTTTCGATTTTGTTAGCGCTTGCCGCAATTAAAGACAATTAAAACGGAACTAACTTTATTTCCATTCTATTTTTTAAACAACCCCCAAAACATAACGCTCTCTTCCAGTTATAGCCAATTTTTTTTTAATTAAATAAAACAGTTCAAAATAAACAGATAAGCGCATTTTCTTTTACATTTTTCTTACAACCATTGTCATTTAACCAACTGCATGACCGTTACTTTTGTGGGGTTGTTTTGAAAATGGCACGGAGATTATAATTTCGTTCCAATTTAATCTTTCTGGTCGAGCCTATTTCGAAAGCCTGTCTTATCATAGATTTGAACTACAAATAATTTATTACATTTTGATTATTACTATCTTAAGACTTAAAGCTTATATTTATTTCATTTTTCTATTTATATATTGAATTAGTTATTTCCAGTCTTATTTAAACTTAGTGCTTTCTTTAAACCGGATGAACCTTTTATAAAAATATGAGTTTAACGTAAAGAACACGAACAAGGTTTTATTCAACTGAATTTCTTCCAGTTTACTAACAAAATATATAAATTTAAAAGAGATATAAATAATAAAATAAAAAGGTTATGTAATTTAAAAGAAATACACGTACTCACAAAAGCAGAACTTTTTTTACACATTTTTTTCTTTAAAACCATAACAATGAGACTAACAATTACCTAGATCTTAGTAATTATTTGTTTTAATAGAACTGTTTTAATTGTACTGTTTACTTAGTTAACCTAAGTTGGTATTACATTTATTTTACATTTACTTTTTTTTTTTAATTATTACTTTTAGACTGTGACGTTTACACCCGGAAGTAATGAGTCACACGTAGGTCGCTTTTATTCATTCCTTTTGGTCAAGATCAAAGTGTAGTATCTGTTCTTCAGATGCTGCAGTGCTGCACTTCATTTTCTTGTTCTCTTTCGGTGGAGGAGAAATCCTTCACGACTGAGACAATTTTTATTTTTGTACCTTTTCTCCACGTTAAAAAACGACCCTGGTGTCTAACTCTGTCCCGTGGGGAGGCATAGTAAATAGGTACAATATAATTGTTTATAATTGTACTATTCAGAAATATTATTTATAGTTCGTCCATTTCAGTTAGTATACATTTCCTTTACGCTTAATTAATTTACAATCATTAATATCGTTAAACAATTCCGTTTAAAACCGAAATTATGCCACCCAAACGAAGTAGAAACGAAAGTGAGGAAGAAAGAATGGAAAGATTGGAAGCTAATAGACTAAGAGTTGCTGCAATTCGCTCCAATGAAAACAATTCAGATAGAGAAAGACGTCTAGAACTTAACAGGATACGTCAAAGAGAAAGGAGAGCAAGACTGTCAGATTTGGAAAGAGAAACCCAACGTGAAGCTGACAGAACTAGACATGCTGTAAGGCGGTTAAATTCATCACAAGATGAAATTCAAGAAAGGCAAAGATATGCACTGGAAAGAGAAGCAATATTACGATCGAATGAATTATATGAGATAAGTAGACGTACACAAGGTCAGTTGAGAGTGGCTCAACGACATCAGAATGAATCGGAAACCCAACGAAGCTTTCGCCTATACCAAGGGCAACAACGAGAGGCTGCATGGAGAGAGAGTATGACTTTGCCCCAGCAATTGACAGAAAACGAGGCAGCTAGACAACGAATGACTGCTTTGAGACACCATGAAATAGAACACTGCAATAGAAAAGGATTGCTCTACAACAAAAATGACTCTCTCACTACAGCTGATATAGGAAAAATGGACAAAGTATGTCAACATTGCTCAGCTGTAAAATTTAAAGGAGAAACCCCTGGTTGTTGTTGTTCTTCTGGCAAAGTTGTGCTTGATAGCTTTCCACCACTGCCTCAGTTGCTTCAAGATTTGCTCTCCGGCAATGGTCCCATCTCTAAAGATTTTCTGCAAAATCTACGCAGTTATAACAATTGTTTTGCAATGACATCATTTGGTCACAAAATTGCGGCAGTACATGGTGGAATCCTTCTTTTAGAATTCGAGGCCAGGTTTGCCACCAGATTGGGAGTCTTTTACCACCTGAAGATGAAACAGCAAAGTTTATTCAAGTCTACTTCTTGGATAGTCTGGAAGAGGAACTACATAATCGGGGACGTGACAGTAGACTCAATAGAGACATTCTCCAAAGTCTGACTGAATTTTTACATGAGAACAACAGCTTCATTTGTCAGCTGAAAACAACAAAGGAGAGGATTGAAGAAGAACACTTGGTAGAACATAAAGTTGTCATAAGGGAAGACCGAAGGCCGCAAGAAGAGCATCCACGGCGATTCAATGCTCCAACAAGAACGTATGAGATTGGAATATTAATGGAGAATGAACCAACAGCTAACCGGGGTATTGTCTTGCGTTTTAGAAATGATACATTAAAATGGATCTCCGAACTACATCCCCTCTACGATACTTTAATGTACCCGTTAATGTACCCCTATGGTTCTCCATCTTACAACATCTACATGAAGGCATCCAATGGGCGAAAAGTTACCCAACAGCAATTTTATTCGTACCATTTAATGACTCGGCCTGGAAACTATTTTCTCTGGTACCGAAGGCTATTTCAACAATGGCTGGTGGATGTGTACTGCAAGATTGAAACAGAACGTTTACAGTTCCTGAGGCGTGAGCAACAGACCCTGAGAGCTGACAATTATAGCAACTTGAGAGATTCAATTCTTAGGGAGGATGGGAATCCAGAACAGTTTGGTCAACGAGTTGTACTTCCGGCAACTTATACAGGAGGCCCTCGATACATGTTTGAGCGTCAAAGTGATGCCATGGCATATGTTCGGCGAATGGGCCGAGCCGACCTCTTCATCACGTTCACAACAAATCCAAAGTGGACAGAAATTACAGAAAATTGTCTTCAAGGGCAAGACCCTCAGGATCGTCCAGATATTGTTGCCAGGGTTTTCAGGCAGAAGCTAAAAAAGTTACTTGAATTTATTAAAAAGGGAGGATTTGGCAGGTTGAGGGCTTTCCTGTACAGTATTGAATATCAAAAAAGAGGACTGCCGCATGCACACATCCTCACCTGGCAGGCCCCAGAGGACAAACTTCTACCAGAAAAAATGGATCTCTGCATATCTGCAGAGATCCCTGACAAAGAGGAAGATCCTGATCTTCATGCTAAAGTGATGGCACATATGGTGCATGGACCTTGTGGACCATTTAATCCAAATTGTCCATGTATGATTGACAACAAATGTTCCAAAAAATACCCAAAAGAATTTCTTCAGTGTACCGAGCAAGGCCAAGACTCTTACCCCAAGTACAGGCGAAGAAAACCAGAAGATGGAGGCCAGACTGGTACAATAAGGATGAAGAGAAATGGTCGGTATGTTAATCAAGAAATAACAAACCAGTGGATTGTTCCGTACAACAAGGTCCTCCTTCAGCAGTTCAACGCTCACATTAACGTAGAAATTTGCAGCTCGATCCAAAGCATCAAATATGTCCTCAAATACGTGAATAAAGGATGTGATCAAGCAGTGTTTGAACTACAAAGAACTGATGGAGCAGCTAACCAACAAGGCCAAGTACAAAGTCACATTGTGGATGAGATCCAGCAGTTTCAGAATGCAAGGTATGTCGGCAGTTCAGAGGCGGCCTGGAGGATATTGGAACATCCCATCCATGAACATTTCCCCCCAATTGTACAACTTTCTGTTCATCTTGAAAATGGGCAGCGTGTCATGTTCTCAGCTGATACTGCTCTGGAACGAGCCCAAGGTCCACCGCCTGCCACAACTTTGACAGCATTTTTTCAACTCTGCCATGAGGATGACTTTGCAAGGGGTCTCAAATACGTAGAAGTCCCTGAGTTTTACACTTGGAACAAATCGACAAAGAAATGGATGAGAAGAATGCGTGGGGTACAAGTTGAAGGTACTGAAAATGATGATGTATGGAAGGCACCATGCATTGGGAGAATCTACACGATTAGTCCAAAAGCAGGGGAGTGTTATTTCTTACGCCTGTTGCTCAATGAGGTTGCTGGTCCAACTTCATTTCAAAATTTGCGAGCATACAATGGTCAGGTGTTTGAAACATACAGAGCAGCGTGCCTTGCTCGAGGCCTTCTAGAAAATGACCATCACTTGCATCAAGCAGTAGGAGAGGCAAGTGCCACTCAATCACCTTAAAATTTGCGAAGCCTATTTGTGATAATTTTAACAGCCTGTGAGCCAAGAAATCCTCTTGAGATCTGGATGGCTTTTCGTGATGTAATATCTGAAGACATTCTTCACAGATACAGGCAAGAAGTTAACAATCCAGAAGCAGATTTTAATGAGGACATCTACAATAAAACTCTTTGTCTAATTGAAGAAAAAGTTCTCCTTATGTGCGGTCAACCATTGGCAAGCTATGGATTACCTGCACCAACGCAAGGGAGAGATGAAAGACTCGCGAGAGAGTATCAACGTGAAGTTACTTATAATCTTGAAGAACTTTCCCTACAAGCAGAAAATATGCAAGAAAAACTGACCGATTCTCAAAGAGAAGTTTACAATTCATTCATGGCAATGTTGGAAGCACAAGGTGAAATGAACAAAAACATGATGTTTCTTGATGCTCCAGGTGGTACGGGCAAGACTTTTGTAATCAATTTGATCCTTGCAAAGATTAGATCCATAAGAAAGATTGTGCTTGCAACAGCATCCAGTGGCATTGCTGCTACTCTACTACAAGGTGGCCGCACTCTTCACAGCACTTTTAAAGTACCCTTGGATACTCATCGAATGGATCAGCCAGTTTGCAAAATTACTGGTAACTCAGCCTTGGCAAATGTAATTAGAGACACCTCTGCAATCATTGTAGACGAAGCCCCAATGACGCACAAGAGTGCTTATGAAGCAATTGACCGAACACTGCAAGACATCACAGGAAACAAGAATCCCATGGGTGGCATTCCAACCTTATTTTGCGGTGATTTCCGTCAAATCCTCCCAGTGGTTAAAAATGGCACAAGGGCTAACATTGTCAATGCAAGTTTGAAACAATCCTATCTCTGGAGGCACGTTATAGTGAAGAGACTGACTACTAATATGAGAGCCTATATCTCTGATAACACAGCTGCAGCAGACTTCTCAAAATTGCTTCTCCAAATCGGTAATGGTCAGTTTCCTATCACTTCTTCACCTGACACAATTAAGATTCCAACTGCGCTTGGTAAATGTGTCGGTAATCAGAAGCAACTGAAAGACAAAGTGTACCCAGACCTGCAAAACAATGGAAAATCACCGGATTGGCTTGCTGAGAGGGCTATTATTTCGCCATTAAACAGCAATGTGAATCATTTGAACAATTCAATAATGGATGAATTTCCAGGAGACACAAAGCAATACAAGTCAGTTGATTCGGCTACTAATGAATATGAAGCTGTTCACTACCCTGTGGAGTTTTTAAACTCTTTGGAGATATCTGGAATGCCTCCACACATTTTAAATCTCAAAATTGGATCGCCAATCATGATTCTTCGATCCTTGGAACCGCCAAAAACAACAAACGGAACCAGATGTGTTATCACCAGATTGCACACCAATGTACTTGAGGCCACCATTTCCTGTGGTCCCTACAAAGGCGAAACCGTTCTACTGCCAAGGATCCCCTTAGTTCCATCGGACTCAGAACTTCCATTTAAATTCCGGAGACTCCAATTTCCTGTGAAGGTGTGTTTTGCAATGAGCATAAACAAAAGTCAAGGTCAGACATTTAACACCATTGGCGTAGACTTGACATCAGACTGCTTCAGTCACGGTATGTTCTACGTCTCCATCAGCCGGACAGGAAGTTCAGAAAAACTCTACATTCTGGCTCCAAATCAAAGCAGCAGAAATGTAGTTTACCCTGAGGCTCTTCAGTGAAAAGTTCGAGAAATGGATATGAGGAAAAACTGACATGATCTGATTGTGGTAAGTTTTTAGTATTGAATGTGCAAGATAAAATTTAAGCAAGAGTTGAAAATTACTTCAATGAAAAATTTACTATGTAACATCAAGTAACCTTCCTTTTTGATGATAATGTTTTGTGAAGTTCCTGATTGAATTTCAGTCACTACAAGAGGTAGTTAAAATGTTAATCACCTTATGCAATCGTTGCTCTTACAACATCAACTTACTGGAAAGGTGCCCACAGATTTTGGTACCCGAGTGCGCAACAAAGCTCCGTGCGAAGCACGGGTATCTTTGCTAGTATATATATATATATATATATATATATATATATATATATATATATACTAGCATGGGTTCCTGGCGTTGCTAGGGTGTTTGGAGGTTATGCTGAGCGAAAAAAAAAAGGTCAATTTTTTTTAACTTTGACCCCTATTATGAACCCTTAACATTTATTGTTTTTGGCTTAAATCAACTTATTAAGTTAGATCCATGTCCAAAGAACCCATATCTAAAATGTCAAGTGTTTAGACCCAATATTGTCGGAGGAGTTTGGTAACTTCTCAAAGGTCAAATCGTTGAACTTTGACCCCTTAACAGCCAATTTTCTGGCTGAAAACGGATTACAAAATTTTTCCCAAATCTCAGTACCCTGTATATCAAATATCGTGTCTATAGACTGAAAATTGACAGAGTTATTCCGTAGGGAAATGTACACAGACAGACAGACACTTTCACTTTATATATATATATATATATATATATATATATATATATATATATATATATATAATTTCTGTCGAAATATATTTTCATATAATATATACCAATCCTTATTTGAGAAGCTCAATGTAAATACAGAGCAATATAGAGGATAAATGACAAAAACTATATCCAAAATTCATGATGGTTACCATCTTATAATTTATTACTTTAATTCAGTTGACTTTTACAATTCTTTAAATATCTGTTTCGTAGCGCAAAACCAATCACTTAATTAATATATCAATCAGTTAAGGGTATAATCGATTTATTGATTGATATATTAATTATGTGATTGATTTTGCACTATGAAACAGATACTATGAATAATTGTAAAAGTCAACTGAATTAAAGAGGTAAATTATAAGATGGTCAACATCATGAATTTTGGAATATAGTTTTTTGTCATTTATTCTCCCCCCCTCTCTCTCTCTCTCTCTCTCTCTCTATATATATATATATATATATATATATATATATATATATATATATATATATTCAAGCCAACATTATTAAATGAAACGGAGATACTTTGTTTTTAAGAGTCCTTTTTTATTTTTTCTATTTTCCGCATAATCTTTATTATATGAAAATCGAAAATATTAATGAAGGTTCTATAATTGTTACTGTCACGAGCGGTTTCGATTCGTCCACGAATCATCTTCAGGTGCTGAGGAAGTAAAAGTGCGAAGGAGCAAAAATGGAAATTAAAAAATGAAAAGCAAAATATACATTAAACCGCGTTACGTGAAGGTAAGTTAAGATATATAAAGTCGATGAGAATATTAAATGCTGCATATTCGTGGGCACGATTGGCCAAGTCCGTCCATTACGCGCTATGCAAGACATTTTAACCCATTGCTGCTTTTTCACACCGCCCGCCCTCCGTGGCCCAAGATTAAAGATCATAATGTAGTATCTGTTCTGCAGATGCTGCACTAAAAGTAATATTTGGGGGCAACCACACATATCAGCAATCAGTCAATGTTAGGGAAACCCTAACCAATTGTTAACCAATGTTAGTGAAACCCATACCAATTGTTAACCAATGTTAGGGAAATCCTAACCAATTGTTAACCAATGTTAGGGAAACCCATACCAATTGTTAACCAATGTTAGGGAAACCCTAACCAATTGTTAACCAATGTTAGGGAAACCCATACCAATTGTTAACCAATGTTAGGGAAACCCATACCAATTGTTAACCAATGTTAGGGAAACCCTAACCAATTTCTAACCAATGTTAGGGAAACCCTAACCAATTTCTAACCAATGTTAGGGAAACCCATACCAATTGTCACTATCCAGTTCCCCAACGGGGGAGCTGATCCCCTTCCCTCTCTCATTACGTTAAAAATAGCCTTGTACCCAATTTTCTCTGTGGGGAAGCAAATAAATACAAACACATTGCAGCTTTTCTCGAATGTAATATTATTTATAATAGAGTGATGAGTTCTAATATATGATGCTTCAAGAATTGAAAAAATCTTAAGATTATTTTCACGTTATATAATTTTTGTGTTGTTGACGAGGATTTTTTACGATTGGAGGAGGGACAGTTGTGTTCTTTTATTAAACATTGATATATAGCGTTAATATTGTTTAAATGCATGGTGATTGGCCGAGACATTATATAAATGTAATGATAATATCACTGTCGTTTCCTATATGTAAATGTACTGAAACTCTAATGTTTATAAAAAAGTACTCAATGACAAGCAGCGTGTAAATATATTATGCTTATTTATTTATACAAACATTAATGGCTACATATACGCATACATGTTTCTGCTGCGAGTTGGTCTCCCTGTGGATAACCTTCTTAGTTCTTAGTGGAGTACTAGCTTATCTAGTCTTAGAATTCTTAGAATATGGCCCTTTCAAGTTTAGACTGCCCCAAAACACAATAATTGACATTTTAATCTTTCTTCCTGAAAACACGCACATAGTGAATATTAAAAACAAATTAGTCGAGTCCTCCACAAGGTTTATCTATGAAACAGAGAACAATCACTCAATACCATTTCTATATATAACCATAAAAAAGTTCAACATTAATCTATAAAGTGTTGAGACATTTTGTTGAACAAAGATGGCGGTAGTAAATCAAATCGGCGAAGAATCAATGCGGTCACAATTTCGAGTGTTAAGTAATTCTTATTAACAAAGATGGCGGCGAAGAATCAATGCAGTCACGATCTTCAATCGTTTCGAGACAGAGGCCGAGGGTGAACTGATTGAATCTAAAATTCGACATTTTTTATAACTTTTGAAGCTTTTGATTGGTTGATTGTTATAACTGTGGCTCTAAAAACGATCGTCGAAATTATTGGAGTCATGCCCTCATTAAAATCAGCAATATTTTAACATCTATCTTTCAAAGTCCACCGCAAAGCTACACGCAACAATTCTGACATGCATTTCTACTCACACAATAACAAAATACAAACAACCATGAACATTGGTTTCTTCCAATTCACAATTTGTAGTTCGGAGTTTTTTTTAATTTTTTTTTTTTATTACATTTTCACCCCAAACAAGGCACATTGCCACTCAGGTGTAGGGGGCTACTATCAGAGGCAGCAACTATTGGGGCACTATGTTGGGATTTGGGCAGCAAGATATCGGTTCACGTTACACTTGAACTTCTGCATGTCAATACATTTAGGGAAGCAGGAATCTGGAATGGAACTCCAGAGTTCAGCGGTTCTGGAGAAGAAACTACTGGAGTAGAAAGATCTTTTACATCTAGGGATCTCTACTGTGTGGGGGTGGGATTTAGTTGCCTGTCGGGTTTGTCGAGGGTATCTACGTCGTGGGGGCACAAGTGTCTGCAGTTCGTCAGAGCATTCACCATTAAAATACTTGTAGAACAGGCAGAGGGATGCAACGTTTCGTCGATGGGACAGAGGCTGAAGCTCAGATGCCAGTTCAGGGCCTATCAGATTGGCGACTCTTTTTTTAACCTTGTCTAGGAGCAAGAGACTAGTAGCAGATGCACCAGCCCAAATGTGACAACAATACTCCATACATGGGCGAATGGTGGCCTTATAGAGGTACAAGATACTTTCAGGTGTCAGTAGTTTTCTAGCACGGTAGAGAGAGCCTACCTTTTTCACAGCGGCCCTGCCAATGTTTTCAATATAATTGTTCCAACTCATTATGTTTCCTGTGAACATTAGGCCAAGCAGTTTGAAAGATGTACTCTCAGACAGGGAGTCACTGGCCATTGCTATTGGTGGCAGAGAAGGTTTCTTGTAATTATTGAAGGAAACCAGTTTAGTCTTGGCAGCATTGAATGTGACCATCCATTTATGTCCCCATTCCACTACAGATTGGAGGTCATCCTCTAGTGTTTTAAAAATTTAAATACATCACAAAATCTTTGAAAACATTACAATACCCCACATATTTTTATATTAAGTATAAAGAAAAAAATCCAAACAAATATTTCTAGAAACATTTAGCAAAAATCATATACACCAGCTAATTCTCTCATAAATGAACATTTTTTACCCAGCCACGCCAATAATACCACAATTTTTAATACTTGAAACAAACTACGAACTCCAAAAATATAAACCACGTCACAAACATTAAAAACAAACAAAACATTTCCAAAACAAACCCATATCTAATATAGGCATACAATAATTGTCATCAAATACACGTTGGTTGGTAGTTTTTGTTTTACGGCATATCAACCCTTTTCAGGTTATTTTAATGCCGAATCCGGTGATTTAAGAAAAAATATTTAACAGAATATATTTTTTTTTTGCAAGTCGGTTTCTTTTTAACCCATAGTTGGGACCCTAGAAGGTACTACCACTCCGGGTCAGAGTGGACCTGGGAGCAATGGCAATTAAAGGGTGGCTCTACACTCCCCAAAGCCCGTAAGCTGGGGCCTCACCATCGGATATAGTTTAAGGTCATATCCAGGACCCAGCGTGTATATATGTATATATATGTATATATATATATATATATATATATGTGTGTGTGTGTGTGTGTGTGTGTATGTGTCTATGAGTTTTATTAGAAATATATTATTATAATATTGTACTTAAACCAAATTTAGATTTATAATTTTACTCTATTGTATTTCTATCTTTAACCCATATTAATTTTCTTATTAAGTAAATCCATATCTTTATCTTAATTTTTTCCAGATACTTTTAATGCTAGGTTTATTTTGGGTGTCTTTTACACATACTAAAAACCGTTCCCAATAATTGCTGATGAGGAAACTTTGTTTGTTAAAAACACTATATGTAAAAATTATTGTCCGTAGCTTGATGTCTACCACAATAAAAACATTGTTTTCCGAAACGATCGTACAAATTATTGATTTTGTTGTTGTTCCTTCTTGTGAAACGGATTTTTAATTTAATTCTAATTTGATTTTTGAATTATCAATCACATTACTAGATATATATTTTTTATACATATATCTATATATTATATATATTATTATATATCTATCTATATATATATATTATATATTATTATATATATATCTATATATATTATATATTATATATATATATCTATATATATATATTATATATTATTATATATATATCTATATATATATATTATATATATATCTATATATATATATTATATATTATTATATATATATCTATATATATATATATATTATATATATATTATTACCTATTTATCTATATATATTATTATATATCTATCTATATGTATATATATTATGCATATATATTATTATATATCTATCTATATATATATATAATAAATCTATCTATCTATATATATAATATATCTATCTGTGTATATATATATATTAGAATATATCTATCTATATATATTATAATATATATATATATATTATAATATATCTATCTATCTCTCTCTATATATAATATATCTATCTATATATATATTATAATATATCTATCTATCTATATATATTATAATATATCTATATATATATATATTATAATATATCTATCTATCTCTCTCTATATATAATATATCTATCTATATATATATATATATATTATAATATATCTATCTATATATATATTATAATATATCTATCTATCTATATATATATTATAATATATCTATCTATCTATATATATATATTAATATATCTATCTATCTATCTATCTATATATTATAATATATCTATCTATCTATATATATATATATCTATATATATATATATTAATATATCTATCTATCTATCTATATATTATAATATATCTATTTATCTCTCTCTCTCTATATATATATTAATATATCTATCTATATATATATAATATATATATATTATAATATATCTATCTATCTATATATATATTATAATATATCTATCTATATATCTATATATATTATATCTATCTATATATATATTATAATATATCTATCTATCTATATATATATATATTATATCTATCTATCTATATCTATATATATATATATAATATATCTATCTATCTATATATATTATATCTATCTATCTATATATATATATATATATAATATATCTATCTATCTATATATATTATATCTATCTATCTATATCTATATATATATATATTATAATATATCTATCTATCTATATATATATATATTATAATATATATATATATATATAAGATATCTATCTATCTATCTATATATATATATTGTAATATATCTATCTATGTATATATATATATTATAATATATCTATCTATTATAATATATCTATCTATCTATATATTATAATATATCTGTCTATCTATATATATATTATAATATATCTATCTATCTATCTATCTATATATATTATAATATATCTATCTATTATAATATATCTATCTATCTATATATTATAATATATCTATCTATCTATCTATATATACTATAATATATCTATCTATCTATATATATTATAATATATCTATCTATCTATATATATTATAATATATCTATCTATCTATATATATTATAATATATCTATCTATCTATATATATTATAATATATCTATCTATCTATATATATTATAATATATCTATCTATCTATATATATTATAATATATCTATCTATCTATATATATTATAATATATCTATCTATCTATATATATTATAATATATCTATCTATCTATATATATATATATATATATATATAGTATAATTCTCCAAGTTCCAAATATCAAGGTCCTGGATCTGACCTTAAACCATATCCGGTGGTGAGGCTCAAGCTTGCGGGCTTTGGGGAGTGTAGAGCCACCCTTTAATTGCCATTGCTCCCAGGTCCACTCTGACCCGGAGTGGTAGTACCTTTTAGGGTCCCAACGATGGGTTAAAAAGAAACCGACTTGCAAAAAACAAATATATTCTGTTAAAAAAATTTTCTTAAATCACCGGATTCGGCATTAAAATAACCTCAAAAGGGTTGATATGACGTAAAACAAAAACAACCAACCAACGTGTATTTGATGACAATTATAGTATGCCTTTATTAGATATGGGTTTGTTTTGGAAATGTTTTTTTCTCCCAGATCCACTCTCATCCGGACTGGTAGTATCTGTTAGTGTTTCAACTCTGGGTTAAATAGAAACCGACTTAAACAATACAAATATACTCTATTAAAAAATTGTTCTTCAAAATCACTGGATTCGGCATTAAATAACCTGAAAAGGGTTGATATGCCATAAAACAAAAACAACCAACCAACCAAATATCAAGTTTTCTCAGTAGGTCATTTATTACTTTTGAAAATGTATCCATTACAATATTGTTTTGTATTGTAACTAACAAGTCTGCAAAATAAATTATGTTATTGCTGCATATTTAGTCACATCCTCTTCAGATGTTTACCTTAAAAAAACTTATAAAAACACCATGTTTAACAACTTACATGGTTCATGTAACCGACATACTCTGCCATTCAGATATGAAGATTATCAAGAGTAACTACGAGGGGCATGCAATAGGTAATGCCCCTGACCCATAGAAGTAGAGCAACAAAACTTGGCACAGTTATTAGCCTTTCTCAATATAGGAACCACCCAGAGTTATGCATTTCTCCCATCGTTTGATGCAGCTCTGGAGACTGTTTTTGTAGAACACCCCAGGTTGGTCCTCCAACTAAGACGTGACTTCAGAAATCAAGGCTGCATCATCTGGGAAACGCTTTCCTTTCAAAAACAACTTCATGGCTGGGAAGAGGTGAAAGTCAGAGGGTGCAAGGTCAGGTGAGTAGGGAGGATGGGGAAGGATTTCATAACCACATGCCCGTGCATCTGATCTGGTGACATGCGAGTTGTGGACTGAAGCGTTGTCCTGCAGGAGGAGGGTACCTTTGCTGATCTTGCCCCACCTCTTGATTTTGATAGCTTACCTTAATTTCCTCAAATGTGAAGCATAATAGGCTCCTGTAATTGTGGTACCTTTGTCAGGAAATCTGTCATCACTACTCCGTCCTGGTCCCAGAAGACTGTGAACATGACCTTGCCAGTGGAGGGCTGCACCATTGCCTTCTTCTTTATATTTGAGGTGGTGAGTCCAAATGCTTCTACTACATTGACTGGGCTTTGGTCTCTTGATTATAGTGATGACCCCAGGTTTCATCCTGTGTAATCAGTCTTTTGAAAAACTTTTTGGCACATCTCCAAATTCATCCTCGAGCACTCAGTGCATTCTCGCTTCTGGAATGGTGTGAGCAACCTGGGAATCCATCTGCCAGACACCTTATGCATATATGCAAATGGTCATGAATGATAGTTTCCACAGACCCTGTACTAATCTTGACATCTTGAGCTATTTGGCGAATAGTAATGCACCGATCTTCCAAAATGGCAGCCTCAACTTGACGGACAGATGCCTCATCAATGGCGGAATGGGGGGGGCGACCAGGTCTGGGAGCTGTTTCAACAGACTTCCGGCCATGTTTGAATTCACGATGCCAGCGTTTTACAAGGTCATATGATGAGGCATTATCAACATAATTTTCTTTCATTTCATCAAAAGTCTCCTGTGGTGTGAATCCTTTCAAATACAAAAACCGGATCACTGCTCGACATTCAACAGGCTCCATTTCACACCTGACTCAGTTCAAACACGTGTAAAACAGAAACCACAATTAGTTCAGAGCTGTAATTTGCCACATTACCCGTAGAGATATAAATCATTGCACATGCAAAATTTCAGCTAGATCAGACAACTAGAAGTGGATCAGGGGCATTACTTATTGCGCGCCCCTCGTAACTGAGAAAACTTAATATTTGGAACTTGGAGAATTATTATACTACACTATGTATGTTCTGTAACCCAATAAAAAGGCATTCATTGAGCTTGGACATTTTTCAAAACTTATATGAAGAAAAGATCTTTTTCGTTATAAAAAACTTTGAGCAATATTTCTTAATCGATTACGATTGGTGGATACAAACAGAGTACATTTCAAGCAAATGATTAACCTATATATATATGTGAGAGAGAGAGAGAGAGAGAGAGAGAGAGAGAGAGAGAGAGATAACACAGATGCTAGTCTATTACATTTTAGCTTTTACATTTAAGTTGATATATATGTTTACTTTTTGTCAAATCTTGACCATATTCCTCAGATATGTTTTGGCATCATTGAGTACACTTTAAAAGTTCCAGAACAGATCACAAATTGTGTGCGTTTGTGTGTTTTATCTTCATTATGGTTGCATTCAAAATTAGACCGAAAATTTCTTGCCCCTCAGCCTTATACCCTTCCATTGGACAATGTCTTCATTTGATGGTTTTTTTTTTCTTTTTTATTTCTTTTGTCTCTTAAGAAAACTTTACTTTACCAATTATTGGTTGGCAAGATATAACCTTACATCTGCAGTTTACCGACTCGGTATCCCAATTCTACACATTATTTTCAAGTTCTTGAAAAGTTGATGCTAGTCAAAGACGACCGAAGGGGAAGCGACTCGTCATCAGAATCGATATACAACGAATGCCAAATCCATTAAAATCAAAGGAAATTAAATTTTCCTGTCTTCGGCGGCCCCGCACGCAAGAAACGTGATCGATGAAGACCTTAAGGCAAGTGTTTTCACCCGCTCGTAAACCAATGATTGACGTATTCAATGAAAATAATGAGAAAATGATTTTTAAACTATTGTGGGGGTGGGGATCAAAATCGAAAAGGAAATGCGACTGCGATTGGGACCCCGACCCCCACCAAGTAATTCTCTCTTTAGTTTAACTGAAAGGCTTTTCCAGGAATAATGCTAATAGCTTAAATAAACTATTCGTTAATGAAGAATGTCTTCATTGAATTACATCCGAAAATGAAGAGACACAGTTGTGCTAAATTTGGTTTCTTAAACCCTAAGGCCAGCACAAATCATATTCACTGGAGTCAGCACCTGACAAGCATTTTCAATAATATATATATATATATATATATATATATATATATATATATATATATATATATATATATATACTAGCAGTTCATCCCGGCTTGCTCTGGCCCTATGTACTGTTCATAACTTTATGTGCATATATATATATATATATATATATATATATATATATATATATATATATATATTAAAAAGTTGGACTCGTGTCTAGGTAACCTACATCTAAAATTTTAAGGGTTTAAACCCAAAATTGGCGTAGGAGTTTGGTAGAGTCTGCAAAGGTCAACTTTTTCAACTTTGACCTCTTGGCAGCTAAATTTTCGCCCAAAAAATGATTAAAAAGCTTGCTGCATGTCGGAATACCTTTTATGTAATATGTTAAATGTTTAGACCCAAAATTGACTGAATAGTTTGCTAGAGATCGCAGAGGTCAAATCTTAGAAACAGTGACCACTTGACAGCCAAATTTCTGGCCGAAAACTGATTAAAAGGATTTTCCTAAATCTCAATACCCCTTATGTCAAATCTCGAGCTTGTAGACTGAAAATTGACAGAGTAGTTTGATAGGGAAATTTACAGACACACAATTTCACTTTATTCATATATATATATATATATATATATATATATATATAATGTGTGTATGCATTATTTTTTCATTCAAGCAAAATACAACCGAGATACTTCACGATTCTTGTTTCATTTTTTCGATTTTCCGTATATCTTTTTATATCAAAAACGAAAATATTGATGAAATTTTTGTAGTTCTCATGAGCGCTTTCGATTCGACTGCGAAACATCTTCAGGTGTTGATGGAGTGAAAGTGAATAGGAACGAAGAATAGAAATTAAAAAAGTAAAAAGTAAAATATACAGTAAATTGTATCGAGTGATGGGAGGTTAAAAGCATTTTAAAAGTCGATTAAAATCGATTAAAATCAATTTAAGATGCCCTATTATTATTATTATTATTATTATTATTATTATTATTATTATTATTAAAATCTAGTTAGTAATCTATTAGTATTACAATCAACGACTCTATGGGCCAATATTGGTAAATTTCATCACTTACGTACTACGCCAGACATTTTAATACGTTATTGCTCTTCTCAAATGCAATGTTATTTATAGTAGGACTAGCCTGGGTGCCCGATGTTGCCCGGGTGTTTGGAGATGTGTGTTGAGCAAAAAAAAAAAAAAAAGTGGTAGTAGGCAGGCAGGCTCAAATCCGTACAGCGAAGGAGAGAAAGAACATGAAAAAAAAAAGAAAAAAACGTGACGTCTTTGCCCTTGCATGCATCGCCAACCCGGAAGGCTAGTCAATCGAGAAGAGAGATGACTTTCGAAGATATTTGCGAAAAAAGCGATCCTTCCTTGTAGAAAAGTGCTAAGTTAAGAGTGAAGGAATTAATGTTTTTAGCCAATTTTTCGATATTTATCGTCAGAAGGGACGAGTCTCCAAACGATATGGATCTCGTGAAAATCCGTCGCTTCTGTCAAAAGTTCTAGCATACATACACACATATATAATGCCTGCTAGACACTGTCCTCGAGTTTCTAAGGTCTCCCTGTACCGGGGTTTGTCAGAACAATCTGGCATGAGGATACTTTTTCCATAGAAGTAAACCCTGACCAAATATTCAAAATCACATAGTATTCGCTGCCCAAATAAGATCTCCTCACTATGGCTAACCCACATTAGCTTTTACGAGGAATGGTGCACCTTCTCCAAGTGATATTACCTCAAGTAATAGCACGAAGCTGGATACTCCACCAGACTAGATAAATTCTTGTCCTGGAATCCAGTAAGACCATGAGACCAACATAAAAGATATACTACAACGTATAAAAATGGTTAATTGGGGAGAGGAAAATTATGTTCTCAATTTCTTTATTAACTCAGTGTTTGAGAAATAAAGAACTTAAGTGGAACATCCAAATATCTATGTATTTCATATAGAGTTCAAGTGTTAGTCCCAGGTTGTGGGTCCCTTGATTTCTGAGAACTTTGACTGAAGTAAAATAAAACAAAAGTGAAAACATACACACATACGTACATACACACACACACATACATACATACATCCATCCATCCATACATCCATACATACACACATACATACATACATTTAAACAGACAGGTGAGATTTATATTATAGATGATGAGTTCTACTGTAGGATGCTTCGATAATTTTTAACTTTTAAAAATCATTTTCGTGTTGTACAATTTTTGTATCAACAAGGATTTTTCTAAGATTGGAGGATGGGGACAGTTATGTTCTTTTATTAAATGTTGGTATATGGCGCTGGTGTTGTTTAAATGCATAGTGAGTCGGCGGGATGTGTTGTCGTTGTATGTTCAATGTATGTATTAGTCTTATGTTTATTTTGAAAGTTACATTCTCCTACAGGGAACTTAAACTTATACACAACATTGGTTTGTTCTAATATTTTTATCGCCGGGAAGGAGTTATTTTTATTCCTATATGCTCTATAATTACATCGAGCCTCATAAATAACAAGGCCGATAGCCATTAGTCGCGTGCTCTCGTGTAATGAATGAATGCGTGAATGTAGGATTGACATGAAATTCTTAAAGAAAAACTAAAATGACCGAAAAATGGGCTGAAATGAATAAATAAAAAGTAAATGACTTAGAATGACTTTAATGAACTTAAGGATGAATTGAATGAGCTTAAGAATGACTTAAATGCTTAAAAAATAACTAGAATCCTTCAAAAAGAACTTGAATGATCTGGAGAATGACTTGAATGGCTTTGAGACTGGTTGTAAAGTGGGTGATCATTTTACATTAAATTAATACAGAAAAGTGATCCCCCACTTTATATCACAAAGTTACAAACATAAGTACAGCATGTAGTAAGAACAGATACTACACTTTGATCTTAGCCAAAAAGCCAAGAAAAGGGTATTTATTTGCTCCCCTACCGAGCAAATTAGGCACAAGGCCGATTTTTAATGTGAGGAGTGAAGAGAAATGGGGACCAACTCCCCGGGGAGTAGGGGAGCTGGATAGTGACAATGGGTATGAAAAGTTGCCCCTACATTGACCAAGGTCTTATATGTGGGGCTGCCCCCACATATGGCCTTTGCTTTTATAAAAATCGATTTTTTTTAATAAGCACAAAAGTGTCAATTTTAGTCATTTTAACCCGAAAGGCACCTCTAAGAGGGCAACCGGAGTTTTCCCGGAAAATCCATCTTGTTACTTTATTTACTAATATCATGTTTAATGTTTGTGCAACATTTCCAAAAATTTCAAGGCGTCGTTATTAAGTAAAGTGCGAACAGACAAGGGTGAATTTACAGGTCCGCCCTCCTTTTGTTGGGGAGGGGGGACCAATAATAATAACTCGAGAGGATTATTTTAAAATCAATTAAGAGAAATTGGAAGTCATAACATTCCTTTGATCTAACGCCAATAAGTTGTGCAATGAACAAATACAATTTATCAAATGTTTGAAACGGTATTCGATTAAGAAATCTGATCATAATTAGGTGACAATCCTCAGTATTGACCAAACGAGCAGTGGGACAATTGGAATCTGGTGAAAACTCGTTAAAAAATCTATACTCCCATAAATTTGGGTCTTTTTTTGCATTGATATTCCTATTAAAACCCTCTCTATTTAGGTATTTATTTGCTTCCCCACGAAAGTAAATGTGACACAAGGTCATTTTTAATGTGTGTGTGTGTATGGGTGGGGAACAAGCTCCCCTAAAACAAGGGTAAAAAGGGAGCACTCTATCCAAAAAATAGTAAATATCTCAGTATGAAGGGTTTCCCCTATACTGACCAAAGACCAATTAACTTAAGTGAAGCATCAAAACAGACACTACACTTTGATCCTGACCTGAAGGCCAAGAACAACAGGGTGTTTATTTGCTCGCCCACCGAGCAAATTAGGCACAAGGCCGATTTTTAAAGTGAGGAGTGAGAGGGAAATGGGGACCAACTCCCCGGGGAGTAGGGGAGCTGGATAGTGACAATTGGTATGAAGGGTTTCCCCTACATTGACCAAGGTCTTATATGTGGGGGCAACCCCACATATGGTCTTTGCTTGCAACATCTGCCGGAACAGACACTACACTTTGAGATATTAAATCTTTTATTCATGTTAAAAATACAGTAAAAATCAACGATGAACAAAAAACTTAGGCACATGGCCAACTCAAAAGGGGGGATTTTAGGGGTCGTTGGTCATCCTTGTCACTCCAGAATTAAACAAAATCAAAAGTTTCTCCCAGCTAGTATCTTCTTTCACCATAATACCGCATTAACCCTTTCATATTGGGGGACGTCTTATTAACTCCCACACTACACTTTGATCCCGGCCCGAAGGCCAGGAACAACAGAAAAAAGGCAAGTCTATTTTCTATTTATTTAAAAAGAAAATACAACTTGGGTCGTGAAATTGAATTCACTAGCAAAAGATGAAGCTAATTTGTATATTCTTTTAATCTTTCATTTTAATTAATTCCCTATTAGTTTTTTTTTTTCGGTTTTCTTATGGGATAATCATTTTTAGTTAACTATTACGTGTAATTATATTAATGCAGATATTCTACATGATTTATGTTTGCGTAAAAAGGTTATAGTAAACACGAACCTCTTTTTATATACATTTATGTATGCTTATATATTTTTTTTTTAAAGATTTGCCTACCAAACTCCTCTGCCATTTTTTGGTCTACAGATATGAAACTTAATATATAGGGTATTCGAACCCATTTGAAACTTTATATTTAGGTTTTAGCCAGGTAAAATCGGTGCAGAAGTGCGAAAATTAAAAAAATGGAATTTGCCAGGTGAAGGTCGAATGGCGGCATTATGACTATGCATGCGTAACGGAATAGCCATTGGTCCACGTTTTAAGTTTTAGCCTTGCAGTAAACACGTCTTCATAGCTCAGGCATTAATGTTAAAGGAGAAAGCAAATAGTAAGCTAAACGTTTTGGTTTCGATTCTCGGTGGCGGCACACAAGTTATATGTTTTTGAAACTTTTTAAATATGAAATCTGCATTAATCAAAGTATCATATTTAAGCGTATTTTACGACCGGGCAATGCCGAGCGGCCTGCTTGCAAATAGCTATGAAATTGGGTGAAACCAGAAAAAATACTTTCTATTAAAGTAATAGATGGGAACTTCACAAGTACTAGGACTCCTGATAAAACTGGACTTAGTGTAACATAGTAAGCAGGTATGCTTGATCTCATGATTTTTAAGTCGACATTGATGCCTATACATGATCATTCAAATATCATCTTGATCTGCCATGCACGGAAATTTAATGAAAACTAGGGGAGAGAGAAATGGGTATTTTTATTAGTATTCATCTCTTTATTTTGATCCACGACTTAACGTTAAGTTGAACTTGGAACAGATGTGACATCACATGACGGGAAGAGAGAGTGTATAAGAGGAGTAAGCAGTTGTTTAGAAACTTGTGAAGCAATAAATTAAAGGGATAAAAGCCTTAAATAATATATAGCCTAGAACGTTCACCCTTTCATCACTGAGAGAAGATAAAACAACACTAAAATCTCACTAAAATATTTTTCATTTTTTAAATTTTTACTTGGGGCTCACAATTTATTAAGGCCCGGAGGCTACTCAAAGATAAGAGTTAAGTGTTAGGGTTAAATTATCAATGGGAATTTATTCACATTAGACATAGACAGCCGGGAAGCCAACACATAGTATTCCGTTCGATAGGTGGACAGTTATAAGAAAGAAACTCTGCTCATGGAATTTTCGTTTAGTTTTAGGCACAGATAGCAGAGGAAATTATTGGCAATTGTTTCAACTAGGCGAGTATTTGTTGCAAACGTTTTATGGAAAGAGACCATATATTGGGGCTCAGTCGAGCACTTACCAGAAAATTATCGATAAAGCAGAGAGACGTGCAACATCTTTTCTGTGAGAAAAAGGAAGTAGAGAGACAAAAAGGTTATTGCCCAGTAGATTTCAAAAATGTTTTGTACTTTGTCAAGGCAAGAAAAGGTGCTCTTAGGAGCTTCACCCCAAATATGACAACAGGACTTCGTTTTAGAACATATTTGACTTGTATACACAGAGGATTGTGTTATGTAGTAGGTCGAATACAAAGAAAGTATTTGCTAGCTATTAATCTGTCTGCCGATCTATCTATTTATATCGATCTAATTATCTATCTATTTCTGTATCCATCTCGATCTATCTATCTATCTAAGTGGAGAGATGAACAAGAGATGAATGAGAAGAAGGTTGATAAAAGGCTGTCAAAACATGGCAGGGCTGGATCGTAAACAAGTTTACCGAAAGTATCTGGTCAGCTGACGGACCTACGTGTGAATTACGTGGATCAGGTTTGCTTGAGATCATTGGAGTTGGAATTTGGACGTTGAGCAGAGCAGACGGTTTAACAAGTCGCTCCCCTTCACTGGGGAAGGGGCTGACCTAGAATTAACTACACAAGCAAAGATATTAATTTTCCATTCTTCTGCAATCGACACCTGGAAATTGAATAAAAACTTTATAAAACCAACCAGCGTTTTTGGAAGTGAATGAATGTTCATCCAAACAGGTTCCAGCCTCCCCTCCAAGAACAAGATGAAGTCCAGGTGGACAAGATCAACGACAAGAGAGTATTTGTTAGTCGTTCTATCTATTCATCTATATATGTATTATCGATATATCTCTCGATCTAGTTATTTATCTATTTATGTATCTATTCATCTCGATCCATCTATCTATTTATCTATCTAACTGAAGAGATAAACAAGAGATGAATAGGAAGAATGTTGGTAAAACCTGGCAAATAGACAAGTTTACCGGAAGCATCTGATCAGCTGGCGGAAGTATGTGTATGTTACATGGTTCTAATTAGCAGAAAAGAATAATTGGAGTTGGAATTTGGACGTTGAATTGTTTGGGTGAAAACAAGTTTAAAATAATTAGGAGTAATCTCTAAGCGAGACAACTGACTACAATATGGCCGTCTTCAAGTCCAACGTAAACAAGTTCTTGATGAGCCGTTCCTTTTACTTAATCCAATTTACCAAATTTTCACTTCTAACGATTACTGTGATATTGTCCCTTGACTATTGTACACTCTTTAACTCTTATCCTCGAGTGGCCCCTCAGCCTTGATAATATGATGATTCCTTTGTAAAAAAAAACAAACAAACAAAAAAACTGTATCCTCACATCATTATATAACTTATTTACATACGAGCTGGATAAAATAAAAAATAAAAACTTTCAGAATAATTTAATTCTTTTGGAATTGATAAAAAGAAAACAAAAGATGAAAGAGATATTCGTCGGAAAATATTGTTTGAATAAATTGGTTTCTTTCTTTTGAAAACATTTTCTTGGCTTGAACGCAGAGGGATGTATCAGAAGGGCGGGTAGGTTTAAAGAATCTCCCCCACCCCCCACCCGCCAATAAAAAATGGCGGACATAAGATTAATAATTAATTTATTGCAATTTCAGTAAAAGTAGACGTAAAATACACATTAAAAAAAAATTCCTACCAGTTTTCCCTCATCTCTAACTCCGACACTTCAATAAGAACGGTTTTTTTTTATTTATCTTTGTAATCGAATACTTTCATCAAATTTTGAGAATTGCAAAAAAGTTAGAAACTTTCGGCCAAAAGACAAACGTGGCAATTCCTTTTCAAAAATCAAAGACCGTTTAATTTTTTTATATGAATTGGAAAATGATAATAAAATCAAAATAACATTAAGAAATAATTAATCTTTAATAGATAAAATGAAAGTTTTTATTCTGAGTCAGAAAAACTAACACTTGTCTGAAAAAGTGCGAGTATTATATATATATATATATATATATATATATTAGTGCAAAATTTTGTTGAAAATTCAAAGACTCACGTTTTCTTTTTTATAACCTTCGTTTATTTCCTGGATTTTTCCATTACAGACGTTTCATTAATGAGTTGGCATACTACTATATATATATATATATATATATATATATATATATATATATATATATATATATATATATATACACACTCGTAGGCCGCACGGAATTGCCCCGTCATGAAATATGCTTAAATATAATCTTTGAATAATGCAGTTTTCGTATTTATTATTATATTAAATTGAATCCAATATATAGTAATGATTTAAAACGTTTAAAAAAAAATGACTCATGTGCCACCACCGAGAATCGAAACCAAAACGTTCAGCTTATGATGTCCTTTTTCCTTTGACGTTAACGCCTGAGCTAAAAGTACGTACTTGCTGACAGGGCAAAAATTAAAACATAAACCATTAGCTATTACGTTACGCATGCATAGTTGTAATGCCGTTGTTCGACCTTTACCTGGCAAATTCCATTTCTTTAATTTTCACATTTTTGCGCCGATTTTTCCCTGTTAAAACCTTAATATAGTTTCACATGGGTTCGGATACCCTATATATTAAGTTTCATGTCTCCAGACTAAAATCTTACAGAGGAGTTTTGAAGGTAAATTTTTTAAACTAAAATATATACGCATGCATAAATACATATAGAAAGACGTTTGTGTTTACCATAACTTTTTTTTTGTCTAATTGCCTCCCCACGAAGGCAGAGTTAGGCACAAGGTCGGTTTTTAATGTGTGATAAAAACAGCTCTTCAAAAAGGGGCAGTCTGGTTAGTAACAAAAATAAAAAAAATATATCCGTCATAATGAATTTATCCTCCACTAAGCGAGACAAAAAAGTGGCGAAGAAAATGAAATGCAGCACGTATAAATCATGTAGAATATCTGCACGAATATAATGACACGTAATAGTTAACTAAAGATGATCATCCCATAAGAAAACCTAAAAAACTAATAGGGAATTAATTAAAATGAATGTTTAAAAGAATATGCAAATTAGCTAGATCTTTTGCAGATAAATCTAATTCACCGACCTATATATCACAAAGTTGTATTTTCTTTTTAAGCAAATAGAAAAAAGGGTTTTTAATACGAATATATTCCGCGTTGGCGATGGACACGACAGCAAATACGTTACTTTTTTTTCACTTTTTTTTTCTCTTTCGCGGCATGGGTTCGAGCCTGCCTGCCTACTACCACTTTTTTTTTTTTTGCTCAGCACACATCTCCAAACACCCGGGCAATGCCAGGCACCCAGACTAGTTAACATATAAATTTTATGAGAATAAAAATGCATAAAACCTTAAGTACCTGTATGTACATATATCGTTGAATGAAATTGGCATATCATGTTGATTAATTCTGGTTTGGATCTTTTTCATCTTTCTAATTAATTTTCTTGTTTTTGGCAAAACTTGCTGATGTAGTTGTCATATTTATCTACAGCGTGGTCAAAAAGTCAGGTAACATTTTAAAGAAAAACGATATTAGCAATACACGTATATTTAAGTACCATACATTGAAATATAAAATGAAACAAACATGAAATATGTTTATTTTGTTAATTGTCGTCCATTTCTCTCTATCAATCGCTGGAAGCGATAAACCACTGATTGTGTAACACGTGTAATCATGTCAGCTGATATCCGCGCAATCTCCTCTTCAATAAATAACTTTAAAGACGCTATTGTATCAGGCTTCTTGCCATAAACGTTATCCTTTACATAGCCCCAAAGCCAGAAATCAGGAGGGGTAGTTTATATATTACGCTCAAATATGTAAACAAATAATATTAAACGAATAGAGATTATAATGGATCATATTGTTTTTTTCTACCTTTAACATGTTACCTGACTTTTTGACCACCCTGTAGGCTCAAGTGTTTTCAAATCTGTTTTGGTTTGATCATGAGGAATAATTAATCGAACTGATTCTGGACAATTTACACATTTCCTTTTTGATAATTTTTCTGATAGATATTTGTATATTCGTTGGTTAATAAGTTATTTTAGTTCCTTTGGAAGAATTTTAGGATGTTATTACTATTATTAAAATTTAATTGATTGGTTTTTTTTTTTGTTTTAATTGATAATGCTTCTAATATTTCAAGTTTATAGTTATTAGTGGTGTGTTCGAGAATTTTTTCTAATTTGAAGTCGGGGACGGGAATGTTGATTGATCAGATGTTTAACAATAGCGTTTTCTTCAAAGCGATTCATAATGTATGCGTGTGTATAATCTAATATATATATATATATATATATATATGTGTGTGTGTATATAAAAGCGAAAATGTGTGTGTGTTTGTGTGCTTAAATGTTTTGCAAAAACTTTCGACACAAGCCATTCTTAAGACTTTTTATATCAAGTCGAAATCATAATATCTACGAGTTATGAACGGGGGTCGCGTGTGTATTTAATTTTCCCGACTTTCAAAAGCTAAATATTCAACATTTTTCGATCGCCGCGTGCAGATTCATCTTTTTCGTATAATAAAAACGAAACTAATTCAAAGCTTGTGGCATCGTTCCCAGCGCGATCACTGGGAACGTCCAAAAGCAATCAGCTTTGATCAATGCGGATTTTCTCCTTATATCAGACAATTGCTATTCAATTTGGACAATCCCCTTTCAATGGGGAGATGGTTTTCCCCCTCCCATCATCTTGGAGAAGCACAAACTGCCCTGCAGTAAATGAAAAAAAAAACGGTCCCGCAGTAAAACAAAGTAAACAAATGCCAAAAAACGGCTCCATCATCGTAACGCTCATTGAATGACCTCATTAAGCGGCTACCTACCAATCAAACCTCCTTGATTTGACTCACTTTAATCGCTCTTTCATTACCATTGTTGCCGTAGCGCAGGTGTTCAGGCTCAGTATATAGGCCTCAAGGCTCCGGGTTCGAGCCACATGCCACCAACCACCCTTTTTTGTTTTTAAATCGCTATCGTTAAGTTTCCTTTTTGTTCTGATTTACCCCTCCCCCCAAACACAAATACCAACAAACACCCGGGCAACGCCGGGTATCCCCCGCTAGTCTCTCTCTCTCTATATATATATATATATATAAGCGAAAATGTGTGTGTGTGTGTGTGTGTGTGCGTTTCCATGTATGTCCGCAAAAGGTTTTTCCTCGGTCTTCTCGCGGGGTTGCTCCTTCTTAAAACTTTTTATATCACGTCTAAATGATAATATCTACAAGATAACAACGGGGGTCGCATGTGTATTTAATTTTCCAGACTTTCAAAAGCTAAATATTCAACATTTTTCGATCGCCGCGTGCAGATTCATCTTTTTCGTATAATAAAAACGAAACTAATTCAAAGCTTGTCGCATCGTTCCCAGCGCGATCACTGGGAACGTCCAAAAGCAATCAGCTTTGATCAATGCGGATTTTCTCCTTATATCAGACAATTGCTATTCAATTTGGACAATCCCCTTTCAATGGGGAGATGGTTTTCCCCCTCCCATCATCTTGGAGAAGCACAAACTGCCCTGCAGTAAATGAAAAAAAAACGGCCCCGCAGTAAAACAAAGTAAACAAATGCCAAAAAACGGCTCCATCATCGTAACGCTCATTCAATGACCTCATTAAGCGGCTACCTACCAATCAAACCTCCTTGATTTGACTCACTTTAATCGCTCTTTCATTACCATTGTTGCCGTAGCGCAGGTGTTCAGGCTCAGTATATAGGCCTCAAGGCTCCGGGTTCGAGCCACATGCCACCAACCACCCTTTTTTTTTTTAAATCGCTATCGTTAAGTTTCCTTTTTGTTCTGATTTACCCCTCCCCCCAAACACAAATACCAACAAACACCCGGGCAACGCCGGGTACCCCCCGCTAGTCTCTCTCTCTCTCTCTCTATATATATATATATATATATATAAGCGAAAATGTGTGTGTGTGTGTGTGTGCGCGTTTCCATGTATGTCCGCAAAAGGTTTTTCCTCGGTCTTCTCGCGGGGGTTGCTCCTTCTTAAAACTTTTTATATCACGTCTAAATGATAATATCTACAAGATAACAACGGGGGTCGCATGTGTATTTAATTTTCCAGACTTTAAAAAGCTAAATATTCAACATTTTTTGATCGCCACGTCTGGATTCGGCTTTTTCGTATAATAAAAACAAAAAACACTGCCCTGCAGTAAATAAAATACTGCCCCACAGTCAAAGTTGACCACATTAAGTCATCAAGTATGGGCACCTGCCAATTCTTAATACTTAAATAAATGCAAACATGTTTCCTCTACTACTTTTTGCTGGTCCAGTGGTTAGCATTGCACGTTTTTTTTTGTTCACACTTTATTTTCCAACTTCACCTCAAGGCTTCGGGTTCAATCCTTCCTACTAACCTACCAAAACTTTTTCTTCTTAACCCCCCCCCCCAACACAAACACCCAAGCAACGTCTTGTTTTGATTTGCCCAAAAGCACACCTCGAACCCCCTCCCCCGACACAAACACCCGGGCAAAAAGTCTTTGCTTATTCTTTTGTTTTGATTGACCCAAAACCACACCTCGAAACACCCGCTAGTCTATATATATAAAAGTGAAAATGTGTGTGTGTGTGTGTGTGTGTGTGTATGTATGTATGTTCGCTCTTTATGTATGTTCGAGAAAAGCTTTCTTCCGAGAAGGGATCGGTCGGCTCACTCCTTAAATTTTTTATATTACGTCTAAATCTACGAGTTAACAACGGCAGTTGCCTGTCTATTTAATTTGCCTGACTTTGAAAAGCTACATATTCCACATTTTTTGATTGCCACGTGTGAATTGGGCTTTTTTGTATAATAAAACTGAAACGTAGCTACAGATATCGTTCCCAGTGCGATCGCCGGGAACGTCCAAAAGCAATCAGCTTTGATCAATGCAGAGTTTCTCTTTACATCAAACAATTGCTATTCAATTTGGACAATCCCCTTTAAATGGGGAGCTGGTTCCCCCCATGATCTTGGGGAAGCTAAAATTGCTCCGCATTGAAACAACATAAACAAATCCCAAAAAGCTGCCCTGCAGTAAAAACGCTCCCGCAATGGCCTCATTAAGCGGCCATCTGTCAATCAAACCTCTTTGATTTGACTCACTTTTTAATGCTTACCATGACACACTTATCAATTCCTCTCTCCCCCCCCCCGTGCTGAGATGGTTAGGTGTCTGGCTTGTTTCCCCTTTCGTTTCCACCTTCACGTCAAGACTTCGAGGTTCAATCCTACCTTCCTACTAAAACATTTTTTTCTTTTAGAATGTTTTTTTTTAACACACACACACACACACACACACACACACACCTCCAAACACTTGGGTAACGCCGGATACCCCCCGCTAGTCTATGGTATAAATCTCACCTGTCTGTATGAATGTATGTATGTTTGTATGTCAGCCTAAAACTTTCGACAGAGGCGATGGATTTTCACGAGATCGGTATCTTTTTGAAACTCGACCCTTCGGGCGACAATATCAAAAAATTCATACGACAATTATCGAAAAATTGACAGAGAGGGTCGGTTTTTTCGCTGACATTTTTTGCAAGTCATTCAACGCTCGACGGCGCATAAAAGGTGTTATTTTGACCGCCAGTGACGTCAAAACCACGGTAAGCACATCGGTAAGACCGTTTGTTTTTTGTTTTTTTCACCTCTTTTTTCCTCTGACCCGTGTCGAGCCTGCATACTACTCCTATTTTTCTGCCTTCATGTCACGGGTTCGAGCCTTCCTGCCTATTACAACCTTTTTTTTTTGCTCAACACACACCTCTAAACACCCGGACAACGCCGGACACCCAGGCGAGTCTGATATAGACAAGGCAAAATGTGCATGTCCCTGAAAGGGGTTCTTGCATCGGTTAGATTCCGGGATAATTCTTATACTTCCTAGTTCATAATATCTCAGATTCGTAAACGGACATTATTTCTATTTTTTTTTTTTTTTTTTTTGATAGAGTTTTAAAAAATTCCCTCGTTTCGAGTGTTTGTTTGTCTTTTTCGTATAAACAAAGCAAAACACATCCACCTGGCCTTCCGGCCGGGTAGTATCTGTTCTGTAATTCGTTTGGGAAACCCTTCATACTGAGACAATAACTATTTATTTGGCTACTGTCAGAATGGCCCCTTTTTGGGGAGAGCTACTTTTCACCCACATTATAAACGGCCTTCATGGGAGGTTTAAAAGCAACGCCATTTCGGCAAGTTATCTTTTTGATTGACTACGTTAAATTTGAACGCTTTACACTTCCGGTCGCGTCATGGAGTAGGGATTTTCTTTCACTTTCTTTTCTGCCTTCACGTCACAGGCTTGAGCCTGCCTGCCTACTACCACTTTAGTTTTTTGGGGGCAAACTCCGGGCACCCAGGCTAGTTATAATACAAATTTCAATCGGCAGTTTGTGTGAATGTATGTATGTTTGTATGTCTGCCAAAAACTTGTGACACATGCGACAGATCCTGAACAGATTGCTATCGTTTTGAAGCCAGATATTTTGGAGGACAAATATTGAAAAATCGCCCAAAAACATTAATTCCCTCACCCTTAACTGGGCAGTTTTCTTCAAGGAAAGGTCGGTTTTTGAATCCATATTTTCGCAAAGTTTGATTGACTACGCTTAATTTCAATACTTTGGACTTCCGGTCGCGCAATGGAGACATTAGCTAAGACGTCATATTTTTAAAACCTTTTTTCTCCTTTGCGTTACGGGTTCGAGATTGCCTGTTTTAACAACACCTCTTTCCAGTCGAGACACCACTTTACCCCCCCCCGGGGTGTTCCTTACTATACCACCTCTCTACACCCGGATACACCGGCTAACACGTCACGTTTTTTTAACCTTCTTTTTTTCCTTCGTGTTACGGGGTTCGGTTCGAGCCTGCCTGCCCACTTTTGTTTTTTTACACCTCTCCCCACCCAAACTCCCTACTGTTGTTTTGATTCCCCCCTACTACCACTTCATCTACCCCCCTCCCCGAGTTCCTTACTACACCATCTCCACACACCCGGATAATGCCGGGCACCGCCACTAGTAGGTTATAAATAAATATATATTTATGCCAATTAAGCTTTAAAATATATTTTCATAACTTACTACATAGCCCTATTCACGTATTGAGTACTGCTGAAGTAAATATTGAAAATCGACACACAAAATATTATATGTCCTTATAATATTTTATGTGGATACATGAAATTTATATATATATATATATATATATATTATTTTATGTGGATACATGAAATAATATACATGTGTGTGTGTGCATATATGTGTGTGCGTGCGCGCGCACATATATTAAGAGAGAAAGCGGGAGGAAAAAACGAAATGAATTCAATTGAAAGTATAATGTTGTCTTTATTAATGTGCTCTTATGAAAGGCTGCATCTTAAACAAATCATTCTGAACGTTTTTCAATCTTATCTTTTCATATTTGCGAATTCCCCAATGACGCCAACAATTTCATTTCGGTTTATTTTATTCTAGCTTTAGACAGATATAAATAAAACGTTTCAAATCCCACTTCAATTTACCTCGAGTCATGGTCGGCAACAGTGCAAGGCGAACACGACTCCTTCTACCCCTTTCCTCGCCGACCCAACCGTCGCCTTAACATTTTGCATTACTAACATCGCCTCCACATCCGTTCAAGTAATTCATAGTTTGAAGAGAAAATTGTAAGAATAAATAGGTACAATAGAAGAATCAGTGAAATGCGAAATTAGTCAAAAAATGATAAAAACTAGTCGTAATATTGGGATTCTTCGGATTTCTGTTCAAATTGTGAGAAATTCTACAATTATAAGCAGTTTCCTCGTTGGCTGATTGACCACCCACTGTCTTTGTTAACCAATCAGATTGGTCGAGATTTTAACCGCCGAGCGATGGGCTTGGCGGGATTTTGAATGTCTTTTCTTTTTTCAAGTAGTTCCAGACAAGCAGCCGTAGAAGAAAAATGGAACTCAACTCTCTCTGTGTATGAGACATTTGGGAGCCTCTACCCTTCGTTTCCTTGAGACTTTATTTTTAACCCCTAAATGATTATGCAAAGTTATTATTAAATATGCCTCCCAGAGACTTTTTAAGGTCAGAATTATTGAACTGTTATTAATGACTTTTCTTCAAATGAACATTTCTTATGAACTTCTGTGATGTCAACTCTGGTGGTGTATTGGATATTTCATCAGAAAGCATCATACCAACCCCTTCAAACGGCTGTAATTAATCAGATCTTCGAACAATGCTACCAGCTCTTTTCAGGGGCAAAATAGGCGTTTCCTTTTTCGGCAACGAAGAACAAATAAAATTTGTGTCGAATTTTATAGAAGTATGCTTTGTTGTAATTGTTAATTTTTGCCAATGTCTTGGAGCAAAAACAGCTGATAAGAAATATCTTATACTTTCTTGAGTGTTCGTTTCACAACGTTTCGATCGATGTAATCGCCGACCTTCATCAGTTGCATTTTATTGGACTCCGGACTTTGGAATCTGCATAGCATTTTGAACGGATCCCGTAATTTAAAAAAAAAAATTAGCTTTCATGCTTCAAGTTCTTCATATTTTCAAATATTTATTCATGAAGATTGGTTTGGTTGTTTTGTGGTATATCAACCCCTGTCAGGTTATTTAATGCCGAACCCAATTATTTTGGAAAGCGTTTAAATTCTTAAAATTCTTTATATCTTCAAATGATGTTTGGTTTGATTTTATGTAAAAGAAAATTGTTGGTTTTGTTTTCAACTTCATAGAATATGATTTAGTTTCGCAAAGAGAAAGGAAAACAAACAATAAGGAGCACCTACCATTAAAAGGGATGCAACATTTCGTTGATGGGATAAAGGTTCACAGTGCGGGATATATTAGGTTGACGACTCTCTTTTGAACCTTTTCTAAGAGTGAGAGATTAGTAGCAGGTGCATTAGCTTAAATATGACAGCAACATTCCATACACGGGTGAATAGTGGCTTTGTAGAGGTACATGATACTCTCAACCGTAAGTAAATTTCTAGCACAGTAGAGAGAGAGAGAGAGAGAGAGAGAGAGAGAGAGAGAGAGAGAGAGAGAGAGAGAGTGTGTGTGTGTGTGTGTGTGTGTGTGTGTGTGTGTGTGTGTGTGTGTGTGTGTGTGTGTCCATCTTATATTAATCTGTTGCCTTCTGTTATCTGAAACAAGATGGACAAACATTCACAGGATGTCGATTGGGTTTTCGATGTTAGGAGCCCCTAATGATCAGAACACTCAGATCTTTCTTCTGAGTCCCACAACTTTTATATTTGTTTAGTATCATTTTATTTGCATATTTAGCAACACCAGACCCAGGCTTATTTTAACTGTCATCCTATAACAGGTATAGTAATTATTTATTGCGGACTATTATCCTCATCTTTCTTAGTTGTTGTTTCACAACGTTTCAGCCAACTATTCCTCTGGCTTTCGTCAGGTGGTAACTGCAATAGGATAGGAACTCCAAATCTCCTAACTGCCTTCTCACCAATTACTGCCATCCATAGTTGTTGTTGTTTCACTACGTTTTTGCCAAGTAAGCCTCTGGCCGGCTTTGGGTAGGATCGAAACCGCTATCTTCAGACAATTCTCACCTGGAACTATAGAGACTTAATGTCTCTATCCACTGCGTCACGGGCCCCGAAGGGCGATAAAGATTGGATTTTTTTGGCCTTAAAGATCCACGTTTATTTATTATCTGATCTCCCATGGTCGGGTCCGTACCGGAAGGCCAGAGGAATAGTTGGCCGAAACGTCGTGAAACAACAACTAAGAAAGATGAGGATAATAGTCCGCAATAAATATATGGCACGACCGTTTCCCCAGCGAGAGTTACTTGGTTGAGGAACGTCCTGGGAACGCAATCAGCTCCCCAGGTGTTAGACATGATATCCAAACGATAGGCACATGTTGGGCACATCAACAAAAACGGGTTGAGATGTCGTCGGCCATAACTGGCTGGCACGGGTCGCTTCTTGTTTTCATTGCGTCGTTACAGACATCTTTCCATCATCGGCATTAATGGCATGCTGGAATTTAACGCTTATACAAAAAATAGCGAACAAATGCATTTTTATAAAAATATAATTTATTTAAGATTTAACAATGAGAAACATATTTTTATAAAGACCAGCTGAAACCAGATGCATGCTATGTCGCGTCCGCCGACTCCAGAATGCAAGCGTCAACTGTTTAAAACAATAGAATTATAAATAAATAATGAATTCCAATTAAATAACTGTGCACTATTCCTAATAAGGAATGTTTATCAGTATTTCTTTCATTCTTGGTTGTTGATAGTAAGCGCTCTAGTAATACAATCTCTATAAATAAAACAACAGATTTATGTGTGTGTAAAAATATTTAACCGATGAACTCCTGAACTACTGGTCGCATAACACTGAAATTAACAGGGAATAGTAATCATACAGCAAGGATAGTTTATAACGAGTAAAATATTTTGTTTGCATGGATGAATAACATGTAGAGAAATATTTCGGCAAGTTGGAATGCAAAATGTTCATTTCAACTTGTCAACATATTTTTATTACCTTTGTGCATGCGCAAAGACATTCACAGCTAGAAGTGGTTTAATTTAAAATTTTTCTTTTCTATTTGTCGATAACTAAAATAGCAGGTAACGTGGCTGGAGAACTAAATATTGCCATCAGAATCAGAACCTTTCAGAAACTAGAAATCGTTTATATTTCTTTCCCATGAGCGGTATTTCTGATAAATGGTGGAAGAATTGCAGTTTTCTGAATTGGAATCTCAGATTTATTGTAGGCTGTTTTTTTTTTTACATCAAGTACCTAATAACTTTTCTAGGGCGATTTGCATTAAAAACTCTGTTTCCAAACTTATGCTCGTGGGAATCTTTTCATTATTTACACATATAGAACATAATCTCGAAGCTAAGACATCGAATTTTTTTTTTCAAACCTCTTATAGAAATATTACATAGCCCCCATAACTTCTTTAGAGAGATCATGACGTTGAACAGTCGGATGGAACACAAACTATAGATAACTAACTGCACCTATCCAGTTCAATTAGGTGCAATTTTTTTATTTTATCAAACTATGCCATTTTGTTTGTATTACATGTTCAAAACAAAGGTAATTAACTCTACATAGATGAATACAGACTCATGTCTCTTTTTTAAGACAGCGGCCATCTATCTATATATATATAAAAGCGAAAACGTGTGTGTGTGGGTGCATTTTTTCTGTATGTCCGCCAAAGGCTTTTTTCACTAAGCTTCTCGGTCGGGTCACTCCTTCTTAAAACTTTTTATATACCCCCTAGATAATAATATCGACCAGTTATGACCGGGGGTCGCATCTATCTCGAATTAGCCCGACTTTTACGCGCTATTTTCGAGATTTATTTTCGATTGCCATGTCTTTGTTATGCTTTTTAGTATAAAAAAAAGCGAAAGCTGGGGGCGGGGGAAACAGAAACTGGCTTGCAGCGCCAAACTTAGTTTGACTTTAATAAGGTCAAACATCACGTGACTTTACTTTGTCGCACCTGTCAATTTCACTTTATAAACGTTAAATTAAGACACTTTTCACTTCCTCTCCCCTCGTGGCCAAGATGCTTAGTTGACACGGTTTTTTCCCCCCTTTCGTCTCCACCTTTGCGTCAAGGCTTCGGGTTCGCTCCTATCTTCCTACTAAAATTTATTTTTCTTTTACACCTTCAAATACCCAGCCAACGTTTTTTTTTAAACACGGGTGTTTTGATCTACCCCTCCCCCCAACACGCATACACACCGCCAAACACCCTGGCAACGCCGGGTACCCCCGCTAGTCTATAATCTAAATCTCACATGTCTGTTTAAATATACGCATGTATATATGTTTGTATGTCTGCCTAAAACTTTCGACAGAGGCGACGAATTTTCACGAGATCGGTATCGCTTTGCAGCTCGACTCTTCAGGCGACAAATATAGAAAAATTGGCTAAAAACATTAATTCCTTCACCTTCAACTGGGTCGCTTTTTTCGCCGATATTTTCGAACGTTATTCTCTCTTTTTAATTGATTAGCCCGTATTTAAACCTTCGCCACTTCCGGTTTGGCAATGGACGCAATGGCAAAGACGTCACGTTTTTTTCATGTTCTTTTCCCCCTTTGCAGTATGGGTTTTAGCCTGTCTACCTACTACCATTTTTTTATTTTTTCATTAACACACTCCTCCGAACACCCGAGCAAGGCCATGCACCCAGGCTAGTCTATTATATAAAAGGCAAAACATGTGTTAGTATGTGTGTGTGTTCTTTATATCTTCAATGATATATTGATAGAGCTTTTTTTTTATTGTTTTGTAGATGAAAATGTTGTTTCTGTTTTAGCCCTTACAGAACATGATTGAGTTTTGCCAGAGAAAAACAATAAAAATCAATGTTTGGTGCATTTTAGGTCGAGAAGCCAGTATATTCAGACAGTCTGATCTAGTAGCACCAGAAAACCGAATTACATTTTTTAAAACCATGCGACAGCGATCCACAAAAAAAACCCTGGCAAATCAGAATCAAATATTGATTTTGTAGGAAGCAAACTATCGATGAGAAAGAAACTAACTTTACTTTATGTATTAGATAATGCATTTTTTTGTGATTTTAAAGTGAGGTCAATCTTTTTATGCTTGCCTATTTAAGTTTAGATTATCAACAGTGAATACGATGAATTCATCGATATTTCACGTGATATTCTTTTTTTTTTCCGTGCTTTTTTTTCCATCTTAATACCCCCCGTTTGGATTGGTAATTAGCACGTCAACAGCAGTTTTTATCCAGAGGAAAAATGAAGTCAGTCAAAAAGCATGAATGGCATTGTCTGTCGGAGAAGACACATTTTCCCTCCGAGGGGAACACTACGATATTCCAAAGTGTTATAAAGACCCAGCGGTGAACATAAAGCGTTATTATGCGGATCCGAAATCGGTGTCTAACTTTCATTATGATTTTCAGTACAATGTTCAGAATTGTCCAAGACGCTATCTTCCCAAATTCGTGAACAGTTCTTCCTGAAAGAAAGAAATAAAGGCAAAATACGGAAGGAAGGAAGGAAGGAAAGAAAAGAAAAAACAAACAAGAGAAAGAATGGGAGAAAGGAAAAAAGAAAGGAAAGAAAAAGGAAAGATGCTGTCTTTGCTAAATCGTTAGAAAAAAAGAAAACCAAAAAAGAAAAATGGAACTATCTTCTTAAATTCGTGAACAGTTCTTCCTGAAAGAAAGAAAGAAAGAAAGAAAGACAAAATACGGAAGGAAGGAAGGAAGGAAGGAAAGAAGAAAAAACAAACAAGAAAAAGAATGGGAGAAAGGAAAAAAGAAAGGAAAGAAAAAGGAAAGATGTTGTCTTTACTAAATCGTTAGCAATTCTTCCTAAAAGAAAGAAAAACAAAAAAGAAAAATGGAACTCATAAAGAAAAGAAAGAAAATGAACGAAAAAAAATGAAAAATGAAAAAAGAAAAGAAGGAAAGATGCTGTCTTCGAAAAATAGATGTGAAGTCATTAAGGTCTATCGATTTTGAATATCAATCAGATCCATATCGATATGCATAAATACAAAAAGAATGGAAAGAAATAAGAAAGAAAAATTGAAGAAAAGAAAAAAAGGAAGAAGGAAAAGATAGGAGGATAGAAAAGGAAGGAAAATGGAAAAAAAGAGAAGGAAAAAGGCAAAGACAAAAAGAAAAAAAGCGAGGACGAAAAAAACAAAGAAAAAAGAAAAAAGGAAAACTAGCGAAAGATAAAAATGAAAAGAAAGATTCTGTTTTCGCTAAATCGAGAACACTTCTTCCTTAAAAAAAGGAAAGAAAGAAGGAAGGAAACAAGAAAAAAGGAGGAAAAAGCGAAAATACAAAAAGCAAAGAAAAAGGTTAAAGAAAGATACCGTCTTCACGAAACTGTGAACACTTTTTTCCTTAAAGAAAGAAAGACAAATGGGAGGAAGAAAGAAAGGGAGGAAACAAGAAAAAATTGAAAGAAAGAAACAAAGAAAGGAGATAAAAAAGCACAAAAGAAAGAAGAAACGACATAAAGAAAAATAAAATAAAAAATAAAAAACAAAGCAAAAAGTAAGGAAATAAAAAAAGGACGAAAGGATGCTATCTTCCTTCAATAGTGATCATTTCTTCTTGAAAGAAAGGAAATAAAGAGAAAATGAAAAGAAGACGAAAGGAAATAAAGAATGAAAGAAAAGACGGGAGGAAGGAAATAAAGGAAAGAGGAAAGAAAAGGAAAAAGTAAGTAAAAAAGAAATAAAAGAAAAAAGAAAGAAAGGAGTAGATAAAAAAGGATGGGAGAAAATAAAGAAAGAAGAAAAAAAAGCTAACAAAAAAGGAAAAATGTTATAAAAAAAAGAAAAAAAAGAAAGAAAGAAGCAACCTTAAGCAAATAAGATAGAAATAACCTTAATAGAAATTAATGTCCCTAATGATGCTGGATAAAACAGAGTTTAAAAGGAAAAGATAACGAAATACAAATGTCTTATGTAACGACATGAAAAGAAACTGGAATCTAAGGAAGATCTCCATCATTCCAGTAAGTAGAGGAGCAACCAGACTCATGAAAAAGAATGTCAAAACTACCTGGCAAATATACCCGGTAAACCAAGTGCAAGAGAGATAAAAAATAAAGGCTCTGTTAGAATCTTTCGGTTGGAATATCAACGAAATGTTGCATCTCTCTATCTGTTTTACAAGTCCTTATACCCCCTCAGCGTAAATACCTCCATCAAACCCGACTAGCAGCAAAATCCCACCTCTACACGGTAGAAATCCCCTTCTACTCTAACAGTTTCTTTCCTTCTACTCTAACAGTTTCTTTCCTAGGATTGCTACACTTTGGAATTCCTTTTTGGGTCCCTGCTTCCCTGACTGTACTGACATGCAGAAGTTCAAGTGTAATGAAAACAGACGTCTTGCTGCTCAACTCCCTACATAGTATCCCTGCAAATTATATCCCAGATAGACCCTCCCCTACATCAAGTGGCACTGTGCAATAAAAAAAAATCCAATCAAATGGAAGTTTGACAGAATTTTAAAATTTAGGAATCCTTAGTTCTCATCATTTGCTCACACCTAAAAAGAAAATGCCGGATATGTCTTGAACGGTTTAATTATGTTATTGCACATCCTTCTATTTAATCAACGATAAGTATATCTTGCTGCTCAACTCCCTACATAGTACTCTTGCAAATTATGTCCCAGATAGTAGCTTTCTACATCAAAGTGGCAATGTGTCTTATTTGAGGTGAAAATGCATGAAAAAAAAATGTCTAGCATTTAGAAGGATGCTCCATCCCCAGCTAAAAAACTGAAGAATTAAAAACAAAAAATGAGACAAAGATTTCATGTTACATTCGTCCCCAAAAGCACCAAGATAACCACTTTAGCCTTGGCTTATTAAAAACAGATAGTATAACACTTGATAATCAAGCTTATTATATTTACAGGCTTAATACTCTCAATATTTGTTATAAGGATTTTTATCAATCGGATGTCAGCATATCATAACTACTAATGCATTGCAGAAGATTATTCTTAGTGACGAATATGTGTGTACGTGTTAGTTACTGATGGTCGTCTATCCATGTCTTCTTTATTTATTTATTTTTTCTAATTTAAAAAAAAATGTTTTATTTATTTTTTAATTGACTGTGATTCCGTTGATGACTATGAAGCTTGATGCGTGATCTGCACTGCTGTGCACAGATGGAGTACACAAAGACAGGATTTGGGTCTTGATGGTGAATGGCTGTCGCTTGCTGGAGTCTCAGTGTGTGACGCTCCATAGCTGCTCGCTCATACTCGTTGTTGAAGAAGACCATCCCGCTATCACATGTGGAGTGCCAAGTATCTCTGTCCGCTGCCAAAGTCTTCCGTTTTCCTGCTTTCCGGCTGACTACAATATGGCTGTCTTCAAGTCTAACGTAAATAAGTTCTTGATGAGCCGTTCCATATAAGTTATCAAATTTAACAAATTTTTATTACTAATGATTATTATATTGTCCAATTTCTACTGTACACTCTTTAACCCTTATCCTTGAGTTGCCTATTGGCCTTGATAATGTGGTGATACCTATAAAAAAAAAAAAAAGAAAAAGTCCAATGTGAACAAGTTCTAATTGAATCGTCCCCCTAAGTAATCCAAGTTACAAAATTCCCACTGTTTACTATGCTAAAATCACAATGATTAATGTATACCTATTAACCCTTATCCTTGAGTGGCCTCTGGGCCTTGATAAGTGGTGACACCCATGTAAAAAAAAAAAAAAAAAAAGAGGATATTGCAGCGCTCGAGGGTGAGCTTGATGCAGTTTATTAGCATTTCTCCAGGCAGTCGACATTACATCGGCTGTGAGTGAGCTGACCGAGGTAGTCTGTTTGAGGGCATCCTGATGACGTGGCCCAACCATTGATGCTGACGAGGGATAAGGAGTGATTCTAGAGGGGCAATTCCAGCTCCCCTGTGAATCTCTGAATGGGTACTTCATTGTTAGAGTTGTAGTATATATAATGATATATATATATATATATATATATATATAATTTAAAGGAGATTAGAATAATAGTCTAAAGAGCTAAGTGTATTTTAATGTAATAGTGAAATTACTAGTTTAATTAAAATACAGGAAATGCTCGTTGTAATTTAGATATATAATAAGCTCGATAGTTAAATGTCCTAGAGCTAATTCAATATTAAGTAATGTGATTTATAATTTAAAAATTAAAAAAAAAATTTTTAAATTTAAAAATCAAATTTTAATTAAATTAAAAATCAGTTTCATAAGAAGGAACAACAACAAAGTCAATTATCTGTACGATCGTTTCGGAAATCCGTGCTTTTTATTTGTGGTATACATGAAGTCACGTAGAACAATTATACATAGTTTTTTTGGTAAGCACGGTCTCCTCATCAGCAAATTTAGGAGGATGTCTATTGAATTGAAAAGACACCAAAAATAAACCTAGCATTAAAAGTAAGGCAGATGAATCTTTTAGTTTTTCTTTTTTTGAAATCAGGAACTGTATTTAAAGTAGTCATTTAGATGTTTGCTATAGCTTTTTTTTTATTTTATTGTCTTTTCAATTCAATAGAAATCCTCCTAAATTTGCTGATGAGGAGACCGTGCTTACCAAAAAAACTATGTATAATTGTTCTACGTGACTTCATGTATACCACAAATAAAAAGCACGGATTTCCGAAACGATCGTACAGATAATTGACTTTGTTGTTGTTCCTTCTTATGAAACTGATTTTTAATTTAATTAAAATTTGATTTTTAAATTAAAAAAATTTTTTTTTAATTTTTAAATTATAAATCACATTACTTAATATATATATATATATATATATATATATATATATATATATAGATGAGATGAGATATGGTTCAGATAGTGAAGACGCCCACTACAGACATTAGTAACACGTAACACCCAGTCACACGACATTTATATGAACACTATTGAAGCACAATATAATATTACTTTAAACTTGTACCTGATTATGGCTAACAGAATGAGAACAAGCTACTCCTCTGAATTGAATAAAGTGTTCTGTTTGAGATCCCATGCACATTCCCGAGTTTTAAAGAAGGATTTTCAAGTTCAACAAGACACACTGGAAGAAGACCGAAGGTTATATCTGTCGAAACGGTGTACGAATTATGGAAAATAGAGCAGATGTGTTTTGTCTAGAGAACTAACACTTCACCACTTATCACCTCCTTATCATTGGCTCAATGTGCCGCCAGTCTGTGCTGGCATGCAATTAATGAACCATTTCCGAAATTTATACTAGTTAATATAACTTACTTTACCCACCGGCGTAGGGCCCCAGTTTATAGCACTTGTAGATTCGCTCGCTACGTTACAGTTCTAAAGATAACCACTTCACCTCTGCTTCACAAAAAAACAGATTATATAACATTTGAAACCAGCTCATGATGAGTCACACACTTGATACGTGTTGCACCGTGACACGGTAGAACACGATATAGCTACGTTCTCATTTCCGATACTTCAATAATAATGACGCTAATATCCTGTTTCAAATGTTAACTCATGCAACAAAACGAAACGAAAATCTATTTTCAGTCATTAAACGCTGAATATTCTCTTTTTCTCCAGAAAAAAAAACGTATTTACTTATGCCAGGAAATGCTACGGGATATTTTAATATCGCATTAAATTTGACAACTTTTTATTCAACGGACACGATGTCGGCTGAATGAAATCTGATCTTCTCATTCATATACTTTATGTTAAATACAAACGATTTTCAAATGTATATGTATATAGAAACATAATATGTGTATAGGTGTAAAATAATATATATATAAGGTTTGTGCAGACACGGGCATGCATATATATATATATATATATATATATATATATATATATATATATATATATATATATTAGTCTGTTTAATATCGATTTGCGAGGGGGGGGCTGATGAGGTGTAATCCTTAAACTAGTATTTCACTGAAAAATGTATGCACATATGTAACTAATAATGTTTGTATAATAAACAGACTATATATAAGCCCTGTCCTGCATTGAGCACTCTTTAATAATCACGTGAGTTTCATTGGATTTACATCTAGAAAATCAATCGATACGACAATTATATATATATAGAGAGAGAGAAATAAAAAGGAACAAACCATATTATATGTTCATCAATGTTTCGTCTTTATTTCGAGACTTCGAAATAAAGACGAAACGTTGATGAACACATAATGCGGTTTGTTCCTTTTTATTTCTCTATTTTGTCGGAATACTATTTCCATTATTTTCATGATATATATATGATATAAAAAAAAAAAAAAAAATACTAAAACGTGATATCTATATAAAAAATAATTCCAGAAGATATATCGATCGAATAAAAGGTGGTATTAGGCGGCCATATCTAATTAATTATTAAGGTAAAGCGAGAAACTTATATTTTCGATTTTCCATTTTATATTCATAAAAAAAATCACTAGATATTAAGAGACTATTTATATAGTAATTATTAGGAAAAAACATTTGTATGTCTTGTTGGATCAAAATATATAATCTATGATATAAATCTCACCCGTCTGTTTGTATGTATGTATGTATGCATGCTTAAAATTTTCGACAATGGCAGCGGATTTCCACGAGATCGGTATCTTTTTGAAGCTCGACCCTTCGGGCGACAATATCGAAAAATTGGCTAAAAACATTAATTTCTTCACCTTGAACTGGGCACTTATCTACAGGGAGAGGTTGCTTTTTTCGCCAATATTTTCAAAAGTTATCCCCCCTCTGTTCGATTGTCTAGCCTTACTTTAAAGCTACGTCACTTCCGGTTTGGCGATGGGCGCAAGAGCAAATACGTCACGTTTTTTTTTTTCACGTTATTTTCCTCCTTCACGGTACGGGTTCGTGTCTGCTCCATACTACCATTTTTTTTTTTGAGCTCAACACACACCTCCAAATACGCGGGAAATGCCGAGCACTCAGGCTAGTATACCAATATATAAATATATTATATATAATATGTACATAATGTAACATCACAGTTACACTTCAATTTAGTAATTCATGAATATAAAACTTACAAGAAACAAATAAAAATCCGGGTCGCCATTTTTTTCCTTTTTTGAAACAAAAGTTTTTTTTATTATTATTACCGTTACCCTCCCGTCTCGACATCATTTAAAAAATGTCTCTCGCAATCGTCCATTTTGCCTTGACACGTTTCTTTTCCGAGCTGACGCTGGCATTAGCCAGTTATTTCTCGCTTGCGACTCTACACGCCCATTTCCTTCTCCCGACCACATGTTGCATTTATTTTCCTTTTTTTTTTCTATTTCGCCACTAATCACTGTTAATCACTTCGCAACCCAGCTATTCTTCACTGCTGCTGATATTTTCCCACGCGCTCATAGGCACTATGTTACAATAATGTATAATAATATATGATGCATAAAACGTGTGGAATGTATGAGTATAGGTATACATACATACTTATCGTTACGACTGTGACAACAGCATATTTCATTGTTTTGACTCTTGAGTATATATCCATTAATATCTTATGTTTTTATATAGACTGATGTGGTTCTTCGTATATTAAGTGTGTCTAACTGCGTCGGATATATACCCGAGAGTAAAAAAAATGAAAAGAATATTCTGTTGTCGCAGCCCTACTACCATATATATATATATTCTGTTGTTGCAGCCCTACTATATATATATATATATATATATATATATATATATATATATATATATAGTGATTTATAAAATATATATGACGATTAAGCTACACTGAATATTCCGTGTTTCATCCACTCTATGGACTCCTCAGGCTTATGCGCGAATTCTGTGGTTGTTTATCGTTTTTATATGCTCCTCTTCTATTGAGATTTTAGTTAGCCAATCAGCTTTCTAGTATCCACCGCGCCCTTCCTATCAGCCAATGGGCATGCATTTTATCGGACAAAGGATCTGCTTTAAAACTAGGTTAGTGTTTTTTTTTTTATTGCTAGTTCTTTAAAGTATACATAAAATATATAACAGGCTTCTTCAGTCTTTGACAGACTATGGATACCAATGAAGGGTTGCTTGCGCATGAGATTTTTGTGGCAGGAGGTGTGCAACCTCCAACCACATATCTCCTGAGTCGACATTGTTAAACACCAGTGGCAAGTGAAGTACAGGACGACTGAAAACAAATGTGGAGATAAGCGGAGAGCACATACAGCGCCCAGAATTCCCAAATGGTCACCCATCTGATACTAACCAGGCTCAACGTTGCTTAATTTCGGTGATCTGATGAGAGCCGGTGTGTCAACATGATTATGCCGTATATATATATATATATATATATATATATATATATATATATATATATATATATATGTTCGGAGGTTTATGTGGTAAAAAAAACAACGATAACGATTGCTCAATACGTTAGTAGAGCCAAATGTGTATATTAATACAATCTCAATGTATTAACTTAATTCATTACAATGTGTTCCAATAGATAACTGAAGCAATTTGCAATTAATTAAGTTAATACCCTTGAGGTTGTAATAATAATAATAATAATAATAATAATAATAATAATAATAATAACACATGCAATGTATACAGAAAGACACAGCGTACTATTTGAAATAACTGTATTTGTAATAGTACCGAGCGACGCTGGATTGCCTTGCTAAGCAAACTCGGTGAGTCAAATATGATCATGTTATGGGTTAATACTTTGTCAAAAATTCCAGATAGCCCAAGGAATGATGGGATATTTTCCTTTTGGAGATATTAGAAAAATGGAGATATTAGGTGATAAATAAAAATGACATTTGTTAAACAAATCTAACTGGTATCGGCGAGAGAGGCTTGAGAAATTGCATAACTTAAATTGCGACATTTCATTGGTTGATTTGAATTAATGCATTGTTTTAATTACAGCCTTTTTCATTGGTTGATTTGAATTGTTTTAATTACAGCTTTTTCATTGGTTGATTTGAATTGGTTTAATTACAGCCTTTCTCATTGGTTGATTTGAATTTTAACCCGCGAGTGCAGGCGAGTTAAACTGATAAAGTCAGTCCGAGCTAATCCTTTAAGCATGACGAACTCAATTTGAATATTCTTATTAATTTACGGGCTTTGGCGCCCAATATTAGCCCTCCTTTTCTAAGGGGAAGTTGTTTAAATGAATCCAAAACCAAGTAAACGTGAAAATCTTCTCAGAAGAAAGTTACTACCACTTCTTACGAAGTCTCCTCTACCACGCTCAGTCGAGCTGTAAAATGACGAAACATAATTTTGCAATCGAAAAGAAGAGACGACCGGCGTTAATCAATCAGGTAAGTTCGCTTTTCGAAGTTGTGTCAATTTTTCACGCAGCCAGAGTTATAAACTATGTGAGAATAAATTTCTAATATCATTGTGAAATTGTGCTCCAAACAGAAACTTTCATTTTGAACGCGCCCCTGTTATATCAAAGAACCTAACGTTGATTTTATATGTTGGGCCTTTTGGCTTGTGTGGTAATAAAACTTCTCAACTGCGTTTGTGATGTAAGGCTGTATAAGGGTGCGAAGCTTGGTCAAAATCGCCTGTCCCTTCTTTCATTGAATTATTTTGATTATCGATACTTATCGAAGACATTCCGATACAAAACCTATCTAAGAACATTGCCAGACACAAAAGATATCTTCGTGTGAAATTTCAACTGTTTTCGAGTCCATGAGGAACGAACAGAGACGCACAGATACACAAAGTTTCTTTAAGATAATAGTATATATATATATATATATATATATATATATTTATATATATATAAAGAGAGAGAGAGAGAGAGAGAAAAATAAGATATATAAGCGTTAAGTATTACATACATATATACATAGACATATATATCTTATCTTCTCTCTCTCTCTCTCTCTCTCTCTGTATATATATATATATATATATATATATATATATATATATATATATATATACATACATATATATGAACAAATGATTAATAAAACATGTTAAAAGACATCTTGAAAAAGAGTTAAAAACATATTTAATTTTAAAAAGGAAGCACAAGATAAGTGGATGGTCCTTAATCCGCAGAGTTTCGAATAAATACTCTCCTTCTCATCAGAGCGCAGGAATTAGCAAAATGCGGGATCGGATTTTGCATGTAAAAGTATTTAATGAAACTACAAGTAAGTCACAGATCTTACTTGGTTAAAAAAAAAAGGGGTGAGGTAAGGGGAATAGGAGGTAAAAGAAAAATGATAAAAAGATTTCACATGAATGGATAGTCCGATGAAGGGTAAAAATCCAAGAATGGTAAAATCCAAACACGGTTGAATTAAAAATTTCCAGTCCAACAGGTAAGTTCCAAATGGTCCAAAATTATCCAAAAGGCAGAATTTCTTGGAAAAAATCACAAATGGAATATATATATATATATATATATATATATATATATATATATATATATATATTGTGTGTAAGTTCGTTCCCTATAAACTCGAAGGTACTTTATTTGCCTAGCAGTGTTCTTAGATAGGTTTTTGTATCGGAATCGTATAGGCATAAAATCATACTTAGCAATGAATGGTGTGTGTATGTGCCTGTGTGTATTTATATGCCTGTATACGTATCTATATACATACATAGCATATCGATAGCGTATATATATGATACATGCAAAACAGATACACGCACAAGCGTATAAATACACGCACACACAATTCGTTTCTAAGTATGTTTTTATGCCTAATGGCAATGTCTTTTTTCTATATCTCCATCACAGAGATTTTACATTTCTAAAGATATCGCATTTCTTAGCCGCCATTTTTTTTTAAATGCTTCATTTCAAATATGGCGTTGCTTTTTCTTTTCTTTTTCTTTTTTTTTTTAAGAATCTAACGGCTTTATATATATTGCATTTTTTTTTTGTTTTTCATTCAGATGTATTTTTGTCTTAGTAAATATCAATATTGGTATGTTTTTTTTTTTTTAAATGATCAAAGAAAGTTGAACGAAGACTAAAAACTAAAAATTATAAATAACTAATATGTACACAGCCTTAAATGTCAACAGAAACAACACAACAAATAATGTGTAGTGGTTGTATGAAATAACAGCAATGAAATATTAACGTTTATATATAGCTTACTTGCCATAGACATAGTCTTATATTATATAATAGCGATGGTGGTGGCTTTATCCAGGCGTAAATTACGCTTAAATATGATATTTTAATTTGTCTAAATTTTATATATATTACCAGCCTGGCCGCCCGGCATTGCCCGGGTGTTTGGAGGTGTGTGTTGAGCCAAAAAGGTGGTAATAGGCAGGCAGGCTCGAACCCGTATTGCGAAGGAGTAAAAGAACGTGAAAAAAAAACACGTGAGGTCTTTGCCATTGGGTCCAACGCAAAACCGGAAGTAGAAATGGTTTAAATTAAGGCTAGTCAATCGAAAAGAGGGCATGACTTTGGAAAATATCGGTGATAAAAGCGACCCCTCCCTGTAGAAAAGTGTCCAGTTGAAGGTAAAGGAATTAATGTTTTTAGCCAATTTTCCGATATTTGTCGACCGAAGGGCCGAGCTTCAAAATGATACCGATCTCGTGAAAATCCGTCACCTCTGTCGCAAGTTTTAGGTAGACATACATACATTTAAACAGACAGGTGAGATTTATATTATAGATTATAGAGTTATGATTTCAAAAGTGAAAATATAGTAATTGGGTGCCATCAGCTAGAATCGAAACCACAACTTTAACATTCAAAGCTGATGACGTTACCACCGTACCAACGTTACATGCATATGAACAGATTAAAAATTAAAAATAAACTAATATGTATTTACAAAATGTATAACGATTTTTTTAATTTTGACCCATTTTTTGACACCTTAAAAATCCAATCATTTGAGGTCCCTAGCGCCGCTCTGCGATTTTTGGTTTCAGGGGAGATAGATTTTGAAAACATAGAAACAGAAAGACAGACAGACATATAGTCTTTTATATATCAAATTTACTGGTTTTGTTCGGATCAACTAATGTTTTGTTGATCCGGACTGAACCGGTAAATCTCTCGTTTTTATGATTCGTGTTTATTTTGCTTTTTGTCATATATATATTAATTCATGTATCCATATAAATTGTATGTAACGATTTTCAGTATTTACTACGATAGCGCTCAATACGTTTGCAGAGCTAGCTAGTAAGTTATGAAAATATACTAATCTCCCACTGTAGCTTACTTGCCATATATTTTCATATCTAACATTGTCACTCTCACTTTATATATATATACAAGCAAAGTCCAGACTTTAAAATTTGACTTTGAAAAATAATGAGCACCATCCCTAGATCGGACATGTTTGGTCCTAATTGATCCAGTGGCATGTGCTGTAGGAGAGTATATATGAATACGCTATGACCTTGACCATTGATTTCAACCTTGAAAAATGGTATGCATCATCCCTAAATGGGGGAGCATCATCATACCAGGTTTTTCATGATCGGTCCAGTGGGTTGTAGAAGAGTTGTACACACAGACACACGCACACACACACTAATGCTACGACTTTATATATATAGACTAGCCTGGTGCCCGGCGTAGCCCGGGTTTTTGGACGTGTTTGTGTTGAGCAAAAAAAAAGTGGTAGTAAGCAGGAAGGCTCGAACCCATATCGAGAGAAAAAGAAAGTGAGAAAAAAACGTGACACGTTAGCTGTTGCGCCCATCGCCAAACCAGAAGCGACATAGGCTTAAATTAAGGCTAGACAATCGAAAAGAGACAATGACTTTCAAAAATATCGGAAAAAAAGTGCCCAGAGAGGGTGAAGGAATTAATGTTTTTGTCCAATTTTTCGATATTTGTCGTCCGAAGGGTCGAGCTTCAAACTGATATCAATCTCGTGATAATCGGTCGCCTCTGTCGAAAGTTTTTCGAGACATACGTATATTTAACGAGATAGGTGAGATTTATATTGTGTGTGTGTGTGTGTGTGTGTGTGTGTGTGTGTGTGTGTGTGTGTGTGTGTGTGGCTTCATATATTACCACACCCTTCGATGAATTCAATAGTTGTAATTATATTAAGACTAATCCAGGCCGAAAGATGATAGAATGAATCAATTTAAAGTACTCTTAAAGACTGTAACATAAAACCTACGGATTCTACATACTAACATTCATAAGAAATACTCAATAGACTACCTGAACATTCAAAAAGATGAAAAAAGATCTTATAAAGCGGAAGCATTTTATGCTGACCAATAAGACTTGTTTTCATGAAAATATGCTGCTTAAATACACACTTAATATATAGTAGAACCCCAGGATAGAGTGGCCCTAGAATACGTTTTTTATTTTTTCAGGTTACGATGTGGAATACAATGTTGTTTTTTTTTCGGCCTCTGGTTACAATATTTTCTCCGCCTTACGGTGGTATTTATATTGTTATTTGATTATATACTGTACTGTATTTTGTTACTTACACCCTGGATGTGTGTGTGACACCATCGATCCTCTACATGCTAAGGTGCACAGCTACATAGTCGTCTGTTGACGTCGGCTCATCTCGATCTGCTCCAAGCCATAATCTGCATTTCACAGTGTCCAGCGGGAAACTCATCAGCTCAAAAGTGTCTTCAGCTGTCGCAAACCCAAGACTGTCTGTAAAATGTCCCAAAACTTATTGTCATTCGAAAAACTAATTCTAAAGTATATTGGCTAATCTTTTGTTCCTGTTATCTTGATTAACTATCTAAGCTTTTTTTGTTTTCCTCTTTCTATACATTTTTTTCTATATATTTATTTAATGCCGTATCTCGATTTCTACTATATATATATATATATATATATATATATATATATATATATATATATATATATATATATATATATATATATATATATAATTTCATATATCCACATAAAATATTATAAGGACATATAATATTTTGTGTGTCGATTTTCAATATTTACTTCATCAGTACTCTATACGTGGAATAGGGCTATGTAGTAAGTTATGAAAATATATTTTAAAGCTTACATATATAAATTTATAACTTACTAGCGGGGGTTCCCGGCGTTTCACAGGTGTGTGGAGGAGATGTAGTAAGGAATCCGGTGAGAGATGGTAGTAGCGGGGGGGGGGTCAAAACAATAGTAGGCAGTCCAGGTGGAAAGAGATGTTGTTAAAAAAAAGTGGTAGAAGGCAGGCCAGCTCTAACCCATAATGCGAAGGAGAAAAAGGTTTAAAAAATATGACGTCTTAGCCAATGTCTCCATTGCGCGACCGGAAGTCCGAAGCGTTGAAATTAAGCATAGTCAATCTAAACATCTTTTTCTATATAGTTTTTGTTACTTATTTTTTAATGCCGTATCTCGAGTTCTACTATTATATATATCTATAATTTAATCTGTGCGTGTGTCTGGTCACGAATAGGCTCCTATATGGTTGACTATTATAGAAAACTGATCACATAATGATAGAAGATGTATCGAGACACAGGAATGGGTATGTTTGATCTGGCATAATGATGATTCATTAAAATCGTGGCATCTACATTCGCGCCTGGTCCACAACGTGTGGAAAGAAAACATTTAAAAACGTTTACAAGTGTTTTTGATATAGATGTACATAAGAATACTTTGATAACTATGTTTTAACTTAAATAGGGATGGTATAATAATATTGTGGGGTCTGCGTTCGCGCCTGGCCTCCATAGAATGGAAATAGGCACAAACTTTAATAAAGACTTTTCATATCTATCTGGGTAAGTATACTTTGATAATTGTTTTAATTTGAAGAAATATGGTATAATAAAATTATGGGGTGCTCGTTCGCGCCTGACCCTATAGAAATGGAAATATGTCACAAAGTTTAACAAGGTTTTTAATATAGATCCACAGAATATTGTGATAAGTGTTTAAGTGTGAACAGGTATGGTATACTAAATTATGGGGTTTATATATTTTATTTTTAATTTTATCATATTTTGCTTTGGTTTTGATACTCCCAAATTGAAGCTATCTCTTTACAACCCTTCCTCTTCATAACCTATCATACTTTCATAAATCAGAGTCCATTTTCTGTAGGCTGTTTTTGAACCCAGTCAACGACCGGTACTTTTGCTATTATATATATATATATATATATATATATATATATATATATATATATATATATATAATTAATAAATATGAGCATTTTTTATATCTTATACACTTGTGTTTCACGTTTCGAACCCAGTTATAAAAGTCACCATTGACTTCGTAGCTTAGCGCCTTTTTGTTCCGGATCACCGGCATTAACACATGAATGGAAGGAAATTAAGTACGCGTGAATACCATGTCGGTGGGCGTACACCATTAGCGAGAGTGTTCGATGGCATGAAGTCGGAATGATATCTTTTTGTGCTAATGTTGACCGTTTTTTTCTTAATTCCCTAAAGAGGGCTCAATTTTAACTTCTCAAAGGTACTTATTAACTATAATACTTACAAATAAATATTAACAATTTTTATACCTACAGACACTCGTGTTTTATGCTCCTGCAATCATCAGCATATGAAGTGATAATTATTGCTGGCCGGGGGATTCGCACCCAGTCAAAAAGATACCCTTGACTTCCTTGATATAGCGTCTTTTCTCCAGGCCACAACAACCAAGAGAGTATTTGACGAAAAGGAGTCAGAATGATGTGTTCTGCACTGAAGTTGACCGGTTTTCTTGAATTCACTACAGAGAGCTCATTTCAATTTCTTAGAAGGTTGTGGTCATGGTCTTTGGTGGTGGTTCAAGCGAAGGTCACATCATGTGATCTCATAATCCACTGGTGCAATCAGGTGGCTTCTGGCAGACCCTGAGTGTGACAGCAGGACTCAGTGCCGGCCCACAAGTTCAAAGAGACTTAGGTTTGGCTTCAGAAGGGATGCTACGACTGTGTACCTTTCTCTCACTACACCCCCCTGCTTCTCCCCGACATAAACCCGCTGGACTGCTTTTTGGGATCATACATCGAAAACATCACCAACATGACCTCCCACAACACGAAAGCCAGCCTGATCATCGCCATCTGCCGAGCATTCGCCGAGAACCCGCTGGTGCTTGTGGAAAAAGCATGCTTCCAGTTCCGGACCCGTATCAAGGCGGTGATTGAGGCTGAATGCGGCTACATTGAATAGATATCAGCTCTACTACATAATCAAGTTATTTGAATTGATTTTTTCAATAAAGCTGCCGTGTCGTTTTCTTTAGGGCGACACTTTTATCGTTCCACCTTGTAGAATAGAGAAATTTATTAGTGATGGGACGATTTCAAAAATTTCCCTCGTTCCGATTCTTTCGAAATATATAAATAATTAGCTATAGAGATGGTGCTGCTTTATTTATTACAATTTTTTGAATGACGATAAAAACCCCATGCAATATGCGCATATATTTTCATAAACGTTAAAATACACTTTTTGTATACAGGGGGTGGGGAAGACAATTTATAGGTTTTATTTTTATTAGTAATTTAAAAATCAATAGTTAATAGGTTTATGCAATGGAAAAAGTTTTAAACAGTAAACATACAAAAAATACAATGTAAATAATAGTTTTTGGACTCGGAAATTAGGCGATTCCAATACCTCAAATGTTCCGGTTTTTCTTATTCCGATGAATCGTCCTAACACTAATATATATATATATTTCTTATTCCGATGAATCGTCCTAACACTAATATATATATATATATATATATATATATATATATATATATTAGTATATTTAGGCAGCATTTTTTTCTTTTATGCACGTTTCATTAAATAGCACAGACAACTCTTGCTTCTTTTTCTTGTAATTCTCCTTTTCTCTTTGTCGGACCATTTTCCGGACGTTTTTTTTTTCCAGTGAAAAGAAGAAATTTCCCATAATCGCGGACGTTTTCGACCTCCATTGGTCATCCTCAGGCGAGCAGTAAAAAATAAAAAATGAAATTGAAAAATGAAAATAGTAAGATGAAATGAAAAGACGAGTTTTTTACTACTCGCCTGAGGATGACCAATGGAGGTCGAAAACGTTCGCGATTATGGGAAATTTTATTTTCACTCGAAAAAAAAAAAAAAAAAAAAAAAAAAAACCTTCGGAAAATGGTCCGACAAAGAGAAAAGAAGGATTACAAGAAAAACTAGCAAGAGTTGTCTTTGCTATATATATATATATATATATATATATATATATATATATATATATGTGTGTGTGTGTGTGTGTGTGTGTGTGTGTGTCTGCTATATATATATATGCATTGCCCGCTAGTGAAATACGTTTAAATATGATATTTTGATTAATGCAGCTTTTATATTTCATATTTATTATTATTGAACCCAATATATAGTAATGATTTAAAAAAAAATGTTTAAATGACTCGTGCGCCAACACCGAGAATCGAAACCAAAACGTTTAGCTTACGATTCATTTTTACTCTGCAGTTAATGACTGAGCTATGAAGACATGTTTGCTGCAAGGTGAAAAATTAAAACATCAACTAATATTTTAATATATATATATATATATATATATATATATATATATGTCTATAAGGGTCCATAGAATTCGTACTTTTATATCAAGTCATCTTGGTTTTTACACGCATATTTGCGTATATATGTGTATTTGCCTTACTAGGTTCTAGACGTGCGTAAATATTGACTACAGCAATCTTTTTTGCTGACCTGTCACTTTTCCCACCCACCCTTTTAAAATCGTTTTCAGTCTTCAACGTGTCATGTTATATACATCTTTACTTGACATATTGTCTTCACCCCTCCCCATCCATTTTAGTAATGTAATGTAAATACACTGCCCCCCTCGTATGTTCTTTGTCCTGTCTTTACATCCTTCTTCCTTCCTTTTTCTTTTCTTTTTCCCTTCTCCTTTTCTTTTTGACTATTACTTCCTTCTTTTTTAGTTGCCATTCTCTTTTTCGTTCTTTCTCGGTCTAAAATGTCATTTCAATATCACCGTTTCACTTCTAGTTAGCGATTTAATATTTTATTTTTTAAATAAAAACATTTTTTTCTTTTTTTTTTTCATTTAAGGACTAGCTATGTTGAATAGCGGATAAACTTTATTTCTGTTGCCTGACGAAGAGCCTTTGGTTTTTTAATAAACTAATCGTTCCGAAATATTAGCATGTCAGTATAGCAACTCTATAATATTTGTCCATGTAAATAAAAAATATTATATGTGTGTGTGTGTGTGTGTGTGTGTGTGTGTGTGTGTGTGTGTGTGTGTGTACACGTTTGCGTTTGGACTTTTAAGCAGTAAATCATGCTTTGAAGTGTCGCATGCCTAATCAAAGTAAAGCTGGTTCACAGGCTTCAATCACTGGCATAGGACCTTTTTTGTTGTTGTCCCTGCCGACTATTAATAACGACTTCTCCAACAACGAGCGTGTAAAATTAGATATTCTTATTAACAGTATTTCTACTAATATATCGCAGTGTCAGTTTGAATCTGCCGTCAATCACCTCAAAGTAATAGACATCAAACCACGCGCGAAATTTCCGCTCGACATGCACGAATACGAAGAGGATAGAAATGTGTTCACGATTGCAAATTGCTAGCGAAGGAATACAATTTCCAAGCAGTAAACGCAATGCAAAACCGAGTGACTGCGTTTGTTGTGGTAACAGGTTGGGCACTTGTTACGTGAGAACTTGGAATTGTTAAACTTACCGATGATGCTCGTCTGAGCTCCAATCTATGCCCCCACGGCCTGACTTTCGCGTAAAACACAAGTCTAGTTGAAACTACTATCAATAATTTCTCACTCTTTATCTGTGCTTAAACGTAAACCTAAACGTAGACTCCATGAACAAAGCTTCTTTTCTTAGACCTGCACACCTGTGGAATTCTCTTCTGTTTGCCTGCTTTCCAACTGACTACAATTTGGTCGTCTTCAAGTCCAACGTAAACAAATTCTTGAGGAGTTGTTGCCCTGAAGTAATCCAATTTACCAAATTTCTACTAATAACGATTACTGTGATATTGTCCCATTGACTACCGTACACTCAGTTAATAACCCTTATCCTCGAGTGGCTCCCAGGCCTTGATAATTGGTGACTCTTTAAAAGAAAAAATGGTAGATAAGAGGGAAGTAAGACACTCTCATGTGTGGACGATGTTGCACTGTTTTTCTGTTATAAGAGAAAAACGAACAAACCGGTGCTCGGATTTGATAAGGTGTACAGAGATGTTAGTCTCGTCAAATCTCGCAAGACGAGAGGTTGAGTGTATAAAATATGCTACACTCTTTGGTAGTTAAGGTTAACGTGTGTCTGTGTTACCAGTTTTTTAGCGTTACAGGAAAAGACTTCTTGCAAGCGACGGCGCCATTTGTAATGAAGAGCAAGCTGACAGAAACTGAACAGGTTTTCTAGTGCAGACGCGATCAAGGGGCCAAACCAAATCAAACTGGTTCATTCGGGCTTAAAACTGGAACAACCTTGACAAGGACAAACGTTGAGTGCATAATGACGTGTCAGAAACGTAGAGATCGTATCCCATCCTCTGCTCCTAAATTATATAGAAACGCAGATGGGGCATTTTAGTCAGTCAGTTAGAATTTAGTTCGATTCCAACAGACACAAGCGTCAGAAGATAGCGACTTCTCATGGAAGCACGAGAGGTAGCGATCTATTATAGATAAATCGATAGAGAAATTCCCACCCTTCTTCTAAGGATAGGCAGAGAACAGGGACGCGACTTCGACTGTGAATCGAATAAAGTTCCAACTGTCCAGAGAAATGAGACATGCATTGTTGTTAGAACTCATCTCTTAGCCATGACGTCATCGCATGGCCAAAAACGTGCAGATCGATCCCATGGCCTGGACATGCTCCACGTGTCTCGTTCCCCCATGTCCGAGCATGTGCTTGACTCACATGGTCCTGAACTCACGTGCACTGTTCACACATATCTGCAACCCAAATTCTTCTAACCTATTTTTCCAATATGTTTAAATTTGGTATTGCTCGTTTTTCTAACTGACTTTGTTTCAATTCAATTTCCATAAACAGAAATGAATCATCAAATTCCTTTTTCACAATAACATTTCTAAACAATCGAATTCCTTTTCCAACAAACATATCTAAGATTTATTTTAAAACTAACAATCGGAATTCTCCTGAATCTTAATTCCAAACCTAGCTTCCCAGGTTCGAATTCTCGGTCTATCCTATCTCATTTTTACTTACTTACAAGAAATGGGGACTTGTTCTTGTAACATTAATTCTTTCATCCTCAACTGGGCACCTTTCTACAGGGAGGGGTCGCTTTTTTCGCCGATATTTTCAAAAGTAATCTCTTTTCGATTGACTAGCCTTAATTTAAACCTTCGTCACTTTCGGTTTGGCGATAGACGCAACAGCAAAGACGTCACGTTTTTCCTTCTTCGCGTTCATTTTTTTTACACGGTCGTCACCACTTATCAAGGCCCGGAAGCCACTCAGGGATAAGGGTTATTGCAAGTACAGTACGTTAGTGCTGAGATTTGATGAAGTGTTTACTTAAGGGGGCGGTTCATTAGGAATTTGTTAACGTTGGACTTGAAGACATCCAAGTTGTAGTCAGGTGGGAATCAGGCAGTCGGAACAGAGTTCCACAGGCGTGCAGTTCTAAGAAAGAAGCTTTGTTCATGGAATCCACGTTTTGATCCTTTGCGGAACGGGTTCGAGCCTACTTCCAACTACTACTTATTTATTTATTTTTTTTTCTTAACACCCACTTCCAAACATCCGGACAACGCCAGGCACCCAGGCTTGCATTAAAATTTATAGGATTAAAAATGAGATAAGATAGAAAGCGTCGACTTGGCGATCACTTCCGATTTTAAAATCGGAAATTTACAACTAGTGTTCGTCAAAAAACAGTTTCCTTTATATTTTAGGCCGGATATTTGGGGGGGGATTAATAATATGTTTTACCCATTTTATTTTAATTATTAATGCATAGGAAAAACAAACTGGGAAACTTTCATCAAATCAAGTATAATATTTAATGTTTTGTACTTTTTAGTTTAAAAGTACTTTTTAGATAGTCAGGGTAGTGTTCTCTGTGTCAGAAGCGTTGATTGAATTTGAATTTTAAATTGAAATAGGTATGGAATGCGTTTGAAAGCCGAATTACAACGCAATATTATAAAAAAAAACAAGTATTTACTTCTTTAAAATTATTATCTTTCATTTCAAATCCCGTTGCCAAACGCATTCTTCCGGCTTTTCAAAAACAATACCGCAGGTAACAGCACGCGGACTCTTCATTAATTTGTTTTTTCTTCAATCTCACATCATGGCGAGGAAAAAAAGAAAACGATATATTCTGACAAAGGAGTATAACTCCGAAATATAAATTTTAAACAAGTAAATACTTGTTTATTTTCATAATATTCCGTTGTAATTCGGCTTTTAAACGTATTTCATATGTATTTCAATTCAAAATTCAATTTCATTCAGCGCTTCTGACACGGAAAACAGTACCCTGACTTTCAAATCGCGTTGCCAAATACATTCTTCCGGCATTTCAAAATTACACTGCAGATAACAGTACGTGGACTCTTCATTAACATTTTTTTCATCAATTTAACATCATGGCGAGGAAAAAAAAAGGAAAAAAATGTAAAATTCCGACGAGAAAGTATAACTCCAAAATATATTAATTTTAAACGAGTAAATATAGGATGGAGCAGAGCAATTTGCTTATTTGGAATATCAATTAAAACACAAGTAAGCAAGTTGCTCTGCCTCACCTTGTACTTATTTATTTTAATAATATTGCGTTGTAATTTGGCTTTCAAACGTATTTCATACGTATTTTAAATCAAAACATTCATTTTGAAAATATTTTTTAAATAGTTTGTTTTTTTACTTTTACAAAATTCGAACCGAACCAAGTAAAACCGATTTTTGCCGAATTATCATCAAACTTACGCTAGAGTTAGCTTACAGTTAGTTTATGGTTACGTTATATAGTTATGGTTATGTTGAAAATAATTCGGTTCAAATTCTGTAGAAGCACAGTTTATTTACTTTTTTTATAATTGGAATTTTGATTGGCAAATAATAAATGCCGTGCCAACCATATTATTGTTTTCATATTCCATTTCACACTCTGCCGTTTCGAGTGTTAACTCTCTTCGCCAAATGTGTAAAAAAAAAAATTGGTCTGAAGATGGAATTACTTCATTATAAATGTTCTGTATAATTGATTGCCACGTATGCAACCACGTGAAAATAACAATTCCACCAAAGTTGGAGCGGTCTAGATTTGGTTGGTTGTTTTTGTTTTATGGCATATCAACCCTTTTCGGGTTATTTCATGCCGAATCCAGTGATTTTAAAGAACAATTTTGGAATAGAATATATTTGCTTTTTTTTTCAAGTCGGTTTCTATTTAACTTATAGGTGGGACCCTAACAGCTACTACTCCTCCGGGTCAGAGTGGACCTGGGAGCAATGGCAATTAAAAGGTGGCTCCACACTCCCCAAAGCCCCCAAACTGGGGCCTCACCATCGGATATAGTTTAAGATCATATCTAGGACCGTCTAGATTTTAAATGAAATTTACTTGTATGAGCTTATAAAAAGGTTCTTCTTTAACTGGAGCAAAACAAGTATCCAAACATTGATGATAATAAAAGATGAGCTTGGTTTTAGGTGTTTTTCATGTATTAACGAGTCGCCGCTTATCAAGGCCGAAAGGGTATTCGAGGATGAAGATTAAATGTTTGTCAAATGGACGGTGAGAGACTACTTGGATGATTGTTAACAATGGTTGAAACTGGTCAGACACTGATTATTAAAGAGGGCAGATCGAAAATAATTTGTTAACATTAGACTTGAAAACAACCATGTTGTAGTTGGTTGGAAAGCAGTCCGTGGTATTGTGTATCTAAATCTGACCAGAGGAAATGCTTCTTGGGTTTGAGCGTGATTAGTTTCTAGGATCTTCGACAAATATCATAACGCTGCTTATTTTCCCCCTTTTTCCTCCTCACACATAACGAAACGCTACGTAATCTTATTTTAAATGTACATATTTTCGATTCTCATTTTTAAAATCCCTCGATACAGCTTTGAGAAACAAAGGCGAAACCGGTAAGCTGACTCTCCCTTTTATTCTTTATTTTAAAACGCATTTTACTTTTAATCATGAATTATAAAAGTCTTCTCTTCACGATTGCGAGATTATATATATATATATATATATATATATATATATATATATATATATATAATGTTTTCTAATCGAAATATAACATTTATCATTTTGTACTACGTCTACAACGTCAATGTCGCCGTACGTGTGTGCGTTTTACTCTCTACCGTCCTTCCATAAATGATGTCTGCTTAATCGCATAATGGTAAATGGTTTCCTTTTTTATTTCCAGATGTAGTCAGCAATATTTGACTTTTCAAGATCTGCACATATTATGATTTTCTAATGTCCTTCTAGTCTTACATTTAATGGACGGCGTGTCTAATCTTTGTATATTTTGCTACACTTATATGGAACTAGCCTAGGTGCTCAGCGTTGCCCGGGTGTGCGTTGAGCAGAAAAAAAAAGGGGTAATTGGCAGGCAGGCTTGAAACCGGACTGTGAAGTGTAGAATATTGCTAGGGTGAGCCACCTAATCCAATGAAGATGTTGTGCTGAATGGATGCGATAATTGACAGAGTGTAGTTCCTGGCAGAAGTATAGAACAGTAAAACCCCTGAATGTCAGAGCAGCTGGCATTTGTAGAGTGGCACCTGGCCCTCCTGGCATGTTTAGCCAATCAGGTGCCTCAAAATAGAACCATCCACCATCCCTGACTAATTGTAGGCTGGCCCAATGGCAATTAGCATACCACTAATTGCTACTGAATAAATATGTTGAAATTAGTTAAATGGTCCATAATGGTGGAGAGGGAAGGTAAGCGCATTCTTGATTCTTAATTCTACCTGAAGAAGGAAAAGAACGTAAAAAAAAATTACGTCTTTACCCTTGCGTCCATCACCAAACCGGAAGTGGCGAAGGCTAGTCAATCAAAAAGAGGGGATGACTTTCGAAAATATCGGAGAAAAAAGCGACCCCTCCTTGTAGAAAAGTGTCCAATTGAGGGTGAAGGAATTAATATTTTTTTAGGCAATTTTTTCGATATTTGTCATCCAAAGTGTCGAGCTTCAAAATGATACCGATCTCGTGAAAATATGTTGCCTCGCTCGAAAGTTTTAGGCAGACATACAAACATACATACAAAAATGTAAACAGACAGGTGAAATTTATATTATAGATGCCATAACCACAGTTCTTAGTCATGATATTTTCTGTACGAGATGTTTTTGAAAAGTTGATATACTCCTAAATAATGTCCCAATGTTCCAATCTACTTGCTTCCCCACGAAGGCAGAGTCAGACATAGTCGGTTTTTAATGTGGGGAAAATCCAGCTCCCATAAAAGGTGCACTCTGGATAGGAAATAAAATAAAAATTGTCTCAGTCATCAAGGATCTCTCCTCCACTGACCGAGAACTGAAAAGGTTAAGTATAGCAGCAGTTACTACACTGTGATCTTGTCCTAATGTTATGTGGATTAGAAATTCTCTTTTATTTTGGAGTTGACCACACATGGCTCATTGTTGTAGGTAACGGGCGACTCCTTTATGGATGGTGGGAGTTGTAATTGAGATGTTTTTCAGTGAAAAGTGGCGTTTGATATATGGATAACCTGAATCACGGGTCAGGGTTAGAGTTGACAACACATTTATACAATTTATTATTATTTACTATTGGCAGAGTGAACTTTATATATAGACGAATGAAAGGTTTCTGAATTTTTAAGATGAGTACTGGTCATATGTACTATTTGGATTTTTCAGACCACTGTTCTCATCTTGAGTGTCATTTTCATGACATCCCGATCGATGTAGCCTCCGACCTTTTTCAGGTGTATCTAGACAAACTCGGGAATGCTTCTGTCGAACTCGGGAATCTGGACAAAATTTCAAACAGAACCTTTTATTTACTTCATAGGGTAACATGCTCTTATTCTGTCAGCCATGACTGCATAGAGATCCTAAGTAATTCGCAATTGTTTTTTCTAGTCGCCCACACTGAGGATTGAACCTTCAGGAGAATATCACTTTTTTACAAATGATTTTCCGAATACTCTAATCACTGCATCCAGATTTCAGAGTTTGGCAAGATACACCTGAACAAGGTCGCAGGTTACATAGATTGAAACGTTGCGAAAATGACACTCAAGATGAGAACAGTAGACCAAAGAATCAAAATTTGTCTTGGCCGTTTTTCTTTACGGCATATCAACCACTTTTCGGGTTATTTAATGCCGAATCCAGTTATTTTGGAAATAGTATTCATGTTGCATCCAGTTATTTTGTAGAAGGTTTTTATTCTTCAAGATTTTTGTATCTTCAATCGCTAGTTTGTAGTGTTTGGTTTGGTTGTTTTATAGTGACTTTATTGTTTTTGTTCTCTGCCCTGCAGAACATAAATGAGTTTTGCAATGGGAGAGGGAAAAGGGTTACAGTATTAATATTTGGTACAATCTAAGTTAGGAGACCAGTCAGGGAGTGAGAGAGATACAAAGAGAAAGGGGAAATAGGGAAAAGGGAAGGTGGGTTGCTGTGTTTGTTTTTAGTTTTGCAGAACATAATTAAGTTTTGCAAAAGGAAGTAGAAAAACAAAAAACATCAATGTTAGGTGCATTTCGTCTCTGGAAGCCAATATCTTTAGACAGCCTGATCTGGTAGCACCAAAGAATCCAAATAATACGAATAACCAATCCTCATCTCAAAAATTCAGAAATGTCATTTCTGTTGATGTCAGCTTGGATTGATGGTTTTAAAATTGGATGATCAAGGATTGTAAGATCATCACGAACGGTAATTTTAATCCCATCAAGGAATCTGTTGATTTTCGAAACGACCGCCATTACGGATTCTGCTAAACAGTTGATATTGATAACTGCAGACATAGCAGAGTTGACCTTGAGTCCGGTGCAGCAAGGGCTGAGAAGAGTTAACTTCATACTAGTTGCCTCCAAATGTCATATCGTTGTGTTTGGTTCTAAATGAAATTTTCTGCTAGACGCGGTTGTTCATGTTTACAATGTAAATATAACGCTTTAGTTTTATATACAGCAACTGTTAATCTAATGCCGAGTCATAATCGTTAAGATTAAACTTGTCACAGTTTTAACGATTGCTAATCATATATTGAGTTTTTAGGACTTAAACTATCATTTGTAAAATTTAGGTTATTCGGACTACTATTCTTATCTTTACTGTTTTTTTCCCCACAACGTTTTGATCCAAGTGACCTCTGACCTTTTTCAGGTGTATCTTGTCGAACTGTATGTATCATCCACACTGGGAATTAAACCTTCAACTTCCGGAAGACTGTTATATCTGAATTAACCTAGTAATTTATCCATCTAGCCACGGTCATTACAGATAATTCTAGTGTTAATATTTAATAATATTAATAATATTAATAGTGTTAAATCTATTCTTGTTTTTATATATACAATCTTACTGCTTATCACTAGGGCTAGGACAACAGCATATTTTTTATTATTATTTAGACTCTCAAGTGTGCATCTGTTAATATCTTATACATAGGGTGACGTGGTTCCCGGTTGATTAACAGTTTAGAATATATACTCGAGAGTCAAAACAGTGAAAATGACATGCTGTTCTCATAGCCCTACTTATCACTATAAATCACTACTTATCACTGTTGGCAACCTACACGTGGTACCCCTGCCAGAAATACCTGATGTATTTCTAGAAAGAATTGTCGAAGTGTGGAGTTCACATGGGTCAGCAACACATGAACTTCCTTCTGAATAGACTATAATCCGAGCATGTCTTTCTCATATAACAGTCATAATGGTGGTTTTAATAGTGTGAAACTGTAATGCTATTTCCTATATGTATATCCGCCCTTCATCACAAAATATGTAGTTTCTACACAGAAAGTCAACATCTCCATCAGGTTATCTATGTAGATGCAAGTGCATTCCCCCAATAAAGAATCTGAAGCTAATTATCCTGTGTCAAAGTCAGAGTCAGTAAGCACCTCTGTGAACAGAATTACTGTATCCACACTGACCATCTCGGTGGAACGAATTGTTGATCTTTTTTTCAAAAAAGTTATCTGAATTCTCGACATATGATTGAGATTTGCTTATGATTGGCATTGAAGGTTCTATACTCAATGTTTGCGATACTAAAAATTAAAGAATTATTAAATAGGGATAGGACGATTCCAATATTTTCCCCGATTCCGATACAATTACTGATTCCGTACTAAATTGCCGATTGCGATTCTTTACAAATCTCTAAATATTTAACTATAGATTTGTTTCCCCCAGTTTCTGTAAAATATACATGTTTAATGTGCAGATATTTTCCTAAACGCAAAAATACATTTGTAGAGGATGATACTTCGATCTTAGTTTTGCTGGTGATTTAAAATCAATAACTATTGACTATGTTATCGTTATTACCAGCAATGGAAGGTTTTGCTTTCGGACAATAGGTACAAAATTTTTCGATTCAGATACCGATTCGAATGTTCCGATTTTTCCGATTCCTGATTCCGATTAATCGTCCCAACATTTGGCATTAAAGGTTTTATACTCAATGTGAGCGATACTAAGAATTACACAATTATTACATCTAGACTATTTTGTTGAAACGAATAAAAATATTATTGATTTTATACTACAATTAAGCGGAATTGTTGATAAGACGCACTCGGCCTGGCGAATTGTCACAAGAATGAAACGTGGAATATTCTGTGTTGCTTAATTGCCATATTTACTTTTATAACTTACTACCTTGCTCTACGTATGTATTGAGCACTCTTGGACTTCACAGTGGCCGAAATGTTGTGAGAATAGCATTCAAAATGTGTTCATCCTATTTGGAGTCCAACATGCAAACTCCCACGTCTAACATTCACATGAATTAAAACAAATACATAGAAGATACTGCAACGGCTGGTGCAAAGAAAAGTGGGATCCCTCTATGGTGCTAGAAAACTTTTCTCACCTTCCAGTATCTTATATGTTTGCAGAATCACCATTTTCCCATGCATACAGTATTGTTGTCACATATGGGCTGGTGCACCAACCATAAGTTTCTCCCTTTCAGACAGAGTGCAAGTCTCTAATCAGTCGCACACAGTCTACAAAGCTCCAGCAACTTTCTCATCACCATAAATATTGTATCACTGTGCTTGTTTTACAAGCACTTCCATGGAATATGCTCCAACGAACTTCATGCCTTTGTACCCCCCCCTTAACCTAAATACTCCCTACCAATCCGACAATCAGCAAAATTCTCTCCTTCACTGTAGAAATCCAGGAGGCCTACTACTCTAATAGCTTCTTTCCATAAACTGCTAGCTTTGGAATTCCTTCCCTGCTCCCCGACTGTACCAACATGCAGAAATTTAAATCTAATATATAAAAGGCAAAATGTGTGTGTGTTTGTATGGCTCGCAAAAACATTCCACACCCACAACGGATTCTCCCGAGATCAATATCGTTTTCAAGCTCGATCCTTCGGACGACAAATATCGAAAAATTGGCCCAAAACATTCATTCCTCCACCCTTAGCTGAGCAGTTTTATACAAGGAGGGGTCGCTTTTTTCACTGACATTGGAGTTGGCTTGACTACGCTTAATTTCAACACTCGACTTCCAGTTACGCGATGGAGACATCGGCTAAGATGTTACATTTTATTTTTTTTCCTCCTTCGCGTTACGGGTTCGAGCCTGCCTGACTGCCTACAACCACTTTTTTAACATCTCTCTCCACCCGTGCTGCTTACTGTTGTTCTAATTTCCTCCCCCACCCGGGAACCCCCGCTACTACCACATTTTTGAACACCTCCCTCTACCCAGGCTGCCTACTGTTGTTTTGATTTCCCTCCTCCCTACACAACCTCTCCACACCCGGGCAACACCAAGTACTCCTTCTAGTGCAATATAAACAAACATATCACTCCATAGTTTCTTATTAATGATGTCCCGATAAATAAGGACCCTTACTTCATAGTAGCCCTTTACGTTTCACTGGCAATGTTCTTTGGTTGGAGTGAACAGCATTAAAACGTACAAAAAGTTCAAATAAGCCAAATAGTACAAAATATATATATATATATTTTTTACCCATTCTCATATTTCGCTTTTGCGAAATAATATGTCACTATCGAGAGAGGAGTTATCAAATTTTAATTTTGAGACATACATTTTTACGATGGCAGGGAAACCATTTATAACCTTGTGAAATCTGCAACACACTGCGATACCGAATCGTTATTGTCACGAGGGGACAATGCACGTAGGTCTGTGCGAAAAGCTGTGACAGTTTATGAAAAGATATCGCTTTATGAGCAATTATGGCTGCTTTTGACCTAGGAGGCAGAGACATAGATTTTCATGTCGAGCTGAATCATGGCTGAATCGTTTTGAAAGAAAAGGAAAGAAAAGACATACACACATACATACATACACACACACATACATATCTATGTATCATTTTAGTAACGGACAAAGCGTTTCTTTTTTTTTTTCATATTACTCCCTCGATTTCATTAATATTGCACCCCTTTAGAATAAAAACTGAACATATAATTGTGCTTTATGTCTGCAGGAATTTAAATGCTGGGCAACTGAATGAACATTTCGTTCGTAATAGATGCTAATTTTTTGCGATATGTATGTATGTATATATATATATATATATATATATATATATATATATATATATATATATATATATAATGCTTCTTATCTTGAGTTGAGCATACTGAGAAGTGATACAAGAATTACCATTAGGGTATAAAGCGATGCTCTTTGTGAAACAAATCGAGCTTAGGTATTTCGGACGATGTCAAAACATCGTTAATTCACAACTCACACAGCAGCCGCCGATTAGCGTAATGGTTAGGAGCCTTAACTGTCGTAAAGGCGGTCGGGTTTCGATCCTGGCTTGAAGTAGTTGCCTGTCTAGCCGCACTGAGGAGCTGTGAAACAGCGAAACAGTACCGTATGTGGATGACTATATATATATAACAGAGAAGTGAATTTAATTATGTATGATTTCAAATTGTATAATTATGTATGAATCCAAACTCAAATTAATAAATAATTTAATATAACCGTAAATTGTAAAGTTTTTTTAGTATATGCACACATGTGTAATAGATTATAATTATTGATATTATTTTCATAAGTATGCAAACATTAATTAGAATTCATAAATTTACTAATTAATAAATAGAACATGTTTTGCAGAATATTCCTAAATTAATAGAAATTGTTAATACGAATACATGGGTTTAGTGACTTTATTTCTAAAATTCAAAATGGCGTAATGGAAATATATAAGGTATTTGCAGCTTCTCTTCCAATTTTCAAATTTTAATCATGCCAAAACAGACTTAATTTCCTTTGAACGGATTCATTGTTTGCTATTTTTCTCATGAGTTAAGGGCAAAATAGATTCACTAATTGATATAATAATTAAGTGATTGGTTTTGTGCTACGAAACAGATACTGTCAAGAATTTTAAATATCAACTGAATTAAAGGAATAAATTATAAGATGGTCAACATAATGAACTTTGGAAAATAAACTTTTGTCATTCATTCACTACATGTGTGTGTGTGTGAGTTTCTTCCTCATAGGTTCCGAAACGGCTGAGTCTGTCTTTTGCAAATTTCACACAAAGATAATTTATTTTTCTGGCAGTGTTCTGAGATATGTTTTTCACAGAAATTTATCCGATAAGTATCGAAAATTGAAAAATCGGATTTTAAAAATAGTCTTTATTTTCTTATAGAAGAAAGGGAATGTTGAAACCCCTCCAATTCTTCATTCTCCATACATTTTACCTTTCTTTTTATAATAATATATATAACTCAGTTTTTTTAATACCCATTTGTGAATTATTTCACGGAATTCTGTCTTTTGGATGACCTCGAAATATCTTCCAGTAATGGGATGCCTTTGGATTCTTTACATGTGGATACTCCACTTTAACCAAATTATTTTGGATTTTACCGTCCTTAGATCTTCCATTCTTCAATCGAACATCCATTCACGTGAAATCATTTTTCACTTTTCCCTTTCTCTCTGCTTCACTGTTTTTTTTTTTTTGTTTTATAAACTTTTAGCAAGTACGTTCTATGACTCACTTGAAGTTTCATTAAATACTTTCTAAGCAAAATCCGATTCCGCACTTTGCTAATTCCTCCCCTTCTAATGAGAAGGAAAGTATTTCTTTCGAAACTCCGTGGATTAAGGACAATCTACTTCTTTTATGTTTCCTTTTTGAAAGATAAATACATTTTTAACTCTTCCTAAAGTGTTTATCAACAAATTTTATGAACTTTATATATATACACACACATATATCTAGAGAGAGAAATAAAAAGGAACAAACCGTATTATGTGTTCATCAACGTTTCGTCTTTATTTCGAGACTTCCTCTGAATGAATGAGATTAAGAAACAACAAGTACCAGTACAAAATATTTGAAAATGTTTCCCATGCACAGTGTGATGCAGTTCTATTTCAGAAAAACGGAAAAAGACGTTGGAAATTCAGGTTTCTATAACATAACGACTATATGACGTCACTAAAATTTCCCTCTCTTTAACAGCGCCAGCCCTCCCTCCTCCTTTTTGAATTTCCAACGTCTTTTTCCGTTTTTCTGAAATAGAACTGGATCACACTGTGCACGTGAAACATTTTCAAATATTTTTTACTGGTATTTTTTGTTTCTTAATCTCATTCATCCAGAGGAAGTCTCGAAATAAAGACGAAACGTTGATGAACAGAGAATACGGTTTGCTTCTTTTTATTTCTCTATTTTGCCGGAATACTATTTCCATTATTTTCATCATACACACATACACACACACACACACACACACACACATATATATATATATATATATATATATATATATATATGTGTGTGTGTGTGTGTGTGTGTATAATATAAAGCTGAATGTGTGTGTGTGTGTGTGTGTGTGTGTGTGTGTGCGTGTGTCTGGTCACGAATAGGGTCCTATATGGTTGACTATTTTAAAAAACTGATTACATATAATGATAGAAGATGTATCGAAACACAGGAATGGGTATGTTTGATCTGGCAGAATGGTGGTTCATTAAAATTGGGGGGGGGTCTACGTTCGCGCCTGGTCCACGAAGTATAGAAATAAAAAATTTAAAAATTAAAAAAAAAAACGTTTACAAGTGTTTTTGATATAGATATACATGAGAATACTTTGATAAGTATGTTTTAACTTAAATAGGGATGGTATAATAAAATTGTGGAGTCTGCGTTCACGCCTGGCCTCCATAGAATAGAAATAGGCACAAACTTTAATAAAGACTTTTCATATCTATCTGCGTAAGTATACTTTGATAACTATGTTTAAGTTTGAAGAAATATGGTATGATAAAAGTATGGGGTGTTCGTTCGTGCCTGACCTCCATAAAATCGAAATATGTCACAAAGTTTAACAAGGTTTTTAAATATGGATCCACAGAATATTGTGATAAGTGTTTCAGTATGAACAGGTATAGTATAATAAATTATGGGGTGTATCTATTTTATTTTTACTTTCATCATATTTTGTTTTGGTTTTGATACCCCTAAACTCGAAGCTATCTCTTTACAATCCTTCCTTTTCATAACCTATCACACTTTAATGAATCAGAGTTCATTTTCTGTAGACTGTTTTTGAACCAAGTCAACGACGGGTACTTTTGCTAGTATATATATATATATATATATATATATATATATATATATATATATTATGGCAGTAGAGTTTAGTTTCCTAGAAGTAAAAGTACATCCAATGAAACAACATGTGTTTACCAAAAAGTGCTCAGTCAGTAAACAGAGCAGGTATATTAAATTTATTTATTCAAACATTGATGGTTACGTATGTGGATACATGTTTCTGTAATCACCCGTGCTTGGGAGATTACGTCTTCAGGCCATGAATTATCTTCAAAAAGAGTTTTCGAAGATAATTCATGGCCTGAAGACGAAACCATCAGTGTTTGTATAAATAAATTATATATATATATATATATATATATATATACATATTTATATATATATACATATATATATACATATATATATACATATATATATATACATTATATATATACATTATATATATACATTATATATATACATTATATATATACATTATATATATATATATATAAAGAACAAGTAGTTAATAAAATATGTTAACAAACACTTTGAAAAAGAGTTAAAAGCATATTCAATTTTAAAAAGGAAGCACAAAATAAATGGATAGTTCTTAATCTGCAGAGTTTAGAAGAAATACTTTCCTTCTCATCAGAGGGTAGGATTTAGCAAAATGCGGGAACGGATTTTGCTTGCAAAGAATTTAATGAAACTACAAGTGAGTCATAGACATTGGTAGCAAATAGTGAAGCAGAGGGAATAGGGCGAAGAAAAAGGTAATTTCACGTGCACAGATAGTCTGGTGAAGGGTAAAATATCCAATAATGGTAAAATCCCAAAATGCAGAATCCAAAAAACTTGGTTAAATTTTCATTTCCACAAGTAGAATCCAAGCGAATCGCGTAATTGGAATATGATCCAAAGTAATCCAAAAGGCAGAAATCCATGGAATAATTCACAAATGGGTACAAGGAAAAGGGAATGAGTTCAAATAATATTATTAAAAGATAAGAGTGCGTAGAAAAAAAGAAATGGAAGAAATTTAAAATACGACTGTCAAGGCTGGGCTAATTTAAGAAAATATATGTATATATACGCATATACATGTATTTACATATACATACAGACATACATTACATACACGCATCCATATACCCATCTATATATAGATACGCATATATCTATATATATATTCACACACACACACACACATATATATATATTAATTTACACACACACACATATATATATTCACACGTGTGCACACATATATCTTCACACACGCGCACATACACACACACACACACACACACACTATATATATATATATATATATATATATATATATATATATATTCTCGCACACACATATATTTCTTTTGTCTGCTGAAAACTATATTCTAAAAGCATTTTTCTTTTGAGGAGGCGGTCTATTAAACATCTTTTTTCATTTTATGATGAATTTATACACTTCGCCAATCGTGTTGGACATTAACAAACAAACAAAAAAGGAGACACTTCTAAAGAAAACAAAGAAGCATTAAAAGAAAAGAGAGAGAAAAAAAGAAAGGAACTTAAGGAACCAAGCAAAATGTCTAGTCATTTTCTTGAACTAAAAACCTCTGCAGGCATCAAACGTCATAAACGGGAATTATGCTCACGTATGGAAAATATAAAAGTTCACAGACAACGTCTTATGCTTCTGGTTTTAACTAAAATACACTCGAAAGAGCTTGTAATTTGAAAAAGCAAAGAAAAACAAAAACAAAAGGAAGAGGAGGCATATACGAATCGTTTAATAGATGTTCAAATCAACGATAGAATAATTTTTTTCATCATGATGCTGTAATATTTTGATTTATATCTTCATGTCACTCATATTTTGTAACTTCTTTTGAAGGGCGGGAAGAACGATTGAGGAGAGTCATTTTTTATCTTCTTTATTTGTATTCATTTATTTATTTATTTATTTATTTTTTTTGCATGTGCGAGTATCTTTTGCTGGCGAGTGATGAGATGTTCTCTGATTTGTTATATATATATATATATATATATATATATATATATATATATATATATATATATATATATATATATATATATATATATATCTTTAATGCTCTCTTGTATTTCTTTACATTTAAACGTATAAAGAAACCCAGCGTTTCCTGCAAGCGATAACTTCCAACTAAAAATTACCGAGTGTAATAAGTTCGGCAAGGAGAGAAAAATGAAAGAAAGAAAAGAAACAGAATAATAACTTGTTACGTCTCTGCATTTCCTCTTCTATTTATTTTGCTTCATTTTATTTGTTTCCTTTTTCGTTCTTAAAGCTATACTTACATAAAAGCTGTAAGAAGTATTACATAGAACCATTGCTTATAACTACGTCCGAAACATAATTAAGTTATGTGACCAAATTACCATTAAAAAGCGACCTAATTTCAATTTCTTCTCCATTTATTTGGACTTATTTTTTCCTTTGTTTTTTTTTCTTTATTTTTTCTATTTATTGGTTGGTTGTTTTTGTTTTACGGCATATCAACCCTTTTCAGGTCATTTAATGCCTAATCCAGTGATTTTGAAAAAAATTTATTAATAGAATATATATATATATATATATATATATATATATATATATTTTTTTTTTTTTTTTTTTTTTCAAGTCGGTTTCTATTTAACCCATAGTTGGGATCTAACAGGTACTACCATTCCGGATCAGAGTGAACCTGGGAAAAATGGCAATTAAAGGGTAGCTCTACACTCCCCCAAAGCACTCAAGTTGGACCTTACCATCGGATATAATTGAAGGTCATATCCAGGACCTTTTCTTCTTAAATCTGTTGCTGTTTTTGCTTTATCAACTTTTTTCATGTATTTTAATGCCAAATCCAGTTATTTTGAAGAAAAGTTTTTTAATAGAATACATGTTTTTTCCAAGTCGGTTTATATTTAACCCATAGTTGGGACCCTAACAGGTACTACCACTCTGGGTTAGAGTGGACATGAGAACAATGGCAATTAAATAGTAGCTCTACACTCCCCAAAACCCGCAAGCTGGGGCCTCACCATCGGATATAGTTTAAGGTCATATCCAGGACCTCTTAAATCCGTGCTTACATAAATGTGAAAAGAGAGATTGCTTATAATATTTCCTTATAAACAAGAAATAATAGGTTTGATGGGCAAATCACAATTTACAAGGGACCTTAACTTTTATCTAGGTGTTCTGCTTCGTTCTTCTCCTTTTTCCTTTGTTTTACTTTCATTTCTTAAAGCTGTACTTACATAAAGTAAAAATGGGAATTATATGAAACCCATGTTTACAACTACGTCCGCATGCCAAATCAGATGACCAATTTACAATAAAAATTATATATGCCGTTCAAGTTTACTGTACTTCTTTTGTTTCAGTCTTTCCTTTATTTTCTTCCATTTTACATTTTTTGCTTACTTAAAGTCGTGCTTACATAAACATGGAAAACTGAATTTAAAAGAACATGCTTACAAGATGTCCACAAAACTAGGACATAGGAGCAACTTACAATCAAAAACTAATCTAGTGTTCAGTACCAAATTAGAACACGTGTGTAATTTATCAAATAAGAGCAATGTGTAGACACAGCAGCTTAGAAAGAAATGGCCGCTGAGTTCGAGGTTTATACAAAAAATGAAACTAGCAGAAATCCTTACTTTGCATACAAATTATACAAATAATTATTTCTAAGGAAAATTTGCTTCGGTCAAAAATGAGGTTTTCATATATAGAACAAAGAAGTCCATCTTTTAAACATTCCCATTCCCAACCATAAATTGATTGCAAATAACGGTTCATGTAATCTTACAGATTTTACACCTCCAAGAACTGAATATTAACCGATGCTTGAAAATCCACTGAATCATTTTGAAATTGTCAGCCAACTTTATGACAAATTGGAATATCGTTATTTCTTCAGTCCACATGGAATCATTGCCATAAATATCATTTACAAAATTTGTTGGAAGCATTGTAAGAACACAGTGGCCATTTTCTTTCTAGGCCGCTGTTTATTTATTTGCTTCTTCACTGAGCAAATTAGGCTCAAGGCCGTTTTTTAACGTGGGGAGGAAAAACCAGCTCCCCTAAGGGGGCACTCTGGCAGGGTCCAAAATTAGCAATTGTCTGATATGAAGGGTTTCCCCCACATTGACCAAACTAATTGACTTAAAAAGCAATTGTCCGATATGAATGGTTGCCCCCACATTGACCAGAACTGATTACTTCCTTTTCCGCTCCTGGTCCGAAGGCCAACAACAGCCTCTGCGCAAAGCTTTCTTTCTTTCTAGGCCACTGTGTCTAAACATTACACAACTTAATAATAGACTAAAGAAATTTGATGTTCATACGTATGTTATCACCCACTACTCCTTTTTTTTTTTTTAAAGTGGGATCATACAATCATAGACAATACAATACAAAAAAAGTAATATTTTAGAAATAACTGCGATTAACAGTTCAATGTACATAGTAAATTACAGAGTTCGCACCCCAAGAATTAGCTATTAACCGACACTTGGCAATCCATTGAATTATTTTGAAATTCTCAGGCAGCTTCATGACTAGTTTGAATAATGTTATTCCTTTAGTCCGCATGGAATTATTGCCATAAAGATCATTTACAAGATTTGTTGGAAGCATTCTATAAACTCAGTGGCCATTTTCTTTTTAGGCCCCTGTGTCTGCATATTACCAAGCAAGTCAAGGAGATTCCGTACTTAGATACACAGAACACCCTGCTAACCAGCGTCAGAAGTCTTAGGCACTAGAAGCAAAATACCTCAAAGTCAAGATAACCGTCGTCATCTTGGACAAATACAATTCAATTGCAAGCACACACTTTGGTCGAAACTGCAACATTAATACACACTCGTAAACATTGCAACTAAACCTACTAGACACTGTTGTTTGCACAGAGTTTTGTCAAGACACCGACACAAACTTAATTCCATTTAGAAGTAACCATGTCAAAATCTGTACATATTTATACTCCTATAATTTATTTATTTTTTACTTTTTAAATCATTACTATATATTGGGTCCAATATAATATATAATCATAAATACGAAATTTGCATTAATCAAAATATTATATTTAAGCGTATTTTATGACCAGGCAATACCGGGCGGCCGGCTAGTTATATATTAAGCCCAATGACTGTGTGATTGTGTGGTGTTTATATGTTCTCTACAGAAATAAATGTTAAAAAATCTACATAAAATCCAAAAGTGTATTCGTATGTAAAAACTACCGGGGAAAACAATGGAAGCATTCTTAAATCTCTAAGTGCACCTCTCAAAATTCAAATATATCTTACTTTTATGGAATTTAAGTCTTCTGGCTGACGAAATATCTCCGAACTGCAAAATATATTCCTATTTTGATGAAACTGACATCATATGTATAAAATACTCAAGGGAAGACAATAGAAGTGTTCTCAGACCTGTAATTACATTTTCATATCCTCCTGTACCGATTGACTGTATCTCTCCTGCCCGTGAAACACCTAAATGTCCTCCAGCGCCTTCTGTTCTCGTTTTTCTGTGACAAAAAGAGGCTCTGGGTTTTAGGCAGGTGCATATTCAACATCTATATAAGATGGAGTTGGAGATGCCTGACTTTCATGTTATCGACATGCCAAGAGACTGGCTTTCATCAGTCAAACTTAACAGAGGAATATGTGTGGAATCCCGCGGTTGTTAGCGCCATTCCCGGTCATTATATGCATAGGGACAAACCACAGTTCTTCGGAGAGTGCAGTGCAGAGCTACGATAAAAGAGCTTCCTCATTTCAGCGACCTTTCTAAGTCTTCTAGACAGAAATTCCCTGAAGGATTATCAAGGACCTCTTGAAAATCCGTTCGTCTGGCAGTTGGAGTGGCTGAAAGGAAGGATTCGCTCTGAATTGGACTGGGTGCCAGATACAAGTCATTTTAACAATTCTGATTGGCCTAGGATGCGTAACACCTCCATGTTATACAACAGTTTTGAAGTGGAGAAATCAACCGAGTGTTCCTGTTATAACACGCTTGAAAAAAGAAATGCTTGGGTATGCATTTTCTGAATGCTGCAAACTCCGGCCATACCGGGGTTAGTGAGGTGATAACTCTTATCGGTCCCAAGCAGCCTCTGCCAGTAAATCTATCCTACGTAATTGATAACGCCAGGTCGACGTGGGAGAGGAAGAAAAAAATGGTGTTTCTCCTGATTCTGACCATAGCAAAATGGTGGTGGAGACGTTGTAGTAAATATGTTAGTATTATCAGCTTATTTCCCAGATAGTCGACAGTAAGCGCTGAAAACGATAACTGAGTCCAGTGAAAAAGTAAAGTTTTTAGTGACTTGTATGAAAATAAACTCTTTATATTTATCTATATATCTATAAAAGTGAAATTGTCTTTCTGTCTGTCTGTGTACATTTCCCTACCAAACTACTCTGTCAATTTTCAGTCTACAGACTTGAGATTTAAAATAAGAGGTATTGAGATAAAGGAAAATCTTTTTAACCAGTTTTCGGCCAGAAATTTGGCTGTCAATGGGTCAAAGTTCAACGATTTGATCTTTGAAAACTCTACCAAACTTCTCCGCCAATTTTAGGTCTAAACACTCGAAATTTTAGATGTAGCTTACATGAACATGGATCAAACAATTTAATTTGAGTCCAAAAAAATAAATGTTAAGGGGTTAAAATTGAGGTCAAAGTTTTTAAAAATTTTGACCTCTGCGGTCTCTACCAAATTACTCAGCCAATGTTTGATCTAAACATTTGAAATTTCACATAGGGCAAGCTTTTTAATCCGTTTTTAGACGAAAACTTGGCTGCCAAGGGGTCAAAGTTTTTAAAAAATTGTACCTTTGCGGTCCCTAGTAAACTATTCAGCCAATTTTGGGTCTAAACATTTGAACTTTTACATAAAGGGTATTCGGATATGCAGCAAGCTTTTTTTAATCAGTTTTTGGACGAAAAATTGGCTGCCAAGAGGTCAAAGTTGAAAGAGTTGACCTTTGCAGACTCTACCAAACTCCTCCGCGTTTTTTGGGTCTAAATACTTGAAATTTTTGATGTAGGTTACCTGGCCATGAGTCATAGAGCCCGAGTAAAGCCAGGATGAACTACTAGTAAATTTATAAAATTATTTGTTCAAAAACATAATTCTTATGTCGATGGGACAGAAGTTAAAGCTTAGATGACAGTTCAGGACCTATCAGGTTGGCAACTCCTTTTTGAACCCTGTCTGGTGAATTATTTAAGCTTCATGATTATCAGTTTTCATAATCGAGCAGACATATATTTTCGAAAAAATCAAAATAACAAAATATGAAGTGAAAATATCATACTGTGTATTTTCTTATGCGTTATAAATGTTTCATAACTGTTCGGACAATTTTAAGTATTATATATATCATTTAAAAATATTCCAAAATAGCTATTCTTCAGACGGCTAAATACACTATTTATACATATGTATGAATACATTCATAATCTCTGTTTTTAGAGAACAAGCAGTTGGACATACCTACACACCATATTTATATTTTGTTTTTGTAAAAGCTTCATTATAATAAAAAGTACGTCACAATCATGTTGACACACCGGTTCTCGCCAGATCACCGGTTAAGCAACGTTGATTCTCGCCAGTACCAGATGGGTGACCATTTGGGAAGGCTAGGCGCTGTATGTACCTTCTGAAAAAAGAACTCCTCGCTACAAAAGCATCTACAAAGTTGTGGATGGCCGATGCCCCTCCAGGGGCTGAAGTCTATGAATGGGATGGATATGTATGTTTGTGTTCCAACTACAGAGGCCCAAGGGTATGGATTAAGTATAATAATCCTAATCTTTATCAAATATAGTCTCATTTTGTGATAATTCGGATATTCTTTTTTTTAATTTTACACCTGTATCCAGCTTGAAATAAAAAGTAATACCAAAATAATGATTCACTAGCAGAACTATATCTATATCTATATATATTGTGTATATTTAGGTAGCATTTTCTCATATAGACAAATATTATTGAATAGCATGGAATTATTCTGTTTTACAACTTTCCTTTTTATCTTCTCCAATCTCCGAATAGTCCTTTTTGTGTTTTTCTCGAAATTGTATATGTTGGATCCATAATCGCGAGCGCTTTCGACAGAAGTACTTCTATCATCCTCAGGCATATTGTAGAAATAAATGTCTAAATCTATATATATATATATATATATATATATATATATATATATAGATATATATATATAGATATATATATATATATATATATAAAAAACTTTAGTTCCTTGAGTTAGAATCGAAATCGAAACCAAAACTTACGAAGACTACTTGATAAAATTATTTATAAAAAAATAAAAATAAATTACTAAGGTGCCATCAGCTGAAACCAAAACCCAGACTTATGAAGAGTTTTTGATAAAATTATTTTTTAAAAAATAGATTATTGGAGTGCCATTAGCTATAATGGTAACCGAATTCAAAACTTATGAGGAATTCTTGGTAAAATTATAAAAAAAAATAGATAACTTGAGTGTCATCAGCTATAATCGAAATCAAAACCGAAACCAAAACGTATGAAGAAGTCTTGGTAGAATTATTTATTACAAGAAATGGAAGTGCATAACAATTAAACGACCTGGATGTAAACGTGACACAGAAAATAACACACACGCTATCGTCTTAATATATAGATTCTGGGTTTCGATGTAGTTTTTGTGTTTAATGTATTTAATGCAATACATATGGTTGAGTCAAAAGCGATCATGCTGGAATGGGTTATAAGATGTATTTTTTATTAGGGAAATGCTATAAAAATAGTAAAATGTCTTTCGTGTTCGGACATTTTTTTTTCTTTACTTTATTTTATTTATCTGCATCGTTTTAGAATTTGGACTTTCAGGAAATCTGCAACATAGATTTCTACTTATTCCCATAATAAAAGAAATCGTCCAAATAGGAAATAAAGAAAATTACACACACACACACACACACACACACACACACACACACACACACACACACACACACACACACACACATATATATTAGTGTTGGGTCGATTAATCGGAATCGGGAATAGAAAAAAAATCGGACATTTTGGGGTATTGGAATCGGTAAAATTTCTGCCTTTTTCCCGATACCAACAATGGTTCTTTTAGTTGGCTTTTTTTAAATTTGATTTTCTTTAAAGAAAAATATTCTACTGCTAATAGTAATACTAAAATAATGAATATATATTGATTTTAAACTATTAGTAAAACTAAAATCGATAGATCATCCCTCACAAGTGCATCCTCACGTTTAAAAAAAAACATCTGGACATTTAACATGCGTTTTTACGGTAATCGTGAAAAATAACAACTTTATAGTTAAATATTTAATGATTTAAAAAGAATCGGTATCGGAACCGGGAATTTAATATGGAATCGGTAAAAATACGGGAATCGTCCCATCCCATATATATATATATATATATATATATATATATATATATATATATATATATATATATATATATATATGTACTGGAATATATGAAATAGATAGATAGATAGAGAGAGAGAGAGAGAGAGAGAGAGAGGGGGGAGTTGCGTGCGTGTCAGATGCGTTTGACATGTTAAGGGTTCATTTCAGGTTGTTCGTAGTAACTAAGATGCATCAACATATATATATATATATATATATATATATATATATATATATATATATATATTGGAGAGTTAAAAGAAAAAGGTTAACATCGATTATTTAAAAGGAGATTTATCGAGATAATGCAATTTTTTTTTGAGCTTATATAGGGTATACATAAAATAATAAAATAACTATATAAAAATATGTACTAATTCATACAGATTTATTTGTTTATTCAATAAGGATGATGCATCAATTAGGGGTGTAGGATAAGTAAAACTCTTTATACCATGGTATTTCGAAGCCTAATGCTTCTCATCCTTATTGAATAAATTAATAAATCTATATGCATTAGTATATAGATTTATATTGTCAGTTTCTTATTTTGATTCTATCTCTCTCTCTCTCTCTATATATATATATATATATATATATATATATATATATATACACTTGTGCCCGATATTATTCATACCCCCCTTGAAAATTGAGTTTATTAGGTGTAACTTTTGTAAGAATTTATTGTTTACGTCCATATTGATACATATTCTTAATAAACCTCTTCTGATCATTTTCGTCATTTTAAAATCTCGGGATACTTGTAATAAAAGAAATATACAGCTATTTATAAAATCTGCAATGTTCAAAAATAATCATACCCCCTTATTTTTTCAGTATTAATCGAGTTTCTGACTGTTTGTTTTCTGTTTGATTCTTATTTTGAATGCTTTTATACAACCTTTGATTAATTTCATTTCGTTTTTTGCATTTTTCAGAAATTAAAATGATATCAACTGAAAACCAATAAAAGAATAAAAATTATTAGAATGAGGAAGAAAAAAGAGCTTAGTAATGATCTTAGGACTAAAATTGTGAATTCACATAAGGATGGTTTAGGTTACAAGTCAATTTCCAAGAAATTTGAGGTCCCTACAGCAACAGTACAGAGCATCATCAAAAAATTCCAGAGCCACCACACAACAAACAACTTGATTGGTAGAGGAAGGAAAAGGAAACTGTCTGCTAGAGCCACCAGGAATATTGTAAGAAGTGTTAATGCAAATCCAACCACCACTAATAAGGACAGTTTAGAAAATCTGGAGTCTTCTGGCATAAAAATATCAAGGCAAACATTGCAAAGGACTCTGCATGAAAATGGTCTGAAAGGAAGAAGACCAAGAAGGACTCCATTGCACACCGGAAAACACCTTGCAGCACGTCTAAAGTTTGCTAGGACCCATGTGAATTCTCCAGACTCCGTTTTCTCAAGTATTTTGTGGACTGACGAAACAAAAATTGAATTGTTTGGCCATATGGATGCTTCTTACGTTTGAAGGAAGAAAGGAGAAGCTTACAACCCAAAGAACACCATACCCACGGTGAAACATGGTGGTGGTAGCCTAATGTTTTGGGGCTCCTTTTCGGCTAGTGGTCCAGGTAGTTTGGTCAAGATAGATGGAACCATGAAGAAGGAGCAATATTTGGAGATACTCCAGAAAAACATTAGACAGGATGCGGAGAAGCTCCATTTAGGACCAAACTGGGTCCTTCAACAGGATAATGATCCAAAACATACTGCCAAAATAGTCAAGAATAGGTTTGAGGATAATCAAATTAATGTTTTGGAATGGCCTAGCCAGAGTCCCGACCTGAACCCTATCGAAAACCTCTGGCACATATTGAAAACTGAGGTTAAAAAGCGGAAACCTAGAAATTTGAGGGATTTGGAGAACTACTGCATTGAAGAATGGTCAAAACTCAGTGTTGATACTTGTAAAAACCTTGTTGATAAATATCCCAAACGGTTACAGGCAGTTATTAAGAATAAAGGGCATGCTATTGACTATTAGTAAGAGAGGTATGAATAATTTTGAACTAGTGCCATTATTGTTTTTCTTTGTATAATGTTTCAAACTTGCATAATTTATTTATTTGTTGAGTTTAAATTAAATGCTTATGCTTGATTTATTGTTTGAAATCCCTTTAATATTGTCTACCTTCTGGTTTGAGCAATATTCTTATAGAAATCTCAAAGATCCGAGGGGTATGAATAATATCGGGCACAAGTGTATATATATATATATATATATATATATATATATATATATATGAAAATTTTTTTGGGGGGTACAGAATTTAATAATGGCTAAATATAGACCAATCAACAAGACGATTTTAAAAATAAAAAATGAAAATAAAGGTTAGCTAACCAGGTGTCGTTCCTCGAGCAAAATATGATTTTTTAAAAAAGTCATGAATATGGCGGAGGACAAAAAGACGAAAAATAAACGGGGGGAAAATTACATAGGAGCCTAATTAAGTCCTAAAAGATTTTCTTTGTTTGCAAAGAGAAGTCTCAAAGACTTCATAAAAATAGTCTCTAGAATTTTTAAATGAAAGGGCGAGTGCGACTTATTCAAGATCGTAAATATGTCAGCACTGAAGCACTAAGCAAAAAGAAAATCATTTAGGACTTAATTTGGTCTCTATGTAAATCTCCCCCGTTTATTTTTCGCTTTTTTTCTCCCTCGCCAATATTCAGGACTTTTTTTTAATCATATTTTCCTCGATTGAGCGAGGAACAAAACCTGGTTAGCTAACCTTTATTTTAATTTTATATTTTTTAAATCATCATGTTGATTGCTCTGAATTTAGCTAATATATATATATATATATATATATATATATATATATATATATATATATATGATGATTTCAATGTCTTGTCAGACGAGTGCTACCCCTCAGATACTTAAAGTCCATGAGCCCAAAAATGACTTCCATCGCCACAGAACCATTTTAATAGACAAGGGAGTATCTCTACACAGATGATGTTACAGAGTCTTAGCTTTGTACGACAGCTAAGTCTCTCTCTCTCAGTTTAAAATGTTGAGAACAAGCAAGAGCAAGATAGCCAACAACAAGTTAGACTACAACCAGCTTAAGTCGGGTACTGGTCTCCCGCTTTATGGTTTTTTTAAATCAGAGATTTGCTTCTCCTAGAAAGGTTGCCTTCACCACGGCTTACGGAAGCCCTCTTCACTCGAACACATATACACACGGTGCTAGTTGGCCGTTGACCCCGAAAAAGGGTTCATTCAATCAAAGGGCGAATATATATATATATATATATATATATATATATACATGCACACTGGACCATCCATTCACGTGAAATCATTTTTCCCCATTCCTTCTGCTTCACTAGATTTTTAACTTTTACCAATAGGCTCTATGGCTTACTTGTAGTTTTATTAAATACTTTGCAAGCAAAATCCGATTCCGCATTTTGCTAACTTCTACCCTCTGATGAGAAGGAAAGTATTTCTTTCGAGACTCTGTGGATAAAGGACTATCCACTTAATTTGTTTCTCCTTTTTTTTTTTTTGAAAATTAAATCTGTTTTTAACTCTTCTTCAAGTGTTTTAACATGTTTTATTAATTATTCGTTCTTTATATATATATATATATATATATATATATATATATATATATATATATATATATATATGGAAATAAACAAAAAGACTGGCTAATTGGAGCAAAATTCATTATCAATGCCTGTGTTAATTGCTGGTGGCCTAGAGGTAAAATGTTAGCTTATGGAGTCATAACTAACCTTTTATTGGGTTCCAACATCTCAACTGACAGTAATTTTAAATTCCTTCACTGATGATTGCGCAAGCATGAAACACTAGTGCCTGTAATTCTGCAAATAATTGTCGATCATAATGTGTAAAATGTTAGCATTATATACATATATGATTCTGTTAAACACACACACATATACTAGCAGACCGCCCGGCATTGCCCGGTCATAAATACGCTTAAATATGATATTTTGATTAATGCAGATTTCGTATTTATTATTATATTATATGGGACCAAATATATAGTGATGAATTAAAAAGTTTCTAAAATAATTACTTATATGCCACAACCTAGAAACGAAACCAAAAAGTTTAGCTTCCGATGCACTTTTTCTTTCACGTTAATGCCTAAGCTATAAAGACATCTTTGCTACAAGGCTGAAAGTTAAAACATGAACCAACAGCTATTACGTCATGCATGCATATTTGTAATGCCGTCATTCGATTTTCACCTGGCAAATTCCAATTTTTTAAAATTTTCACACTTTTGCACAGATTTTCCCAGGCTAAAAACCAAATATAAAGTTTTGCATGGATTCGAATACCCTATATATTAAGTTTCATGTATGTAGACTAAAAACTGACAGAGAAGTTTAGTGGGCAAATTTTTTTAAACAAATACATATATACGCATGCCTAAATATTAGTGACTGCCAAATTTATGGAATAATTTTGATTTTTGTAACACAGTCTGTCTTTAAAAATCTTCCAAAAATCAGGTAATTATCTCATCAATATAAAATTTTATTAAGTAATAAGTAATGCGTGTAATTTTGTTTTTCATATTCGTTGTATAAATATATTTTGGGGACTTCATCTCTCCATTTCCTCATTTTTCCCTTGTTCAACCCCTTTAAAACCAATGGATCCATTAAGCACACACTCATTTTGTGGTAGGAGGTTGAACGAGTGTAGAAATACAAAAAAAATTCACAGACTGCCTTCGAGATCGAAGATCGAAATACAAAATCTGAATGTATTTAATTTTTTTATCTTTTGTGTTTTGAAATGTGAGATTCATTGAATATTTCATCAATAATTATCTTTCAAATGAGGATAATTTTTTTACGAAAACTCCAAAGTAGGCATACTTTTAAATCTTTAAAAATAAATTAAAAATTTAATTTTAGAATGTGTAAACTTCCCATGTACCAGTACATAAAGAATGCTTTAAAGAACCGATACCAAAAACAAAAAAAAAGAAAAGAAAAAACACGGTGTGAAAATTATAAGTATTAATTGTATCTGCATATCACGTTCTTTTTTTTTTTAATATATGGCAGCCCGTTACGGTTTACAAAAAGTTCTTATCTCCCTTTTCAAAAATTAACTATGAAGACATGGATTTCCGTAGATGATGGTTGTGACATTCCAACAAGTTGCATCCCGTCAGAGATTTCCAACAACGGCCCTTTTAAGGGCAAGCAAATTCTAATGAAAGTCTTTGTCAACTTGATTTATGCAATAAAGAATTCGGGAAAATACAGTATGATCTAGTTTATAGAAAAAAGGGTGTGGCTCATTGGTTATTATTAATTAGAAAATAAGGAAAAATGATTTTAATCATGAAATCAAAAACTGACTAAAAATGATATTGAAACAGAAAAACAATGCTAAAAAATTATGTTTGATGTAAAAATAGAAAAAAAAAACGTTTTTCTTTACTTTTAACAAATATTAGGAAAAATTTAAAGCTTTATTGATAAATTATTCTGAAGGAAAAACATTATAAAGTTAAAATTTCACCATAAATAACGTTTGTAATTATAATTTAATTCAATTATTTGTTAAAAATGTATTTGCTTGTCTAGTTACATTAAAAGTCATGAAATAAATTTTTACGTTCACATACCTAAAATCCAAGATGGTGGCAATAAGCAAATGGTTCCTAAAATGTACGCTATCGTGCTAAATAATTGAATTATTTGAATTTATTAAAATATAAGGTAATTATATTCTAATAAGTTTGCATATTCTTATAGCCAATCATAGTAAATTTTATTTAGACATAAAAAAAAAGTTAGTTTAATTGATTCGAGAATATTTAACAAAAATATTTACGCGATTTTTTGAAAAACTTAAAATTCTAGTAAAAATTACAGAAGAGTATTCTGCTTTTAACATAATAAAACTCTCCGGTTTTTAAACAGCCCTATTTCTTGCAGTCGTCTAGAAATAGTCTGTTTTGACACATTAACACATGAGATATTATTCATAACCCTTTTAATTTCTGTGCAAGACAAAACGGTTCTTTAATGACATACGCTGCATTATTCGATCTTCTCTTGCCGAAGTTTTGCAGGGTCTGTCGGTTTTAAAAGCACTATTTTATGGGTATCATTGTTGGATTTAACAACCCTGCCTACAAACACTCTTAGAACGTTTCACTTTCTCTGAAATCTCTCTAATGGTGTGCTTTTCCTTGTGTAGCTTCACAATAGCTTGTCTCAGAGTAATCAAGTTTTTGGCGTTTCGTCATGGTGCCGGTTGATGCAATGTTTACAAATGACTAAGTAAGACTTATTCTTCAGAGGAAATAAAAAAATGGCAATGGTAATGCTTGACACGTCTTCCTTCAAATGTTGGTGAAATGTAATGTTTAAATGTCCGATACAGCAAAGGGCGCCGATCGAGCGCATATCGGACATTTAAACATTATACTTCACCAACATCTGACGGAAGACGTGTCAAGTCTTACCATCGTCATGGCACGTAAAAAAACAAAAACAAAAAAAAAAACTATATTTCCTGATGAAGATTCTGATATGAATCGAAACATTGAATTTAATTTTAATAAATGTTTATTTATTGAATGAGATTATGCACTTGTTTGGCTTTAGACCGTTAAATTATTTATATATATATATATTTATATTCAAAGGAATCACCACTTATCAAGGCCCAGAGGCCACTTGAGGATAAGGGTTAAAGCAAAAGGACAATATAGTAATCGTTAGAAGTGTAAATTTGGTAAATTGGATTACATAAAGGGAACGGTTCATCAATAACTTGTTTATGTTGAATTTGAAAACGGCCATATTGTAGTAAGCTGGAAAGCAGATAAACGGAAGAGAGTTCCACAGGTGTGCAGTTCTAGGAAAGAAATTTTGTTCATGGAATCTACGTTTAGGTTGAGGCACAGATAAAGAGTGGGAGAAATGATTGGTAGTGTTTACAGGCGAACAAGTGTTTCTCGTGAATGTTTGGCGTGGGGAGACTGTAGATTGGAGCTCAGGCGAGCACTTGCCCTGAAAATAACGATAAAACAAAGACAGGCTTGCAATGTCTCTTCTGTGAGAAAGAGGTTGTAGGGAAGAGAAAAGGGCATCCCCACTAGGCTACAAAGTCCATTTTGAATATCAAGGCAGGATAAAGTCTTCCTAGCAGCTCCTGCCCAGATGTGAGAGCAATACTCCATCCTTGGACGTACCTGGCTCTTATATAGGTATAGAATTGCATCAGCAGTGAGATATCTACTGGAGCGATAGAAGGATCCCATCATTTTTCCAGCCACCTTGGCAACGGATTTGATGTACATATTCCATTTTAGATCAGGAGTAAAGGTCAAGTCAGAAACTTGTAAAAACATGGAGCCTCCCCAAGATGAGAGCCATTCATTTCAATTGATGCCGGATGGGGATCAGAACGTTGATGCTGTAAAGACAGAAGCTTGGTTTTAGATGCATCAAAAGTAACCAGCCCTTTTTTCACCCCATTATACCACATAATCAAGATCGGTCTAAAGCCAAACAAGTTTTTTTTCTGTAAAATCTGATGAAGTTATCAGACCGTTGATAAGATACGGTAATCAAAACAGATAAAACGGTAATAAAAATATATATATATATATGTAGGTTCCGTTTAATTCTAGGAGGTCTACCTTTTCAGGCTTTCTCTTCTCCCCGAGAAAGGATTAGATTATTGCTAAATGCATCAAGTTCCACTACCAATTAAAGTTGGCTATGCCGATGAGTCGTATACTGTTTGTGGACAATTATACTTTTAAAACAATTCCATAGATGCGTATGAAGATTTTTATTTTTAAAAAACACTATTTGCTGCACATTTGCAAAACATGTTTCAGTCACAGCTATAGAGCAGCTTGACTCTGCAAGGCCAGCGTCTTTTCTTTAGCATTTTATTTGATTGAATGGGGCAATATTTTTTTCTAAGAAAGAACACCTGATGAACTTAACAATCATTTACTATCTAAAAAATTTGAATAATTAAGTGATCTTTGTGGGATTAAAAAAAAAATATTGTCTCAATCGATCAAAGGAAACTCTAAAGGAAAGACATTAACCTTTCGGAAGTCAAGCTGCTCTATAGATGTACCTGAAAGATATTCTGCAAATCATGTCCGTATAAACAAGTATCTTTATACAAACCCACATACTTGCACTCATCGATACTTTCGGTCAATCTCGAAAGACAAAGGATACCCCCTGTAGGGGAAGCTGCGCATGTAATTGGGAGGCAAGGGTTGCGCAATCCCAACCACACTTTTCCTGAATCGGCACTATTTGAGTCCAGTGGCAAGGAGAAGTCCAGGACGACTGGAAACAATGCCGAGATAAGCAGAGAGCACATACAGCACTTGAAAGTCCCTAATGGTCACCCATTTAGTATTGACCCGATTTAACGTTGCTTAACTTTGGTCATCTGGTGGGAACTAGTGTGTCAACGTGATTTACACACATACACTGTATCTGTATATGCATACATACCTATATATATATTAACTTGAATGTTTTACTGTTCTCATATTGAGTGTGATTTTCACAACGTTTCGGTCGATGTAATCTCCAACCTTCTTCAGGTATATGTTGTCGAACTAGGGAATTTGTCCACAAGGACCCGTAGCGCAAGATTACAACTGATTTTTCCAAGTTAGAGTACTGGGAAAAATCAATTGTAAAAAGTGATATTCTCCTGAAGGTTGAAGGTTCAATCCTCAGTTTGGGCGACCAAAAAAATAGAATTGCGAATTACTTAGGATCTCTATCCAGTCATGGTTGATGGAACAAGAGCATGCTACCCGCATGAAGTAGATAAAAGGTTCTGCTAAAAATTCCGTCCAAATTCCCGAGTTCAACAGAAACATTCTCGAGTTCCATCTGAAGAAGGTCGGAGGTTACACTGAGCGAAGGATTGTGAAAATCACACTCAAGATGAGAACAGTAGTCATATGAATCCAAATAATAGCAATAAGCAATCGTCATCTCAAAAATTCAGAAACGTTTAGAATATATAATAGCTAAAACATTCAAGTTAAGACTGTGGTAAACATGGTCTGAGGTTCGATCCCTAGAAACAGTTGAACCACGCTGACGAGAGATAATGACCTCGAAACACGCGTGTACGTAGATTACTGTTTTAAAAATAATAAATAAATAAAAAAATGTTATATACGTCCAAATTAAAAAGGGCGACTTTCTAAGTAAATTAAAAAAAATGAGCTCCGAGGCGGAGCCAATATTAACCGTATGTATCGCTTGAAAAAACAACAATAACAAAATCTAAATTTATAAGCGATAAAAATAAACAGTATAATTAATCTAGGGATTATGGCCTAACGGTTAAGGCACCGGACTGTGGTAAACATGGTCTGAAACAGTTAAACTACGCTGACGAGAGGTAATGACCTCGAAACACGCGTGTACGTAGATTACTGTTTTAAAAATAATAAATAAATAAAAAATGTTATATACGTCCAAAAAACAACAATAACAATATATATATATATATATGTGTGTGTGTGTGTGTGTGTGTGTGTGTGTACTTACGTGTATCAGAATTTTTGTAGGAATTGTTGACACCCCTAACACAAAACTGTGAATAAAATATTAAAAAAATCGTAATTTCTCTTTTAAAAATGGGTTGTTTATTTTCTTTATGGATTATACTTCCAAAATAAACTATTAAAGTTGTATAAAAAATAATAGAAATATTATTTTATTTAAAAAAAAAAACAGTAATGAAATTAATTGAATTTTACGAGTTCAGTATTTTTAAACTTTAAAAATCTATCAAAATTTTTCTATTGATTCTATTTTTACGATATTTTCAGGGTCAATCAGAAATTTTATGCTTTTTCCAATAAACTGAATATAATATTTTAGAAAAACGTTTTTTTTTTTATATTCACGCCCCCCCTATTTTGAAATGTCTATTAAAAAGTAAATAATTAATTTATGTGCCAAAGTTTTATATATCACAAATTGAAGATAAAAGATCAATAAATAATATATTCTAATTTAAAACAAACAAAAAAAATAGTTTTTTAGAAATTTACCTGTAAAGTCCGTAGTTTAAAACCTTTTTTTTAAACCACGTTGTTTGTGCGTGTGTGTGTGTGTGTGTGTGTGTGTGTGTGTGTGTGTGTGTGTGTGTGTTTTAATGAAACCTTGGTCCTTGCTCCTTTAATTGAAAAAAAATTAGGGTTTGAATTACATTTTTTCGAGTAGTTATAAGCTTGAAAAGACAGGGGGTCGAATTATTCAATATTTTTCACGAATTTTCTGACACACCTACGTGTGCATATATATATATATATATATATATATATATATATATATATATATATATATATATGATTATCATATTAATTCTTGTAATAAACAAACAAGCAAACATTAACTTTGATATAGATAGATTATATAGAAGTCATAAAATATTGCTAAAGAATACAAAACAAAAAAATACAAACATAATAAAGTACAAGTACTCAAGGGAGAGAACTCTATTTACTTGCCTAGACATGTCAAGCTGTGTATTCTAACTTCTTAATGTATATTTATGTATGCATTTCTGAGTATATTTTTACAGTTTTATGTCGAGGGTCGTGGATGGGTCGGAGCAGAGTGTTCGTAAAAAGGAGGAATATCTGACAAAAAATATACATAACGATTAAAACAGTTTCCTTTTTTCTCTGGTCATATTTTATCTTTCCTTTTCAGGCTGTTTATAAACAGGAGACATGTGAACGTGTTGAGTTTTGGGCGAGGGGGATGCTGGTGGTAAGTAGCCATTCTGTAGTAGTGCTGTGTCTGTATTCATCTAACTAGCCTTGAAGAAGAAGAAGAAGAAGAAGAAGAAGAAGAAGAAGAAGAAGAAGAATGGTCACTGGAATTCCAGTTAAAAAGACAAACGTCTCTTTAATTTGGTATTAACGTTTATTTAACAGTTTCATCAACACAGGAACAGGTTCTGGATATGACCTTAAGCTATATCCGATGGTGAGGCCCCAGCTTGCGGGCTTTAGGGAGTGTGGAGCCACCCCTTAATTGTCATTGCTCCCAGGTTCACTCTGACCCGGAGTGGTAGTACCTGTTAGAGTCCCAACTATGGGTTAAATAGAAACTGACTTGAAAAAAAAATGTATATATAAATATATTCGATTAAAAACTTTTTCTTCAAAATCACTGGATTCGCCATTAAATAACCTGAAAAGGGTTGATATGCCGTAAAACAAACAACCAACCAACACAGGAACAGAACATTGTAGGACAAGTTAGTTCGGCTGGCATGTATATATAAAAAAAAAAAAAAAAGGAATTGAGTTCAATTCTTTTGGTTTTGTTTTTAGTCGTCTGTTGTTGGAGATGTGCCAGGGGTTCGAGCTGGGTGGACAATGCAAGATCTATTAGGTTCGAAATTCTATTTTTTCTTAACAATAATGTATTTAATCAATGGAAGTTTTATGATATTATATTCATATTTTACAAAAAATCGCCTTAAACAAAGCTACTGTTATAAAAGCAATGTTTGTGTAGTAAAATATTTATTCACATTACATTGAAATTTCTTCATGTTGGTATCGACTTAGTAGCATCTTCAATGTATTTCTTTTTCCAAACGTAGTTTAAATTCTAATTTAGCAAGAGTTAAATCTGACAGAAATGTTTGTCGTTTGTAGAAGGACAAACAAATCTATATATTAATACGATAGCGTGTGTGTTATTTTCTGTGTCACCCTAAAATCCGGGTCGTTTAATTGTTTTGTACTTCCATTTCTTGTAATAAATAATTTTTCCAAGAATTCTCCATAAGTTTTGGTTTCGGTTCGATTAAAGCTGATGTCACTTAAGTCATCTATTTTTTTTTATATAAATAATTTTATCAAGAATTCTTCATATTCTTCTTAGGTTTCGATTATGGCTGAAGGAACTATATATATATATATATATATATATATATATATATATATATATATATATATATATATATATATATATATATATATATATATGAATAAATTTATTTTCATAAGTTTTTTATTTCGGTTTGATTCAAGCTAATGTACCCAAGTTATATGGATATATTTTTTATTTTTGAAATCGCAACTTTATAATATATAAAAATCGATAGAATATTAACTCTATAATAATATACAGGGTGTCCGCAAAGTCTGGCTACATTATGTAGCCAGACTTTGTGGAAGCATCCTGTAGATTATGTAGCCAGACTTTGTGGGCACCCTGTATACACACACACACACACGTGTGTGTGTGTGTGTATATATATATATATATATATATATATATATATATATATATATATATACAGGGTGTCCACAAAACTGGGTACATTATGTAGCCAGACTTTGTGGACACCCTGTATACGAAATCTAAAAGAATTAAAATATCATATTACACTGGACTTTACGACCGGGTTATGTCGGGCGTCCCTGCTAGCTTGGATAAATACTTTTGCAGTTTTAACAAAATAGCTACAATAATATTAGAGTGTCTCCATTTATGCTAAATATCTACAGAGTGCCAACATCAATATATTATACATGAACCAGCTCTTGTGGAATTTCCACAGGTCCCGCTATTATCAAATGAATGACAGAACAAACTAAAATCAGTCAACTAAATTTAATCTCTAGTATTATATAAAAGTGACTTTGTGTGTGTGCGCGTGTGTGTGTGTGTGTGTGTCTGTGTGTGAGTTCCTTCCTTATAGGTTTCGAAACGGCTGAGCCTATCTTTTGCAAATTTCACACAAAAATAATTTATATGTCTGGCAGTGTTCTTAGATATGTTTTGTACAGAAATTCATCCGATAAGTATCGAAAATTGTAAAAACATCCCTCTTAAAATACTCTTTCTCCCATATAGATAAAAGGAAGCATTTTTACAGCGGAATATTTTATTTTACACCGGCAAAGGGAAATAATCAGTTTTGCCAATTTAACTATTTTCACGCTAGATCTGGAGATTTCGTTTGCAATTAAGTGGGTAACATTTTGATCTAGTGGCTACCGTGTTTTTCTAAAAAATCTGAAGATATTTGACACCAACAAACCCGCAATTTAAAATTTTTAAAAAAATCGGATTTTCCAAGTACATTTTATTGTTATATAGCTTCTCTTTCTTATAGAAAAATTATTCCTCATCTATAATATAAATATCACATGTCTGTTTAAATGTATGTATGTCTAAAACTTCCGACAGAGGCGACGGATTTTCACAAGATTAGTATCGTTTTGAAGATCGACCCTCCGGACAACAAATATAGAAAAATTGGGTAAAAACATTAATTCTTTCACCTTCAACTGGGCACTTTTCTACAGGGAGGGATCGCTTTTTTCCTTAATTCTTTCACCCTCAACTGGGCAGTTTTCTACAGGGAGGGATCGCTTTTTTTCGCCGATATTTTCGAAAGTCATCCTTTCTTTATGACTGACTAGCCTTAATTTAAACCTTCGGCACTCCCGGTTTGGCGATGGACGCAACAGCAAAGATGTCAAAATTTTTTAATGTTCTTTTCCTCCTTTTCGGTTAGGGATTCTTCTTCCACAAACGGCAGATGAACTCCTTCGAAAATTGTCTCAAGGAATGAACGCGGTCCAAAATACAAATTTCCAGTTTATTTCAACAACTTTCATTTTCATTTCGATACTGTTTTGTGACCAATAGCAGAAGACCGTTTAAAATATAAAAAATAAAATCTTAAAGATAAAAAATAACAGTATACTATTATATATATATATCTACTATTATATTATATATCTACTATTATATATATTATATATATATACTATTATATTATATATATATATACTATTATATATATATATTTACTATTATATATATTATATATATAAATATATATACTATTATATTATATATATATACTATTATATATATACTATTATATTATATATATATACTATTATATATATCTACTATTATATATATATATATATATATATATATATATAGTACTGATTTTTAAAAAATAAAAATAAAATCTTAAAGATAAAAAATAACATCGTTTTCATGCTTCAAAAAAGCCTCATAACCTTGAAATCACTATTCTAGAATCATACGTGAACTTGTAACATTATTATTATAATATATATATATACTATAAATAGTACGTATGCCCCATAAGGATAGCACCTGCCATGTTTTTGTGTTTTATGGAACCATTATGTCAGAGTTTTTGAGAATAGCTCGCGTTACTCTAAAATTAACAGATTTTATACCACCAGTTTCTAGCTTAGTAATAAGGATGATAAAACAAGGTGGGGATAAAAATAAAATATTTAAACAGTTAAATAAAGCATTTGTTCGTTATCCTGATGCTTTTGAATCGTTTAAGATAAATCAGACTATATTAATAAAGGAAATCCAAAGCTATATTAGCAATGTATAAATTGTATTTATAATTACATAAAAAAAAAAAAAAAAAAAAAAATGTATATATGTAAAAATAAAATATTTTTAATCTTTATATATCTAATTTTAAATAAATAAGAATGTAAATATAAAAACTACTAATTATAGTGGGGGTGATAAGTAGTTAAATGGATTAATCCAAAGCTTATAAATACAAGACTGAAAAATTAAATGTATCTATTTTAAATGTGGAAATTGATGAATCGCACAGGTAAGAAATTCATTTTTATACTATGAAAAGGTTAGTAATTGCAATTAAGAATAGGAAATTGGATAAAAAAAAAAATTTTTGTAACATGTCTTCTTCCTAAGATTAAGGGTGGTGGTGTTTGATCAACACTGCTGGGGAGCCATGAAGTAATATACTGTTTTGTTTTTAAATCCCCGAAACAGTGTTTCATGGTAAACAACTGATGATCCCTTAAAAAATAAAAAATTAAAAAAATTGGTATTATAGTAAATTCGAGAGAGTTGATGCAGTGATTGCAGGTGATTAAATGACTTACTGACTAAGTGTTTTTTTTTTTGTTTTTTTTTTTAACGAATGATAAAAAGTAATTTTTTGTGTAGTTTCAAATGTTAAAAAAACTTCAAAGACTATATATATATATATATATATATATATATATATATATATATATACACACACTATGATATATATACACTATTATATATAATATATATATAGTATATATAATATATATATAGTATATATAATATATATAAATATAGAATATATTATATATATATATATATATATATACTATTATATATATATATACTATTATATATATATATATATATATATATATATACTATTATATATATATATATATATATATATATTACTGATTTAAAAAAAAAATTTTAATGTGTGCCATCAGTTAGAATCGGAACCAAAATATTTAGCACTCCAGACGTGTTCCCTACTGTTTGAGATATCGACAGATAGATAAGAAAGATTTAAAATTAAACTACTTCAAGCTATGAATGACTTTGCACATGCGCAAAAGCAATAAAAATATGTCGGCAAGTTGAAAAGAACCTTTTTCATTTAAAATTGCCGACACATTTCTGTACGCGTTATTCATCCATCCAAACAAAGTTTTAATCATTATAAACCATCCTTGGTAAATTATGACTATTTCCAGTTAATTTAAGTGCCTCGTGAATAGTAATTTAAGAGTTTGTTTGTTCAATATTTACATACATACATACGCCTACTGTTTTATTTATATAAATAAGGAAAATATCTAAATATTACAAACAGGAAAAAAATAGAAGGATATTTAATATGAACCCCTCCCTCCCAGAAAATAATAGAAGGAGAATGACTGACATGTAACATATTCATAATTATTTCGCTAGTGTTAGATGTGGCAGCAATATATGTGCAAATGGCGGTTTTGTAGAGATACAGGACACTGTCAGGTATGAGTTGCTTTCTAGCATGTTAAAGAGATCCCACTTTCTTCGCAGCAGCTTTGGCAATGTCTTCATTTGTTCCAATTCATATTGGATCGTATAGGTAACATCAAATCATCTAGCACGTTAGCTATCCTTCTTTCTCGACAAAAGTTGCACTTAAATCTTGCATAAATTTCAGTCCTTTGTATAGATATAGGTAACTATCAAATGCATGGCAAAGCAATAAATACAAAAACAAGTGAAGCATGCATGGTGCCCCGTGAGTGCACAGTGAACGAGGCAGAAAAAAAATGACTGTTCAGCATTCCCCCCTCCCTATTTAGTCCCAAAAGTCTCCAGGAGACGTCAAATCCTGCTGAAAATGAACAAACGGTGCAGTTTTAGGCTTTAATGTATGTAAATTTGAGTTCTGCACTATGCAAAAAAAAAAAAAAAATTAAGTTCTTCATTTGCTCCCCTCCCCCATTTAGCCCCAAAAGTCCCCAAGTCCTTAATATATTTAAATTTGAGTTCAGCACCTTGCAAAAACTGCTAAATAGACATAACCAGAAAGTTTTGGACAAATATGGTAAAATAGTCTCAAAAATGGAGTGTTTTTATTAGCCCTAAAAGAGCCCCTGGGGCACTCCCAAGAGTTATCGCGAAGTATAGACAAACAAAATTATATAAAAATCAGTTAGTTACAACTTTTCAGAAAGTTTTATAAAAATCCAAGGCATCAATTTTTTTAATAAGCACAAAAAGTTTCCATTTTAGTCATTTTAACCCGAAAGGCACCCCTATGGGGGAGGGCAAGCGAAGTTACCCCGGAGAATTTCGTTGGGGGACCAATATATTCATTTTTTTTTTTTTTTTTTTTTTTTTTACGGTAAGATAATAATGAAAACTAAAATAATGTTTTAGATGTCTTTTCGATTGTTTTAATATTTGATAACGTTGTATGCGTAAGTAGTAGTAATAAGGGTTTTAAGTTGAATGCTATCATCAACAAGGCGAAGTATGTCATGGACGGTTTTTGAGTTTAGTCAGATTGTCTAAATTATTTTCAGTGTTTTCTAAATTGTTTTAAATAATAAAATGGAAGTTTTTTTTTTTTTTTCAGTCAGACTATCTAAATTGTTATTCAGTGTTTTGGAGAATGTTTGAAGTGAAAAAAAAAATGGAAATTTTTTTTTTTAGTCAAAATGTCTAAATTGGGATTCTGTGTTTTGTAAAATGTTTGAAGTGATAAAGTGGAATTTTTTTTTTGTTTTAATCAAAAATTCCAACGGATGAACGGGCAAAGGTGAATTTACAGGTCCGCCCCCCTTTTGTTGGGGGGACTAACAAGTCGAAGTATAATATGGAAGGTTTTGGTTTTCATCGGATTGTCTAACTTGTTATTCAGTGTTTTGTAGAAAGTTTGAAGTGAATGTTTTTTTTTAATCAAAGTCTCTAAATTTATCTCATCTTGGTTGGTTTTTTTTGGGGGGGGTCACAACGTTTCGGTCGATGTAACCTCCGACTATTCACACTGGATGTTAAATAACTATCACTCCCCATCTCCAAAATATACGAACATCATATAAAAATACGGAATGGACCGGATTTATTAAAAAAAAGAGATAGTTGTTGTTTCACCACATTTCGGCCAACTCGTCCTCTGGCCTTCTTCAAGTGATTAATCACGATGGAATAGGAATTCTGAATCTTATAACTCATCCCCAGCAATTACTACATCCATAGCTGTTGTCTCAGCACGTTTAGCCCACTTAATCCCTCTGTCCTGCTTTGGATAGGATTGAAACTGCTATCTTCAGACAATGCTCACCTGGAACCGTAGAGACTGAACGCCTATAGCCACTGCGCCATGGACCGAAGCATGGTGGAACAACAGCAACTATGAAGATGAGGATAACAGTTTGCAAAAAAGAAGTAATGCATAATTCCATGAACAATGTTTCTCACAAAGGGGAAATATTTTTCTGGGTTCTAATTATCTATAAGTTGAATCTATTCCACACTTATCAGTGACTCTTTTTCTGATCTTGAAATAGTATTTTTTGGCTCCTTAAACCAAGTGGCTTCATGCCTTGTCTGGAGCGATTTCTTTAAAAAAAAATATCCCCAACGAAAGACATCGGGGGAATATTTAACATGTCTCATAACTATTATTAACATGCCACAAAAGTCTTTTCCATCGAAGATAAAACTAATTTAGTTTATATCATTTACTTATTGGAATTCCTTGAGACTAGCCTGGGTGTTTGGAGGTGTGTGTTGAGCAAAAAAAAAAAAAAAAGTGGTAGTAAGCTGGCAGGCAGGCAGGCTCGAACCTGTATCACAAAGGAGGAAAAGAACGTGAAAAAAAGAGGATAGTGAATTCAATGAATTGGTAATTAACTTTTGCCCAAGTTGAGGATATTGGCCCAAAGGACGAAATAAAAAAATAAAAATAAATATAGTGAGATAGATGGGATTGAACTCGAAAACGTAGGGTAATTAGTTTTCTTCGCTAACCATTAAGCCAAAGAGGAAAGTGAATTCAATGAGTTGGTAATTAACTTTAGAATCATAGGAGTCGCCGCGCATGTGCAGAAATCAACGTTGCTTTTAAACCTGGCTGGGAGCCAGGTAAGCTTCCCACTATCTGTTGTTTTATTTATTTGCTTCACCAAGAAAGCAAATTAAATACAAGGTCGTTTTTAATGTGGGGAAAACCAGCTCCCCCCAAAAAGGGAGCACTTTGGCAGTATCCAAAAATAGTAATTGTCTTTGTATGAAATGTTCCCCCTTACATTGATCGAGGAGGAACTAACTTAAGTAAAGTGCAGCACTAGGAGTGTCAGAAGTCGCCATTAAAAAGGAGTGATTAATTAGATTCGCTATCTTTCGAAGCTTATAACATGAAACATTTTTTTCAATAAAAAGGAGTAAATAAATAAAATATAGAAATTATTCATCTCAAAGTATTCCAATAAATAAATATACCATTCGATACACACCAGCCAATGAAAATCAGATAACAATTAAACTTAAATTTATAAGACCAAAACATATCCAACCTTGATCACCTTTCAGGGCTCGTGGCGCACTGGAAAGAGACAATGTTTTTGAAATTTTGAGATGAGGATTAGTTATTCATAGTATTTAGATTCATTAGACTACTGTTCTAATCGTGAGTGTGATTTTCACAACGTTTCGGTCGATGTAACCTCCGACCTTCTTCAGGTGTATCTTGTCGAACTCGGAAATGTTTCTGAAGAACTCAGGGATTTGAATAGAATTTTGAGCGGAACCCTTTATTTACTTCACGGAGGGGGGGGGGGGTAGCGTGCTCTTGTTCTGTCAGCCATGACTCGATAGATGTCCTAAGTAATTCGTAATTGTATTATTTTGTCACCCACACTGTGAAGTAAATAAAAAGTTCCTAGTGAAGTAAATAAAGGGTTCCACTCGAAATTCTGTCCAAATTTCACAAATTCAACAGAAATATTCCCAAGTTCGACAAGATGCATCTGAAGAAGATCAGAGGTTATATTGACTGAAACGCTGTGAAAATCACACTCAAGATGAGAACAGTAGTCCGATGAATCCAAATGATACAAGTGGATAGAGGTATTGAATCTCTACAGTTCCAGGTGAGCATTGTCTGAATATAACGGTTTCAATCCTACCCAAAGCCAGCCAGAGGATTAGTTGACCAAAACGTGTTGAGATGACGACAACTATGGAAGGCAGTAATTACTGAAGATACAGCTAAAAGATTCAGCATTCCTATTCCATCGCGGTTAACCATCTGATGAAGGCCAGAGGAATAGTTGGCCGAAACGTTGTTAAACAACAACTATGAAGATGAAGATAATAGTCCACAAATGAATAAATAAAAAAAATAATTTAATTTGAACTAAAAAAAAAATAACCTACCATTACACATAGAAGCTGTGCTCTAAAATTCATAATGATCAGTTAATTAGTTTAGGAGTAAATCCTACACAAACAAATATATAAACTTATGCACATATTTAGCTTTATATTAATAGAGGTATAGTATTTATAGATTTTTATATTATTTATATGATTTTTATATTTCATATTCTTAAATTATATAGATTTATGTAAATAGATTCTGAAAATTCTTTTACTTTTTTTAAAAAGAAAATTCACCGCATTTATTGAATGTCTCTCCCAACTGCCATTCCTACACGTGCACATAAAAACGGACTTCCTGTTAAATACAATACATCGTATTGCAGAACGTTCTATTAAACAAGATGGGTCGAATAGTTATTGATCCGTGTGTGTGTGTGTGTGTGTGTGTGTAGCAAGCGACTGGTTCCGATATGAATTTCCAAACAGATGTGAATTCATAAGCATGATCATGGGCGGAGGGTGAAGGTAGATGTGGCCGGGCGTTATTTTGAATATTCCTATCCACTTGGTTTCCTCAAGTGGCCGGGGGGGTCTGCTCAGGCAATACTGATTAGGGCAACCCAAGAGGCACGCCTCACCAGTAGCAAGTAGACACTTCTCATCACCTGAAGAAAGACAATTCAGTCACATGCCTAACCGATATCTACACGGATAAGCACTGTACGCATCAGTGCATTCTTGCGCACATTGCCTTACAACTCCATGAATGCGACTACCCCAACTGAGCATCTCTGCGTTTGAAGTGGTTGCTTCCAGCGCTGCACAGCCATGCGGAAACAAATACTTTTCAACGTCCATAAAGTTCTGCGACCCTTCAGATGAATCCAGGACACAGCTAATAAACAAATACTTATTTAGTTTTTTTTTTACTTACAAGCTAAAAATATTTAACAAGACTAACCTTGCCTTTTGTAATCATAACACACCACCCCACATCCAATCTTTAGAGACAATGGATAACACCTGTAAGTGTTGCTGCCTGTAATTGTAAAGCAAGGATTGCGCAATCTCCAACCACAACTCTCCTGAATCAGTAGCAAAATGTCCAGGACGAGTGAAAGAAGGTCGGAGGTTACATCGGCCGAAATGTCAGAATCCAGACAGAAACAGGGAACACATTCAGCATCTGATAATCCCAAATGGTTGCTCATTAAGTTCTGGCTAGATTCAACATTTCTTAACTTTCTAGGGTGAATTATATAGTAATACTAGCCTGGGTGCCCAGCGTTGCCCAGGTGTTTGGTGTTGTGTGCTGAGCAAAGAAAAAAAATTTGTAGCAGGCAGGCAAGCTCGGACCCGTACTGCGAAGAAGAAAAAGAATGTGAAAAAAAAGAAAAACATGATGTGTGCTGTTGCGCCCATCGCCTAACTGGATTAAATTAAAGCTAGTAAATCGAAAAGAGGCGATGATTTTCGAAAAGATCGGCGGAAAAAGCGACGCCCCTTGTAGAAAAGTGCACAGTTGAGGGTGAGGGAATTAATGTTTTTAGCCAATTTTTCGATATTTGTCGTCCGAAAGGTCGTGCTTCAAAACAATACCAATCTCGTGAAAATCCGTCGCCTTTGTCGAAAGTTTTAGGCAGACATTGATTGATTGATTGCAACGTCTTGTCAGACGATTGCCACTCCCTCAGACATTTAAAATCCATGAGCCCAAATGCCTGAGGGAGTATCTATACACAGATGATGTTACAGAGTCTTAGCTTTGTACGACAGCTAAGTCTCTCTCTCGGTTCAAAATGTTGAGATCCAGCAACAAGCAAGAGCAAGATAGCCAGCAACAAATTAAACTGCAGACCAGCTTAATGCGGGTAATGGTCTTCCGCTTTATGGTTTTTTAAATCAGAGATTTGCTTCTCCTAGAAAGGTTGCCTTCACCACGGCTTACGGGAACCCTCTCCACCACAATACACATATACACACACACAAATATACACAATGCTAGTTGGCCGTTGACCCAGAAAAAGAGTTCATTCGCCCTTTGGAAGGTCTTGCTTTTAATCCTTACGGGAGATTAGCCGCCCTCCTCACCAAACAAGTCTGGTGGGGGAACCGGTTTAGTCGCCGGTGACCCGACCATGAGGCAGGTAGTACTGGGTTACATGGTACCACTAGCACATGACATGACCTGACATACAAACATATATACATACATCTAAACAGACAGGTGAGATTTATATTATAGACTAGCGGGGGTACCCGGCGTTGCCCAGGTGTTTTGAGATGTGTGTTGGTGGGTGGGTGGGGGGGTAGATTAAAAACAACCCTGTTAAAAAAAAAAAACGTTGGGCGGTTGTTTGGAGGTGTAAAAGAGAAAAAATAGTTTTAGTATAAAGGTAGGCTTGAACCCCGAACGTTTGACACGGAGGTGGAAAGGAAATGGAAAAAAAAACCCTGTGACCTAACCATTTCGACCACGGGAACAGATGAATTGATAAGTGTGTTAAGTTGACATTTATAAACCGAAATTAGCAGGTGCGACAATGTCAAGTTGCGGAAGCCAGTTTCTGTTTTCCCCGCTATGCGGCAATCAAACAATAAAAAAACACAAAAAAAAACACAAAAAAAACACAAAAAAAACACAAAAAAAACATATTAAAAAACACTTTGAAATGAGTTAAAACATATTTAATCTGAAAAGGAAACACTAGATAAGTGGATAGTCCTTAATCCGCGGAGTTTCAAAGAGGGTGGGAATTAGTAAAATGCGGGATCGGATTTTACATGCAAAAGTATTTGATGAAACAACAAGTAAGTTAAATATCTTACTTGATAACAAAAAAGTGAAGCAGAGGGAATACGGTGAAGAAAAAGGTGATTAAATGTGAATGGATAGTCTGGTGGAAGATAAATAATCCAGTGACGGTAAAATCCAAATATATAACTTCAAGAAAGTTACTTGTGCAAATGGAAATTCTTTTAACTTTCTTGAAGTTATATATTTGGATTTTACCGTCACTGGATTATTTATCTTCCACCAGACTATCCATTCACGTGTAATCACCTTTTTCTTCACCGTATTCCCTCCGCTTCACTTTTTTGTTATCAAGTAAGATCTTTAACTTACTTGTTGTTTCATCAAATACTTTTGCATGCAAACTCCGATCCCACATTTTGCTAATTCCTACCTTCTGATGAGAAGGAAAGTATTTCACTGAAACTCTGCGGATTAAGGACTATCCACTTATCTAGTGTTTCCTTTTCAGATTAAATGTTTTTAACTCATTTCAAAGTGTTTTTAACATGTTTTATTAACTGTTTGCTCGTGTGTGTATATATATATATATATATATATATATATATATATATATATAATTTCCTGTAAACGTTCCCTCAGTATTCCCTGTGAAATTGCATAAAATTTCAAATGATTTCGCGTTATTGCCTTTAATCCTATGAGATTCAGAGATTTTTACATGAATCTGATGCGGTGAAAAGAAGCATATAAAAAAATCAAATGACTTTTTTATATGCTTGTGCTGGGTGCAGAAAATCTCCTTTTTATATAGACAGATAAAGAGAGACAATTATTTTTATGGGGATATTACAAGCTATTCAAGTACAAGAGGATATAATGATTAACAGATGAAAAAACTCAAACACATTCTGACCTTAGAAATATCAGTGCGTGTATTCTTTGAAGCTGACATTTTAAAATGGTTAAAAGTGTCCTCTTAAAGATGATCGGCTTTTTTCACATAAAATACAGTTATTGATGACTGCTCATTTTGTTGTACTCTTTATCAATGCTTTAAGATTTTTTTTATTCAGAAATCAGGAGTCAGCAAATTTCATAGTGTTCATGTTGGGAATCGGCAATCTAGTTTGCGCGGGTCAAGAGTGACCAATTTTGGTTGGGGTCATGAGTTGCCAATCTGTGTAGGCGTCATGAGTCACCCATCTTGGTTATGGGAGTGAAATGGCCAATCTTGGTTGAGTTAAAATATTCCAATCTTGCTTGGGGTCAAGAGTCATCAATCTTGGAGTTATGAGTCACCAATCATGGTTGTGAAGGTTAGAAGTGGCCAATCTTAGTTGGGGTCAAGAGGTTGAGATCAAGAATCACCTATCTTAGTTGTGGGTGTCAAGAGGGTCAATTTCGGTTCAGGGGAGATCAAGAATGGTCAATCTTGGTTAGGATCAAGAGTTGCCAATCTTAGTTGGGGTCAAGAGTTGCAAATTTTCGTTGAGGTCACTAATCTTGGTTGGGTCAAGAGTCACTAATCTATGTTGAGGTCAAGAGTCACCAATCTTGATTGAGGTCAAGAGTCAACAATTTTAGTTTGGGTCAAGAGTCATCCATCTTAGTTGGGATCAAAAGTCACCAATCTTGGTTGAGGTCAAAAGACGCCAATCTTGATTAGTATCCAGAGTCCATAACTTTTGTTTAGGTCAAGGCCAATAATTTTTGTTGGAGTCCAAAGTAAACAATTTTTGTTAGGGTCAAAATCGGTTTTTAAGAAGTCGGATGTATTTTAGGTGTCAATATCCCAACTTTTGTTATATCTTTAATCTTCTTCTCTTATATGCTTACCATTTGCCGATATATTCAAAGACATTCTTATGATTTCTTTACAATTTTGAAGACTAGAAACGCTTTCCTATTCAATTAAACTGATTACGTTGACTTAATTCCTGTTTTGTTTGCTTCTTTTAAATTGCAGGTGGTTTTGGACATGAAATCCGATCTTTGCAATTGAATCTGCTGCCATTTTTCAATCAGGGAATTCTTTATTTTCCTGTCTGAATGCAAAGCGACGGAATTGAATGCTGGAATTGAAGAATCGCAATTGAAGAAAACCATTCAAATAAATAAGATGTAAAATAAAAGATTTTGGAAAATAGAAAGTAAAGTCGGCTGTTTATTTTAATCTTCAAAGAATTCTGTTGAATCATTGTTAAAGGTGGAATGGTCCCTTTAGAAGGAAATACTTGGAATTGAGATGAATAGTAGTTTAGAAACAAACAAGAATATACTCAAAAGTGATCAGTGACACATCATAAGAATGAATAGATGGTAAATCTTCTCGTGTAGAAATTAGTGTACGGGCTTTTTGGGGTATCAGAACCAGTATCCGAAAGATTTTCAATTTTTAAAAATGATGCTTTTTGTAAGAGGGTCACTGATACTGGTAGCAGAAGCAGCTGGATAAAATATGCAGAGATAAAAGGACACATGTGGCCAGCGAAGGGTGTTTGGAAAAGCAATGGTGTGTGGATAAGCAGTGGTTTTCAGCAAAGCAGGTATTCGGAGAAAGGTGTTTGAGACGTGATGAGAGAAGCACATGGAGGACGTCACATGCGACAAGAACTGTTTAAATATTAAAAAAAAAAAACGTATTGTTCGAAATACCAGATACAAAAACGTTTGTAAACAGATGAATCGAGAGCATTACTAAGGCTGCTGCAAAGAAGGTTGGCTGTATTTATTTGCTTCTCCACAGAGCAAATTAAGCACAAGGCCGTTTTTTTAATGTGGAGAGATGGGAAGGGGGAAGGGAAAAGTGGACCAGCTCCCGATGGGTGGGAAATGGGAGCTGGATAGTGACAATTGATATGAAGGGTTGATATGTGGGGTTACCCCCACATATGGTCTTTGCTTGCACTATCTGCCGGTACAGATACTACACTTTGATCTTGGCTTGAAGGCCACAAAGGTCCTCCCGCAAGAAAGGGGTGGGCGTGGCGCAAAGAAGAGTTGCTCTCTTTACCGTATTAGAAAGTTACTTATGCCTGACAGTATCGTGTACCTCTACAAGGCCACCATTCACCCATGTATGGAGTATTGTTACATAGAGGTACAGATTGGGGACACATTGACGGGGAGTCAGACCACATGACGATGATAATGAGGGAGACATCCATATTGGGCTGGGATGATTCTTGTTAACACATATTAATGCGGTTGGGAGATATATGATACAACCGTTCTTATACACATATAGAGGAGATACTTCACTTATAATAATGGTTGGGAAGGGCACATAATAATTGGAAGCGTTTACACAAGAGTTCGTTACAAGATGATGATAAACACATTTACCTTTTCTGTTGTAAGGAATGACGATACGAGACAACACTTACAAACATAGTTGGTTTCTTTATTCTTCAATCGGCCGATCGGTGATGTCAGGAATTCAAACTTGGATCTACATGGTCTGTTTTCCTCCCTTTGCCTCTAGGGGCTCCCACTCTCCAACTCCCTATCACCGTGTATGATCTGCTCCGATTATCTGATCCTCATCAACTCTCAACTTTCAACTCTAACTCATCAACTCTTTCTTTCCACTGACTTGTAACTTCGAACCCTTAGATTCCTATATTGAAAAATGTCCTTTGTTTATGACGTCAGAAGTGTGGTTTTCAAACGTGACTAATTTTCACATGGCTTTACATATGTTTGTCCAAACACACTTTTGGCAAACAAAAGAATCCTTAATTCTAATTCTAACCAATTTTTAAACAATATATTTTAACTCGCATTGTGCATTCTAAGGTATTTAATATCTAGATTTCTAAAAGAATGAACAATCGACTCTTTTTCCGACATAAACAATATTTAACTATTTCTAATAGAATTAATAATATTTAACTATTTCCAATAGAATTAACAATAGATTTAATTTCTAATATTCCATTCTCCATTATTTTTAACACTTGCCTACAGGGTTCGATTCTAGCCTTTTCCTAATATTATTTTCACTTATCTTGTATGTCTTCTTACTTACATTAGAAGGGGACAGCCCTTTCATTTAACAGTATTGTTGTCACATTTAAGCTGATGCATCTGCTTCTAGTCTTTTGCTCCTGGACAAGGTCCAAAAGAGAGTCGCTCACCTGATAGGTTCTGAACTCTCATCTAAGCTTCAACCTCTGAAATGCCGCATCCCTCTGCCTGTTCTACAAGCCTTTGCACACCTGCAGAAGTTCAAATATAATGTGAATAGACATCTAGTTGCTCAACTCCCTACATAGTACCCCTGCAACTCATGTCCCCGATAGTAGCGCCTTACATCAAAGTGGCACTGTGCCTTGTTTGGGGTGAAATTGTAATAAAAAATAAAAATAAAAATAGAAAAAAGTATGTCAAGTTTTTTTGTTTCCTTGTGACGGAGTCTACAGCGTGTTGGGTCTGTTACAATGAAACTAGGCCGTTAAAAAGAATGTTTATGAGGTTACATTTTACTTATCTAATTCTGTTTTTATAATCTCATTTTATATTGATGGCACAAGTGAAAAATGTAAATGAAAATCTTGGATACAATATATAAAGGGAAAACATTAACAGTTTGTCACATCAATAAGAAAATTATATGTATATATATATATATATATATATATATATATATATATATATATATATATATACTAGCAAAAGTACCCGTCGTTGACTGGGTTCAAAAACAGCCTACAGAAAATGGACTCTGATTTATGAAAGTATGATAGGTTATGAAAAGGAAGGGTTGTAAAGAGATAGCTTCGAATTTCGGGGTATCAAAACCAAAGCAAAATATGATGAAAGTAAAAATAAAATACATAAACCCCATAATGTATTATACCATACCTGTTCACACTGAAACACTTATCACAATATTCTGTGGATCTGTATTAAAAAACCTTCTTAAACTTTGTGACATATTCCATTCTATGGAGGTCAGGCGCGAACGAACACCCCATAATTTTATTATACCATATTTCTTTAAACTGAAACATAATTATCAAAGTATACTTATGCAGATAGATATGAAAAGTCTTTAATAAAGTTTGTGCCTATTTCCATTCTATGGGGGCCAAGCGCGGACGCAGACCCCACAATTTTATCATACCATCCCTATTTAAGTTGAAACATACTTATCAAAGCATTATTATGTACATCTATTCAAAAACACTTGTAAACGTTTTTTTTTTAATTTTTAGATTTTTTATTTCCATACTTTGTGCACCAGGCACGTACGCAGATCCCACAGTTTTAATGAATCATCATTATGTCAGATCAAACATACCCATTCCTGTGTCTCGATACATCTTCTATCATTATATGTGATCAGTTTTCTGTAATAGTCAACCATATAGGAGCCTATTCGTGACCAGACACACACACAGACGTTCAGCTTTATATTATAGATATATATGTATGTTTAAAAGTCGAAGTGGACCTCCTCCTTCCCGGCGACGACCCAGGCGTTCTAGAGGTGGTGGTAGTAGCTTTAGGCGAGAGGCAGATGGGGATCACGGGGTGGGCGTACAGGTTCTGGTCAAAGAGATCACTCCGACGGTGAACCAGGAATGAATGGCAGTGGTGGCCATATAGGAGACGATTCTGGCCCAGGTAAATCCGAAGAGGGTGGCAGTTCTGCCCCTGCCCCATCTCAGTCAACAACCGAAGTGACCCCAGCTGCTGCTCCCCAGGTTGCTGCTTAGAAGACTTTAACGTCCCTTTTAGTAGCAAGGCTTACGATGACGTAGCAACAAAATGGGAAAAACAAAATTATTTCCAGTCTCTAGGAAGATCTACTTTAGTAAATGCTCTAAAATTTTCCCTTGTAAAGTTGAATGAACGCCATTTTTTCTCTTTTACGGGAATAAAATCCAAACAAATCACCTCCACTTACCAGCAACAAGTTGATTGGGGTGGCGATCATTCCTGATTGAATGCAGTTTGTGGGGTGGTAGGCCTCTTTCCTTTTCTCTTGGAAAGGAAAAAACAAAACCACAAAAAAACCATGATCCAACGCCATCATTTCTTAACCCCCATTCCTTAACATCTTTCAACTTTTCTATCAGGGCAGTGTAAGGCTACGTTTATGAAATAAAGTTCCATCTTCAGCAAAAAAAAAAACTACCCACGAATATTTAAATTGTGTTTGTTATATTTAAGAATCTTATTAGGAGGGATGTTGTTGAGAGAGACTTAGCGAGAGATGTGTAAGACAGATTGTTCGTTTTATAAGGAATGTTGTTGTTTCTGTTATGAAGATTCATATATATTAAAATGTTCATACTTAGATCTGTAGATATGAGATGTAGAGTTCACATTGTAGATATGGGATGTCGAGACGTGTATGTAAGACATTTTATAACACAGATATATAGACATATAATAACAATTTTCACTTTACCTTTTGGTAGAATTACAACACAAAGATGACGTTTTATAAAAACACATGATGGGTTTATTTCTTCTCACGACCGGCTGTGGTTTTCATCATCACGAATTCAAAGCTTCACATTCTAAGTTTCAAAAGTGACCGTCTCGCTTCTAGACGTTCGAATTTCAAACTGCAGACTATTGTCTGTCGTTCTCAGACTCTCTCTGACTCTCCCCCTGCTTCTCCTTCCTTAACGCTAAAGTTTTCTAACTATATCTAGAACTTCTCATTTTCCATGACGTCATACGCATGTTAAAACATGTGTCTTCTTTCACGTGTTCTGGACATACGTGTCCAAAACTTTTCCTTTTTTACAAAAGGAATTTTAATCTCTATTCTCAGTAACCTATATTTCCAATATGTTAAAAACATGTTTATTAAATTATCTTATATAGTTGCATTCCTCAATTGAATTTTTCATAACAAAATTGTCAACGCACATTCTTTTCTTGAAACTATTTTATCTCTAAGCTCATCTAATAACGTGCCCGGCGTTGTCTGGGTGTTTGGAGACGTGTGCTGTGCAAAAAAAAAAAAAGCTGGTAGTAGGCAGGAAGGCAGGATCGAACCCGTACCGCAAAGGAGGAAAAGAACGTGAAAAAAAAACCCCTGACGTCTTTGCCGTAGCGTCTATTTCCAAACCGGAAGTAGCAAAGTTTTAAATTAAGGCTAGTCAATCAACAAGAGGGGATGACTTTCGAAAATATCGACGAAAAAAGTGACCCCTCCCAATAGAAAAGTGCCCAGTTGAGGGTGGAGGAATTTATATTTTTAGCCAATCTTTCGGTATTTGTTGTCTGAAGAGTCGAGTTTCAAAACGATACCAATCTCGTGCAAATCCGTCGCCTCTGTCGAAAGTTTTAGGCTTACATACATACATACATACATACATACATACATACATACATTTAAACAGACAGGTAAGATCTATATTATGAACTAGTGGGGGTGCCCGGCGTTTCCCGGTAGTTTGAAGGTGTAAAAAAAAAAGTTTTGGTATGCAGGTAGGTTCGAACCCGAAACCTTGATGCGAATGCGAAAACGAAAGCTTGACATCTTACCATGACGCTAAGAGGGAAGTTAATTGAGAATGGTTGAAATTAAACGATTAAAAAGTTAAGTGGGCAGGTGCGTAAATTTAATGAGGTCAAACATCACGCCATAGTGGAATGAAATCACGCACTTAACTTTGGCTGCAAGGCAGTTTCTGTGCATTTGTTTGTCCCCCCCAAGATGTTTAGGAAAAGCAGCTTCCCATAAAAAGGGGAGTGTCCAAATGAATAGCAATTGTCTGATGTGACGGGTTTTGCCCGCATTAATCAAAGCTCATTGCTTTTCTGGACGTCCCTGGCACGAGTGTCAGAGAGAATCGTTTACTACGGATTCAGTTTCGCTTTTATACGGAAAAGCCAAACAAACATGCGGAGACCAAAACGTACCGTGAAAATAGCGTGTAAAAGTCGCTTCAATAAAAGATAGACGCGACCTCGTTTCGTAAATCGTAGATATTATAATCTGGGGAGCATATAAAAAGTTCTAAGAAATGGGAACTCCACCGCGCGCCCCTTTCCACAAGCCTTTGTCGGACATACACAAAAAAACGTACACACTAACACACATTTTTCCTTTTATATATAGAGATAATAAATTAGAGATTACTCGAGAACTGAGGGAGTATAAAAACACGAAAAAAAAATGTGTTACCGCCGACGTGATAGTCCTAACCAAAGTCATAATCATCATCGTTTCAGACACTTTTGTTACAATTCCAAATGAACACAAATACACTTTCATTTGTATAGATTATCATTCAAAAACTGCTTTTCGTCGAAGAATTACAAGTGCAATACATTGCCACTTGACTCTACCATAACGCATGGCATGTGCATAGATTTAATTAAATCTTATTCAACGAGCACTTCTTTTGTCAAGATCGTTATACGGTCCAGGTTACATTTTTCATTTCTCCGATTTCCGCCTAAAATCCGAAGACGGCTGAGCGCACATAATTCAAAAGAAATAATTTAAAACCGGGGGAGCAATAACTTTCCTCTGCGCGATTCGACGGATTCAATTTTTAGTTGTTGCTTTTATGGCGTCCACTCTTGTTGTTTTTAATTATTACAAGAGGGCCACTTCGTTGACAGGCGTTCGCGATGAGTGGGTTCCCTTCTGACATCCTCGACATCACGTGCGGCTTCAAGTTTTCGCCTGTCATGACGAGAGAAAAGTCATTCTCGGAAAATGGTTTCGGCTCGGCCTCTTCTTCGAAAAGATGTGAATGCGCGTGCGCGCGCACACAACAAAGCGATATCGCTAATTTTTGCTTTTCTCTTCCGGCTTTCTTCACCCGGCAAATACGAAGATGAAAATTATACGGGGGAGGGATTTTTTTTTTTTTTTTAAGGTGGAATCGGAATACAAAATAAAATAATGCCAAAAACAATTTTCGGAGGAGGAGTTACTGCACATTTTTAAACAACAGCCGAGGTTTTTGGTTAGATACATCCCTGCGTTGCTTTGGGAAGTTGGGTCGGTTGGTCCGTTACACTTAAGTTTGAAATTACATTTTTCTTAATCTGTTACGCTTCAGTTTGGAATATGATTTTTAACAGTACATACCGTTAAATTAGAAATATTTTGTTTAGTCTATCACGGTTACGTGTAAAATTTTATTTTCGTTTGTCTATCATTTTGCAAAGTGAAATAGCATTTTTGTTGGTCTGTAATTTTTGAATTTTCGTCAGCTATTCATTTTAAAATATGAAATAGCATTTTTGTCATTCTTTTATTTTAAAAGTTGAAACAGCATTTTTGTCATTCTTTCATTTTAAAAGTTGAAACAGCATTTTTGTTATTCTTTTATTTTAAAAGTTGAAACAGCATTTTTGTTATTCTTTTATTTTAAAAGTTGAAACAGCATTTTTGTTATTCTTTTATTTTAAAAGTTGAAACAGCATTTTTGTTATTCTTTTATTTTTAAGTTTGAAATTGCATTTTTGTTATTCTTTTATTTTTAAGTTTGAAATTGCATTTTCGTCAGTCATTTTTAAGTTGGAAAGAACATTTTTGTGAGGCTTTCATTTTAGTATTTTGAAATTGCATTTTCATCAGAGTTATTTTCCAGTCTGAAATAGCATTTTCATCAGTTATTTTAAGTTTGAAATAGCATTTTCATCAGTTATTTTAAGTTTGAAATAGCATTTTCATCAGAGTCATTTTTAAGTATGAAATAGCATTTTCGTCAGAGTCATTTTTAAATTTTAAATTGCATTTTCGTCAGAGTTATTTTTAAGTTTAAAATTGTATTTTCATCCGAGTCATTTTTAAACTTGAAATAGCATTTTCGTCAGTCTGTCACAATCTGTAATACGGAATTTTCGTTAGTCCGTAACAATTGTTTTTGAAATTTGATTTTCATTTATTCGTCACTTTTTTTCAGTTTGAAATAGCATTTCCAGTATAGAACGTGCAGACTCAATGGACGCATCTTATGAATATTTGTATTTCTTTTTGCTTTTTCGAATGACAACTATTTGAAAACTGTCAATTCATTCATCAAAAACGAGAGAATGGAACTATCTAATAATTGCATTCAACGATTGATAATGACTGTAATATTACACAAAAGAAAAATAGTAATCGCGCGCAGAAGGCGGGGGGGGGTAGGTGAGCCGAAAAATGACAACGACTACTTTTCATTCTCGTTTCATGGAAAACGTTTAAAAATGTAGAAAGAAACAAAACAAAAACAAAAAAAAAAACAACTATCAAAGATTAAGAAAATGTCTTTCCTCATAGCAAAACAAAACGAAATCTAATACAATCTGCCAGGCTCCAATCTCTGTCCCATCACCACAATGTCGCCATCACTTTGCCTGTTTTACAAGTAATTTATTGGAATACGTTCTAATGAACTCATAGCATTTGTGTCCCCTCGGCGTACATATACCCGACCAGAGCTAACCTTAGGCCATCGTAACCTAAGCGGCTATGGTGGACCTCGTACTTTCATAGGCTCCGCGCTGATTCTAAGTACAAATTATTAAATTTAACCAAAGAATTCTCCATTAGCTTGTCTTTGACGTTAGCAGGACTAAGTTGGTTTACCACGCTATAAGATGTAGACCAGTAACATAGTTATTACATGTCAACACTCTGGACCCACACGTTGTATGCAGACAGTAGCAAGGAAACATAGACAAGGAAAGAATTCGACTCATTTTTTTTTCCAGTGAAATAACAGACATTGATTTACAGGTACTTTCCAAAATAACGCCTTGTCTTAAATTGGAAGCCATGTTTAATTTCAGAAGTGTTTCCATACAAGTCCTGGATATGAAGAATTTAAAAAGGTTCTGTACAGCTTCTGGCCTTTATAATTTTGCAAGAAAAGAGTAAAAGATCCTTTTCGTGTTGACACGAGAAAATTATGTGCTAGAATGTTACAAGATTCAATTTTTATGGAGTAATTTTGATTTCTGATTGGTTGATAACAACGTGAATTAATTTGATTCGTCAGTTCCTATTGGCAGCGTTTATAAATAGGATCTTCCAAATTTCAGGGAGAATACTCCCCTCCTCATTAGAGCGAAAGTAGGAATTAGGTTAGATTAGTTAGCCTTAGTCAGTGAAGACCGTCCCCTACCCTACTCTCCCCTCCTCCCATGTTCGGCCTCGTGCCAAATTTTTCTGTTTAAAATGTATATTTTAAACAGAAAATAAATATTTACCCCCGCCCCATTATGTATCACATATATTGCAACATCTTGTCTCTTGTTCACAAGTCCTCTCGTACTCCAATGTGCTTAACAAGACTTTGCCGTGTAGAACAGGTGGTATCCTGTCTTTGACCGGCCATGTTTAGCCACTACTATCGTAATAGATGGCCTATTAACTAACGTAATTTAGTCTGCAGACGTTATGAACCTTAATCTTGTGAAATCTGGTCACGTGACCCACAGCTTAACCGGAAGTAGGTGGTATATATATATATATATATATATATATATATATATATATATATATATATATTTATATATTGCTAAAGTTTTAATATGCCAGCACGATGCATCGTCCCGAATTGCAAGGAAACTACGAAAAGGGACCGAAAGTTACTGTTTTGCCATTTCTGAAAGACTTGGAATTACATTATATGTGGATGAAATCACACCAACTCCATACAGCAAAGTGATTTTCAGACTAAAATTTTTTTTTAAAAAATGCGCATTCTTTCAAATGTTTATCTCTTTTGGAACATTTTTTTTTCAGAACGTATTTAAAAAAAAAATGAAATTAGGAATGTGTTGTAAATATTCTGTACATTTGCCTAACAGTTTGATAAAAGCGATATTGAATTTCTTGATTAAATAATTCTAAACAAGAACAAATGATTGTTCTTTTAGTGGAATTATTTTTACTGTGCATACTTTATGAAATAGTTTAAACATTAAAAATTGTTTATGACCGTTTTTGTCAACAAACAAA
>NC_136526.1:17005210-17030210 GCF_053919585.1 Euprymna scolopes | reverse complement strand
GTGAATGAAACGTTCATAACCGCACAAGTGACAGGTGCGTGCGGAATTTAATTCCGCACTTAATTTTAACTGCGGGATAGTTCTTTCGGATTTATTTTTTTACCCAACTTTGTCTGGCATGCCTCCCTTTATTAGGCGAGTGTCCAAATGAAAGCAATGGTCTGATATGACGGTTTTTACCGACATTGACCAAACATCCATCGCTTCCTGGATGTTCCCGACCCGTAGCCGAGAAAGGCACTATAGTTTCACATCAGTTTCGCTTTTATATGAAAAAGGTGACTTAATACATGAGAAGCCGAAATAGCAAGAATCGTGTAAAACTCGGATGTAAATAAATCTAGTCGCGACACACGTTCGCAGTTCGTACATATTATGATCTATATATATATATATAAGAAGTTCTAAGTGATAGTAACCCCCCCCCCCCCAAAAGCCTTACTTGGACATACAAAATCTCTTGCGTGCATTTTGCCTTTTACATATATAGACTAGCAGGGGGTACCCGGCGTTGCCTGGGTGTTTTGAGATGTAAAAGAAAAAAAACTTTTGGGAGGTATTTAGGCTCAAACACGAACCCTTGATGTTAATAGGTTGATGACTTTCCGCCACACTACGATGACAGAGAAGTGAGAATGTGTGAAACAAAATCATTAAAAAGTGATGTGGCATGTGTGTAATTTTATTCCACACTGAATTTTACTGTGGGATAGTTCTTTTGGGTGTTTTTTTTTTAACCAACTTTGGTTTTATTTCCCCAACGTGTTCGGGAAAACCAGCTCCCCCTTTATTAGGGGAGTGTGTCAAAATGGAAGCAATTGTCTGATATGACAGTGAAAACCGACATTGACCAAACGTCTATCACTTTCTGGACGTTACCGGCCCGTAGAGCCGAGAACTGCGCCTTAGTTTCACATCAGTTTTGCTTTTATACAAAAACGCTGAATCAACACATGAGAAGCCGAAATAGCAATAATTGTGAATTTTGTAAAGCGGGGGGGGTAATCAAAACATCGAAAAAAAAACACAAAAAAAAACTAACGTAAGGCAAACGAACGATGTTGAAAACAGAAAAACGAACACGTGAAAAATGGCTTAAATAAGCCTGTTTCGATATTAAAATTTAAAAAGTCGGTGGGTACCCGGGTGTTTTTGGGTGTGTGGTTGGGGGTGGATAAGCGAAGTAAAAAAAAACCCTGAAAAACGAACGTTACGTGAAAAATGGCTTAAATGACACTGGTTCAATATTTAAATTTAAAAAATCGAAAAAAAAAAGAAGACATCTCACACCACGATTCGAACCAAAAACATTTAGATAATGAACCAACGCGCTAATCAATTGAGCTAACGCGACGTACATGAAATTTAGTCAGTTTTTCAACTATTTAAAGTAAATCAGGTCATGACGTCATCTGGCGCATGCGTAGAAGCGGTCGTCACGAGAGAACCGGTTTTGTTGACCCCCCTCCCTGTCGAAAATTGTAGATTTCGGGGTGAAAAAATGAACGTTTTTTGGCCAATTTTTCGATATTTTTCGAGCGAAGGATGGAGCTTCAATATGATACCGAGTTTGTGAATTTCGTCGTGTCTTTCGAAAGTTTTTAGCAGACACACAAACACATACACACATACATACATTTTCGCTTTTATATATATACTAGCGAGGGGTACCCGGCGTTGCCCGGGTGTTTGGAGGTGTGTGTGGAAACTCCGGGGAGGGGGGGTTAAAAAATGTTTTGGTAGGTAAGTATGAGGATCGAACCCGAACCCTTGAGGCAAAATTGTAAATTAAAGTGTGAAAAAAAAGTGCGACGTTAACCATTGCCCCACCGCGACATGCTAACGGAAACACGTTTGAATTTATTTAATTACTTGGATTTGGCAGGTGCACGTTTTCATGAGTTAATGAGGTCAAGTTTGACTGTGGGATAGTATTTCATTTACTGCGGGAACGCTTCCCAAGATGTTATAGGGAAAAGACTAACCCACATGCGGCGAGCGACAAATGTTGAATATTTATCTTTCCAAAGTCGAGCAAATTAAATAGACAGGCGAGCTTCGTTGTTAACTGTGAGATATTAAGATTTATATGTGATATAAAGAGTTTTGTTAGGCCAGCGACCGCTTCTCTGAAAGAAGCCTTTTGTAGACATACAGAAAAAGCGAACACACATACAAACATACATACATTTTCGCTTTTATATATATATATATATATATATATATATATAGGTAGATATAAATGTAGAGAAAAATGTTTCATCTCAACTTTTCTTTATAAAACTCAATTCTATATATACAAGATGAGTCACGGGAAACAGATGTATGTTAAAATGTTTGAAAACAATTTCCTTTCTGAGCTTTGCAGATGAGGAATCAATAAAGCACCAATGTGGTTTCAACAAGATGGGGCCACTGCTCATACAGACTGCTTTTCGAGCTGCATTCCTAAATCAAGTCATTTCACACTTCGGAGATCTCCCGTGGCTTTCTGTGAGGATTTTTTAAATCACGCGCCTATGCTGGGAAACCTCGTACACTTGAAGAATTGAAGACTGCAAGACGTGAAAATATCCATAAAATAGGCGAAGAAACTTTCGAGAAAGTGGAAGCTAACTTTAGAAAGCGACTTCAAATTTGTGCTCGTAAAAATGGCCATCATTTGTCAGACACAGTTTTCGCTTCTAAATATTCCATAATGGCATAGTTTAGTAAATGTTTTTATGTATGAGTTTTGTTTTCCTTAAAAAAACATCCGTTTCCCGTGGCTCACCCCTGTATTAAAAAAAAATATAATGCTATCGAACATTATGCATTCAAAAGTCTGGAAACGGTCGCTTCCAGACTCTGCTCAAAAAGAAGAACTTTATATGGCAAGTGTTGGACTAATATACCATCCTCTTCTCTCCCCACACGCACACTAAAGATTAGTGTATTTTTAACGGAGATATATTATATACACGACGACTATTAAGAGTGACTCACATATCATTGATTGCTGAAAAACAGATTAAATGGTGAAATTTTACTGCTGACAGATAATAACATCTACGTTTATTCAGTTGTTCAAAGAAAATGCAATATAAATAGTTTTTTTTAACCCATGAAGTTTCTAAAATGGAGGAGGGGCTTGCTTTTTGTTTCTTATGTTTTCATATTTTCCATCATATATATATATATATATATATATATATATATATATATATATATATATATATATAGATAGATAGATATGTTTTTTTTTTCAAACAATAAATACGGTTAATAGTGGCTTCGCCTCGAAGCTAATTTTTTTATTTACTTAGAAAGTCGCCCATAACTACCTCTCATTAGGTATATATATATATATATATATATATATATATATATATATATATATATATGATGATTACAACGTCTTGTCAGACGAATGCCACTCCCTCAGACACTGAAAGTCCATGAGCCCGAAAATGACTTTAGTCCTGCCGGCGAATTCACACACTCAAGCAGACATAACACTGAAGACGGTCACTGGTATACATAAATATATATATATATATATATATATGCACGCATACATACATATATACACATACGCACATACAAATCACAGACATATATACATACATACATAATACACATACATACACAAGACGGTCATTGGCATACATACATATAAATATATAAACGCAAACATACATATATACACATACATATCTATATACATATATACATACACAATGCATAAAACACATACATACACATATACACCCGCATATACAAATACATATACACAAACGTACACATATGTACATATATATACATACACTTATATACATATGCATACACATACATATATATGCATTTGTACACATATGCACATGTGTATGTGTATGCATACATACACATATACATGCATACACACATGCATATATACACATACACACATATGCGTTATACACATACATACACATATATACATACACTCACAGACATATATATACACATAGATATGCATACATGTACATACCCATGTAAATAAACATACGTGCACCTATACATACATATATACATAGATACATATCATGATGGCAGATCAATTATTACATGCTTCCAGCATTTCAGGCCTACACGCATCACAACGTTTTCATCGCCACAGGACCTTTTTTTATAGACAAATGCCTGAGGGAGTATCTATACAAAGATGATGTTACAGAGTTTTAGCTTTGTACGACAGCTAAGTCTCTCTCTCTCTCTCTCTCTCTCTCTCTCTCTCTCTCTCTGTTCAAAATGTTGAGATCCAGCAAGAGCAAGATATCCAGCAACAAGTCAAACTGCAGATCAGCTTAATGCAGGTACTGGTCTCCCGCTTAAAAAAAATTATATATATATGCGTTAATATTTTTTTAACCCAAATTTTATAATATTATTTTGGATGCATTTCAGGCCTACACGCGTCACAACGTTTTCATCGCCACAGGACCTTTTTTTATAGACAAATGCCTGAGGGAGTATCTATACAAAGATGATGTTACAGAGTTTTAGCTTTGTACGACAGCTAAGTCTCTCTCTCTCTCTCTTGGTTCAAAATGTTGAGATCCAGCAACAAGCAAGAGCAAGATATCCAGCAACAAGTCAAACTGCAGATCAGCTTAATGCAGGTACTGGTCTCCTGCTTAAAATAAATTATATATATATATATATATATATATATATATATATACGTTAATATTTTTTTAACCCAAATTTTATAATATTATTTTGGATGCTGCCAGCGATTGATTCTTGTATGTCACATGATAGAAGTAAGGGAGAAGGTTAGTCCATACCTTTATCTGTTGAAACTGTCATGCGTTTCCCCATGAACGTATAAAATAACAACTCGTTTTGAATCTATATTCCTATAAATTTGGATTTTTGTGAATATTGATATTCATATTAAAAGCCCCTCTTTTCTATTAGTATTTATTTGCTTTCCCACCAAAGCAAAATGCGACACGAGGTCGTTTTTAAAGTGGGGTTAAACCAGCTCCCCGAAAGAAAAGGGAAAAGGGGCACTCTGGTTGGGTCCAAAAATAGTAATTTTCCCAGTATAGAGGGTTTCCCCTCCATTGGCTGGGACAAATTACCTTAAGCGCAGCATTTGCCGTACGTCCCGCCCCGAAGGCCAAGAACAACACAAAAAAAGCAAGGTATTTATTTGCTCCCCTCCCGAGCAAATTAGGCACAAGGCCGATTTTTAATGTGAGGAGTGAAGGGGAAATGGGGACCAACTTCCCCGGGGAGTAGGGGAGCTGGATAGTGACAATTGGTATGAAGGGTGTCCCCTACATTGACCAAGTTCTTATATGTGGGGTTGTCCCCACATATGGTCTTTGCTTGCAATATCTGCCGGAACAGATACTACACTTTGATGCCAGCCCGAAGGCCAAGAACAATAGAAAAAAGACAAGCCTCTTTTCTATTTATTTAAAAAGAAAATAAAACTTTGTTATATATGGTTCGTGGAATTGCATTCATCTTCAAAAGATCTAGCTAATTTGCATATTCTTTTGAACATTCATTTTAATTAATTCCCTATTAGTTTTTTTCGGTTTCCTTATGGGATGATCATATTTACTTAACTATTACGTGTAATTATATTCATGCAGATATTCTACATGATTTATACTTGCGTAATATTTATGTAAAAACGTAAAAGTAAACACAAACCTTTTTCTACATATATTTATTTATGCGTATATATATATTTTTGCTTAAACAATTTTGCCTACCAAACTCCTATCAGTTTTTGGTCTACAGACATGAAACTTAATATAAAGGGTATTCAAACCCATGTGAAATTTTATATTTGGGTTTTAGCCGGGGAAAAACGGTGCAAAAGAGGGAAAATTTAAAAAAATGAAATTTGCCAGGTGCATACGTAACGTAATAGTTATTCGTGTTTTAATTTTTACCCTTACAGCAAACATATCTTCATTGCTCAGGCATTAACGTCAAAGGAAAAACTAAATCGTAATCTAAGTTTGCGTTTTGATTCTCGGTGGGAGCGCATGAGTCATTTTTTAACTTTTTAAATCATTACTATATATTGAGTCTAATATGATAATAGATATGAAATCTGCATTAATCGAAATATCATATTTAAGCATATTTTACGACTACGTAATGCCGAGAGGTTAGCTAGTTAATCATATACACTGAATTGTTTGTTTGGTACTCTCACCCCGTTCAAAAAGCCAAATGGATTCATCCAAAACTTGCTTAATAAAAATTAGTTTAAAACTCTGGCCTTGTTATATTTCTTATAATTTCTTGCTTGTCTTAATGTAACCTCAATCACCATCTTGATACAGGTCTAGAACAGAGAGCATTCCTTATCCATAAGTACTGGCGGGAACTTGGCAAATACTCTGCAAATAGTGGCGATCAGGCTGGTTTTGGTGTTGTAGGAGGTCATGTTGGTGATGTTCTCGACATATGATCAAACGAAGTAGTCCAGCGGGTTCAAGCCAGGGAAGAAGTGAGAAAAGGGTACAAAGTCGTAGCACTCCTTTTGAAGTCAAGCCTGGGTTTCTTTGGACTTGCAGGCCGCCCGGCATTGCCCAGTCGTAAAATATACTTAAATATGTTATTTTGATTAATGCAGATTTCGTATTTATTATTATATTATATTGTTTATAAAAAGAAATGATTTGTGTTCTACCACCGAGAATCGAAACCAATACATTTAGCTTAGGATTTACTTTTTCCTTTGACGTTAATGCCTGAGCTATGAAAAACATGTTTGCTGCAAGGCTAAAAATTAAAATATAAACCAATAGCTATGACCTTACACATGCATATTCGTAATACCGTCATCCGACATTTGCCTGGCAAATTCTATTCTTTTAATTTTTACACTTTTGAACCGATTTTTTCCAGCTAAAACCCAAATATAAAGCTTCACATGGGTTTGAATATCCTATATATTAAGTTTCATGTCTGTAGACCAAAAACTGTCAGAAGTTTGGTAGGCATTTTTTTTTTAAATAAATATATATACACATACATAAATATATACAGAAAGAGGTTTGTGTTTACTATAACGTTTTTATGCAAATATTACGCAAGTATAAATCATGTAGAATATCTACATGAATATAATTACACGTAATAGTTAACTAAATATGATCATCCCATAAGAAAACCAACAACAACTAATAAGGAATTAATTAAAATGAATGTTTAAAAGAATATACAAATTAGCTAGATCTTTTGCAGATGAATGCAATTCCACGACCCATATATAAATAAACAGAAAAAAGACTTGCTTTTTTCTGTTGTTCTTGGCCTTTGGGCCAAGATCAAAGTGTAATAAAAAAAATTTTTTTATGTACACACGCACACACTATCACAAAGGTATATATTTTCATTAAAACGCCGGGAAATTAGTAGGTTTAACCCCATAGAGTGAATGTGGTACTGTGGTAAATGCTGCCAATCAAGAGTAATCTTCCAAAGTTCCAAATTACCAGAGTTACAAAGACCCTGCACCCTCACCAAACTTCTTGTAGGGCCTTGTGCCTAAGTTTGTTTTTGTTTGTGAAATTTTACTTTTAATTGTTCAAAAATTGATTATAACTCTTTTAAAACCGGATTAAACTATATAAACAAGACCAAAGCATAGGTAAATCTGTAAGGTAGTTTGTCTCAGTCAATTGAGGGGAAACCCTATATACTGAGACAATTATTATTTTTTGTCCCTACCAGAGTGCCCCTTTTGCCTTTTTTGGGGGAGATGGTTTAACCCCACATTAAAAATGACCTTGTGTCACATTTTGCTTTTGTAGGGAAGCAAATAAATACTAATAAATAGAAAAAGGGTTTTTGATATGAATGTCAATACACAAAAAACAAAAACAATTATAGGATTATAGATTAAAACTTTTTTACATTTCTATCCGTTCATCTTCTGAATAGAAAAGATTAGACGAACATTATAGTTTTCTTCTTTTTTTTTTTTTTTTACAAAGGAGGCACCACTTATCAAGACCCAAAGGCTACTCGAGAGTAAGGGTTAATAAGCATACAGTGGTCAATGGGACAGTGACATAGTAATTTCTAGTTGTGGAAATTTGGTAAATTGGATTACTTAAAGAGAACGGTTCATCAAGAATTTGTTTACGTTGGACTTGAAGACGACTATATTATAGTCAGCAGAAAAGCAAGCATATGGAAGAGAGTTCTACACGTGTGCAATTCTAAGAAAAAAAGCTTTGTTCATGGAATCTACGTATAGGTTTAGGTTTAGGTACGGATAAACAGTGGGGGAAATTATTGATAATGTTTTCAGCTAGATGTGTGTTTCTCGTGAATGTTTGGTGAGGGGGGACCATAGATTGGAGCTCACGAGTACTTTCCATGAAAATAACGATAAAGCAGAGACAGGCTAGCAATGTCTCTTCTGTGAGAAAGAGGTTGCAGGAAAGAGAAAAGGGCATCCCCCACTAGGCTACGAAGTCTATTTTGAACTCTGTCAAGGCAGGATAAAAGCTTTCTAGGAGTTCCTGCCCAGATGTGGCAACAGTACTCCATCCTTGGACGTAGCTGACTCTTATATATGTAGAGAATAGCATCAGCAGTGAGATATCTACTGGATCGATAAAAGGATCCCACCATTTTTCCAGCGACCTTGACAACAGATTTGATGTATGTGTTCCATTTCATATCAGGAGTAATGGGAGCTTGTCATTTTCAAAATCATCTTTAAGAAAAAGTAAGAAATGGTTAAGAAAAAAAAGAAAAAAAAAAGAAAAAAAAGTGGAATAGTTCATAAAAATAAAAGGAAAACGAAAGTAATAACGACCTACAATATATCCAATAAATATAACATTTTTAGCAGACATTTTGTGATTCTATATACTCCCACATTTTCGACCATTAAAAAAAAAAATGGCTGGCGTTTTACACAATTATGCTGTAATAATTAAATTGAACTTTCAAAATCATATTATAAGAAAATAACATAGTTAAAAAAGGATAGGGGGACGAAAGGAATAAACACCTAGACTTAAATAAAAAAAAATTAGCAGATGGTTTGTGATACTATATTCTATCACATTTTCACCGTTTAAAAAGAAATGGCTGGCGTTTTACCCAATTAATACACAGCTCAAGATTTCTTCTCCGGCCACCTAATCATAAGCGAATATTAATCGTATAATTAATAATGACAAGCAATAAAGGAACACCATTTGGGGGTTCGAAAAGTTAATTAAAAATCATAACATGAGGCGAAATAAGAGAAATTGATATTGAATATTCGCTGTGCCTGGTCAGGGAGGTTGATAGTTTGATAAATTCTAAAATCGACCAGCTCTTTCCGCCACCTTGCATCTTTTCGAAGACGCTGAATCAAACTCGAAATTTGCTTTCAAGCCAAATCAATCAAAAATTAATTTTATTCATGATATGTCATTCTAGATGATGGTGTCAGAGCCAGTTGAAATCTTCTCTCGTTCCCCCTACCCCTACGAAAAAAAAAAAAAAAAAATAGAATCACTTAACCCTTCCTTTATAGAAATTCTGAAAAGTATGAATCCCTATTTCAACAATACTCATTTTTTGGTCCCCCCCCCTGACAAAAGGAGGGTGGACCTGCAAATTCACCCTTGTCTGTTCATCCGTCTGCACTTTTCTCAATAACTACGCCTTGGGATTTTTTAAAATTTTGCACAAACATTAAACATGATATGAATAAAAAAGTAACAGAACAGATTTCCTGGGAAAACTCCGCTTACTCCCCTAAGGGTGCCTTTCTGGTTAAAATGGCCAGAATTGACACTTTTGTGCCTATTAAAAAGAAAAAACTGATACCTTGGATTCTTATAAAACTTTCTGAACAGTTGTAACTAACTGATTCCTATATAATTTTGTTTGTCTATATTTCGCAATAACTCTTGGGTGTACCCCAGGGGCTCTTCTAAGGCTATTAAAAACACTCCATTTTTGGAACAATTTTACCATATTTGTCCAAAATTTTCTTTGTATGTCTATTTAGCAGTTTTGCATGATGCAGGACTCACATTTAAATATGTTGAGGCCTTGGGGACTTTTGGAGCTAAATGTGGAGGGGGGCGCAAATGATGGACTTAGTCATTTCTTTTTTTTTTTTTTTGCATAGTGCAAAACTCAAATTTACATATGTTAAGGCCTAAAACTGCACGATGGGGGGTGGGGGGGGGGGGGGTAAATGCTAAACTTAATCATTTTTTATGCTTCGTTCATTCGTGGAGGACCATGCACTTGTATTTTTACTAGTGTGTCTCATGGATACAATAGTTGCCCTCGAAAAGGCATGATTCCATTTCCGTTTGATGAAAACCGGTTTTTTTTGGGGGGGGGGGAGTTGCAGACCATCTTTTAGTTGGCCAGTTGTGTACAAATCCCAAGAGCAGTTCAAGGCTTCTATCATGTCTGAAAGTGACAAAATGTTCAATGAGTGAGAGCAGAAATGCATCGCTGTAAGACTCAATTCCTCTACCGATCCAAGTTATGACAATAGAACCATTGTCAGCATCCTCAAAATGCCTCGCTGGATTGTTACGAATAACAGGGACGTGCCCAAAGTGATGAAAACAAAGTTTCCAGGTAGGGTTATGGTCTTTGGTGCGATTTCAAGTGAGGGCCAACACATGTCATCTAACAACCTTGAAGTCGGCTTTTGATTTGAGCCCAAAACAATAAATGTTAAGGGGTCAAAATTGAGGTCAAAGTTAAAAAAAAAAAAAATTGACCCCTGCGGGTTCTACCAAATTACTCAGCCAATTTTTGGTCTAAACATTTGAAATTTACATAAAGGGTAGTCAGACATGCAGCAAGCTTTTTAATAAGTTTTTGGCCGAAAATTCGGCTGCCAAGAGGTTGAAGTTGAAAGAGTGGACCTTTGAAGTCCCTACCAAACTCCTTAGCCAATTTAGGGTCTAAACACTCGAAATTTTAGATGTAGGTTACCTGGACATGAGTTAAACATTTTAATACATGGATATATTATGTATATATACACATATGCACATAAAGTTATGAACAATACATAGAGCCCGAGCAAAACCGGGCTGAGCTGCTAGTAAATGAAATGAATAAGTATATGCGATTTTACTGAAAATTAATCCATACACGTACGACATTAAGAGAGTTTTCCGACATTTTATCTTCTTATAACTATCATCGTCATTGTCGTTAGCAGAACTCGGATACGAGTATACATTTTGCTCATTAGGATTGAGCCAGCCTCAGGTACAAAATCTTTTAGGTGATCCACGAGGCGCAACTTCATGTCGCACGCACTTCAGATGTCACCATTTCCTGCGTCAAACATGTGCTTGACATGCAGGTTCAGAAAGGCATCTTGAAGCACATTGCCAGTACACCATTACGTGGAGTGCCGCCTTGCCGTCTACCCGCCAGGCATGTTTATTTGTGAGTGCATCTCCTCAGTGAATTAAACGTGCTCCCAGATAAAAGTCTACAATTAAGCGCGAAACATACAACGCCTAACTTTATAACTATATTAGGGGGCGAAACAGGAGGAGGGGGATAGTAAAAACAAAGGAAATATCAGAGCGTGATGAACAAAGTGAAACTGTAGACAGCAATGATTTTCATTCAATCTCGAGTAACGTCGGTTCTTCCTGCTAGTATTCCTATACATAAAACAGAGTTGTGTGCCTAAATTAAATGTCTGATGTGTTGAAACTATACAAAAAACACAAATGCACATGTAGATGTGAAATATAGATTACATTAGAGGATCCCTTCGTATCTTGAAATAATCTTTGACATTTACTTGGAAAAAATGTTTTCGCGGTTTCACTCATTAAAGGGCATTTTGTAGAACAAATATATTTTTCTAGATGAAAAAAAGAAAGCAAGAAAAATTGAAAATAATGCAGACATATTTATGGTTTACTCTGAAAACACTCATGTAATATTCACACATAACATTCACGGTAGAAATATGCATTTATTTGGATAATCGCAATATTATCTATAATATAAATCTCACCTACCCGTTTGTATGTATGTATGTATATCTCGCAAAAACTTTCGACAGAAGCGACGGATTCTCACGAGATCAGTATCACTGTGAAGCTTGGCCCTTAGGATGACAAATATCGAAAAATTGGCCAAAAATATTAATCCCTCAACTGGCACTTTTCGACAGGGAGAGGTCGCTTTTTTCGCAGATATTTTTAAAAGTAATCTCCTTTTTTCGATTGTCTAACCTTAATTAAAACCTGCGTCACTTCCGGTTTGGTGATGGGCGCAACGGCTAATGCATCACGTTTTTTGTTTCTCACTTTCTTTTCCTCCTTCGCGGTACGGGTTTGAGCCTGCCTGCCTACTACCACTTCTTTTTTGCGCTCATAATTTTCCTGTTTTTTTTTTTTTGCTTTTTTGCTCAAAAAATACCCTTACACACACCTCCACTTTCTTTTTCTGCATTTGCGTCACCAGTTCAAACTTGGCTGAATACTACAACTTTTTTTTTTGCTCAACACACACCTCCAAGCACCCAGACTAGTATTAAAGAAAGATAAAATATATATAGTAGAGATTTAGAAGGCTATCACAATGCGAGGAATGAGATATAGTCGGTGTTGATGAGAGAAGACAAAAACAAGTGGCGATTTACAAAGCAATAAGTATATACATATATGTCTATATATACATATATTTATTCAGTTGTATTAAGTATAAATGTCTTACTTGTTATGTCTGTGAAACCATCCATTATATTTCGGGAAAAATTTCCCCTTTTCAAATAGTGGATGTGACAGATCGATTCAAAGCATGCCGGATGATGAAAAAAAAATGAATTAAATGGCTGTGTGGAGCCACGCAGCAGATGTAAGGATGGGAGGATTTATGTGTATGGCGTGTTTTAGGTGATTAACATATTGTTGTATTAGTTGTTAAATTTTTCTTTTATTTGTTCCTTTATATATATTTCTAGTTTATACTTGTTGCTTTTGCATGATCTTTATTTTATTTTGTATATTCTATCTATTTCGTTGTCTTTTTTCTGCTGCTATGTATTATTCATTTATTTGTTTAATTTATTTATGTCGCTGCTTGTTCAGTGGAATGACCTGGTCCATATAGATCAAGCGAGTCGCTGGCTGGCTTGCATGGGTTGACTATTGAAGGAGAGAAGGAGAAGGAGGATGTGAAAGAGGAGAAGAGGGGAGGGTGTGTGCAGGATGGGGTGCTCTTGGCCAACTGTTGGGGTGTTTTTTTTTGTTTCTTTACATGGGAGTCACCACTTATCAAAGCCCGAATGCCACTCAGGGATAAGAGTTATTGTGTGTACAGTAATCAATGAGATAGTACTGTACTAATCATTAGTATTGGGGGTTTTGATAGAGTGTCTTACTTAAGGGGGCGGTTTGTCAGGAGTTTGTTTATGTTGAACTTGAAGACATCCAAGTTGTAGTCAGGTGGGAAAAGGGCAAGCGGTAAAGAGTTCCACTGGCGTGCAGTTCTAAGAAAGGAGCTTTGTTCATGGAATCTACGTTTTGATTTAGGCACAGATAAAGAGTGGGGAAAATTATTGAAAGTAGTTTCAGCCAGACGGGTGTTTCTCGTGAAAGATTGGCGAGGGGGGATGAGGGATTAGAGCTCAGACGAGCACCTGCCATGGAAATAACGATAAAACAAAGACAGGCTCGCAACGTCTCTTCTGTGGGAGAGAGTTTTCAGGGAAGAGAAAAGGGCATCCCCCACTAAACCACGAAGTCTATTTTGTACTCTATCAAGGCAGGATAGGCTGTTTTTAGCAGTTCCTGCCCAGATGTGGCAGCAGTACTCCATCCTTGGACGCACTTGGCTTTTATACAGATAGAGAATTGCATTAGTAGTGAGATATCTTCTGGAGCGGTAGAAGGATTCCACCATTTTCCCAGCATCCCTGGCAACAGATTTGATGTACGTGTTCCATTTCAGATCAGGAGTAAAGGTCAAACCCAGAAGCTTATCAAAACATGGAGCCTCTCCAAGACGAGAGCCATCCATTTCAATTGATGCCAGATGGGGATCAGAGCATCGATGATGTAAAGAAACTTGGTTTTAGATGCATTAAAAGTGACCAGCCACCTCTTCCCCCATTGTACCACGCGCTCAAGATCAGAGGAGAGAGAATTAAAGAGAACTTTGTCATTTACGGCCTTTGATGTGTTGCCATAGATGATCGTGTCATCAGCATGGATGTTAATGAATGATTTAACTATGTGTTTTGGGAGATCATTGATGTAGATCAGGAAGAGAGTTGGGTTCAGGATGGACCCCTGAGGGACTCCAGCATTAATACTGTGGGCCTCTGATTTCTGGCCATCAACAACTACTCTTATGAACCTATCAGAGAGAAATGATTTAATGATTGAGAGAACATTTCCAGTTATACTGTAGTTGGAAATCTTGTGAAGTAGGCCCTTATGCTACACCTTATCGAAGGCGTTCGATATGTCAAGAGCAATTGCCCTGGAAAGGAAACCTTTGTCAAGAGATTCACTAATCCTATGTGATATAACCGTTAGCACATCTGCTGTAGATCTTGCAGAACGGAAACCATATTGTGAGTCACTAAGAAGGTTGTTTCTGTTGAGGTGGTTGACTACTTCTTTATTTAATATGGATTCCAACAACTTACTCATGACACACAGGAGACTTATTGGTCTGGACTGAGAGGGAGATGACTTTTCACCTGAATTTTTAAATACAGGGCATACTGATGAGGTTTTCCAGGGTGTTGGAAAGCACTTCTCCTTAAGGCAATGCTTAAACAGTTTTTTAAGTATGGGGACAAGTTCTGGTTATAGCTTTTTCAGCACTATAACTGGAATGCCATCAGGGCCAGTTGCTTTACTGGAATCAAGGTTTTTGATTAGCTTGGCGACCTCACACACAGATATTTGTCTGTTGCATAGCATGTTGTCTTTTATAGGAGGAAATACAGTGAGTTGATGGTCATTGTCGCATAGGGTAGAATTAGCTACAAAGTTCTTGGCAAATAGTCTGGCCTTGTCTGATGCTGAGGAGATGACCTCAGGTCCATTGATAATAGTTGGGATAGAACGCACGTTTCTGTTCAAAATCCTGTTTGCTATTTGCCAGAACTGGTGGGAATCAAGCCGCTGCTCGGGATTTATTTGGATTTAACAGATGGAGCATATAGCTCTCTTGCATGTTTTATTACTCTTTTACAGTGGTTGCTGGCAGTCCTGAAAGCAGCTTTATTCTCAGTACATCTATTACGTTGGTAGCTATGGAAAAAGTGATTTCTGTGCGCGATGGCAACAGCGCATTCAGGGGAGAACCCTGGCTGGCTGCTAGGTTTTTGTTGGAATTTTTTTGATGGTATGAATCGGTCTGCCTACATTAACCATTCGGTCAGGTCTGATACTATAGAGGACACATCCTTTTTAAACATGGAACGCAGAGGTAGGTCGGATAGGAATGTATGGAAGCTATCCCAGTCAGCCATAGAGTATCGATATACAGTATGGTGGAGAGGTACGTCTGAAGGCTTATTACATTTCATTTTTATCTTAACTGCTACAACAGAGTGGTCAGAGGATCCCAGAGGAGATAGAACGGAACATGAACACAGCTCAGGGGAAGTTGTGAGGAAAAGGTCTAGAAGGCTTGCATATTGACCAGGTGTATCGGGCACACGGTTGGGTTTGTGAACAATCTGAGTGAGGTCATAGGCAATGGCAAAATCATGACAAACCCTCCCCTCATCGTTTGTCTTATTTGAGTGGGTCACCCATTCCACATTATGGACATTGAAGTCACCGTAAATGTGAATGAAGAATGAGCAGACAGGATGTGGTCAATTTTCTCAGATATGCTCTTAAAGATAGTAACCTCACTGTTGTGGGGGCGATAGAGGGCAAATATAAATCCAGTGGTGTAAGCTAGTGCAACCCGGAAGCACATATAAGGTAAATTAGGGTCTTCTCTGGAGATATCCCTATCACTTGGAAAGCCATCTTTGATGTAGGCACATATTCCATGCCCATGGCGATCTTGGGGGTCAGATTTAGATGTTAAGTTGGAGTATCCTTTAATTATGAATTCGTCTAGAGAAGTGGTTGGCCCTATGCCAGTTTTACTAAAAAAGAATATGTCCGGTTTCGTCTCCTGTAATTGTGTTTCAACCTCTGGAAGGTTGAAACGTAGACCCCTGATGTTGGAGAAGGAGACCTGGTAGTAGGGGTCTACGTTGGTGGAGGGGGTTCTAGGTTTATTCGTGTTTCTTTTTTGGAGATTTGTCATGATTGAGGTTTTGGGGTTTGTGGATTAGGTTGGTAGACTTGGTTGGAGCAGGACAGAGAGGGAAAATAAGAGAGAAAAAGACAAGAATTTTTTTTTTTTTGTGGCACATGAAAAGCTAAAGCCGTAACAATTACCCGCTAATATGGCATTGAGAGGCCCTACCAGAAACTACTGTATGGTCCAGAATCCATTCACCAAATGGCAATACAGCAGCCCCGGTACTTTGCACCTGCTGATAGGACAGCCTCCTTAGTGGTTAATCCAAGTTTCGGGTCCCTGACTATCAGGCGGGTAATGTCAACCCAGATGAAACGTTTACCTCCAGCACCCTTACTAGTGACATGACCACAAGGATAGACATAGAAACTGAAATTTTCCGACATCTCAGACTACTCTTTACAAAGTACTAACGACCTAGAAAGCAGCTTTTTCTTCACCGTTTGTCAGAAAAATCACTCATTGGAAATGAGGACTGAAGGACAAAAAAGGAGAAGCGAGAGCTACTGGAGCTGCCGATAACATATCCACATGCATTATCTACTCTCCATTGAAAAAAAAATCAAATAAATAAATAAAATAAAAATTTAAAAAAAAAGGTGAGAAGGACTTATTAATATCTACTTAGTATAAGTTAGTTGCCCCATTCACGGACTAGGATAGTACTTGAAGATAGTCTCCCCTCCCATGTTAATGTATGGATACTTTTTGCCTTTATCTAGGTCGAGCTGGGATGTTAAACCGTTCCAGCTCCACCCCATAATATTGTTTGGGTTATGGGATGTGGTTGTTAGGGATAGGAAGATAGGTGGGAAGAGGGGGGACACTGAATTGACTTTTCTTGGGACATTTATTATATTCTTTATTTCATTAAAACTTTAAATGATTATAGATGGAACATCTTTTATTAATTCTTTATTTTTATTTTATTTATTCACTTATTTATTCTTTTGTCCATGTTTAACGGTTAGGACTAATAGGTTAACAATATTTGTATATATTGAGTATTCGGCTATCGTAATTTAATTTATTATTACTGCCTTCCATTGTTGTTTTTTGTTGTCTCACCACGTTCTATGGTTTCAGGTGTGCATCGTCTTAAGATAGCGGTTTTGATCCTACCCAAAAGCTGGCCAGAGGCTTAGTTAGCCAAAAACCTTGTGAGACAAAAAACAACTATGGAAGGCAGTAATTGCAGTGTATGCAGTTAGGAGATTCAGAGTTCCTATCCTGTTGTGGTTCCCACCTGATGAAGGACAGAGGAATAGTTGGCCGAAACGTTGTGAAACAGAAATTAAAAAGATGAGGATAATAGTATGCAATAAATAAATGACTAAATAATACTCATCTCAATAAACATTCCAATTAATTAAATAATATATATCATTCGATACGGACCCGACAATGGAAGATCAAATATAAACGTTGATTTATAATACCCCCAAAAAAATCAAACCTTGATCGCCCTTCAGAGCTTGTGGCGCAGTAGATAGAGACGTTGAATCTCTATGGTTCCAGGTGAGCATTATCTGAAGATAGCGGTTTCAATCCTACCCAAAAGCCGGCCAGAGGCTTAGTTGGCCAAAACGTGGTGAGACGGAAAACAACTATGGAAGGCAGTAATTGATGAAAGTGCAGTTAGGAGATTTGGAGTTCCTGTCCTGTCGCGTTTAACACCTGATGAAGACCAAAGGAACAGTTGGCCAAAACGTCATGAAATAATAACTAAAAGATGAGGATAATATTCCGCAATAGATAAATAAATCGTGGTCCTAATTGATTGATGCTGCAATCCATCATGGATAATGTTTTGGAAAAGGCCCGAATTTATGAAGCTAAAAATGGAAATTATATAAAAGTTGTCACTTTTCATAAATAAATTATTTATCGATTTTTTTTTTTTTTTTGCAAATAAATCTCCATTGTTTTCATCATATTAAGTTAAAACTATTAAGATCTGTTCATTAAAAAAAAAAATCTATTCAAGTTAAAAATCCCTCATTGATTTTTTTTTGTCAACTACTTTATCTGCTCGAAATATTAGCCTTTCTCTTGAGCCTGTGAACTTACTCCATTTGAAGATCCTTCTTGCAAAGCTCTGCCTTTGTTCGTCCTTCTGTAACGTAACGCCGGGAAAATTTCATGCAAACATAAAAAAAAAGAGGACGGCGTCATTCAGCAGATATGTTACTTTTCTGTAACTTTCTGTTTCCTTTATTCTTTAAAAAGAACAATTTTTTTAAATATTTAACTTTAAATTAGTTATTAATCTATTATCAAAATTTGTGCAATTTTGTTCATTTAGAAATTTAATTTCCAATATTTCCGTATTCTAAATCGTCTCTTGAGTTTGTTTTAACGTAAAAAAAAAAAAAGAAGATACAGAAAAATCTCGCTACTTTTGCAGTTTATAAACTGTGCTATTTTTCAATAGGTTTTTCAAATTAAATTTTTACGGTATCATTCATTCATTTATTTATTCAATTGTGAATTTAAAGTAAAGAATAGTTAACAAAACGCCATCCTAATGTTAAGAATGGGGTTTTTATAACGTTATTTCAGCACGGTTCGTTGGTATTTTTCTTTTATTCTGCGAGGAGAAAGGAAGACACAGAAACTTCAGTTGCTACATCACCACTGCAGTCATCTTTACAACTAGATGTCACCATCCACTGAGCAACTACTTTAGTATCAAACAGACGAGCAGCTGTTTCTTTCACCGAAGAAAAATGGTGGAGATCAAAGAAGAGGAGTATGTGACATCATGATTAACCTTAAGAAACAAAAACCTCATGGAAAACTGAAAACATACTTGTAATCAACAATCTAACTAATTAAGGAGTAAATAATAAAATACATTGTAAAACTGAATTGTCTTTTTTATGTAAATCTCTTCAGACAAGGCATGAAGCCATTTGATGTAAGTAGCTAAAAAGTACTATTGTTACGTTGTGGCGTGGTGTTTATATATACGTCATGTGATTGTATTACTAAATGTCTACTAGTGGCTTCTTCACTATCTAAACCCTAAGTTATCGTATTGCAGATTATTTATGTTCTATGATCAGTGTGTTGAGTGTGTGTGTCAGACATAACACAAACACATACATATATTTCGACATACCTTATAAACTTTTCAACTGCGTCGCTGGTCTTTTGAACAACCTGGAATTAACCTGTTCTTGGAGGGAAGTTGGAACCTATTTGAACGAATGCATTTCACTCCAAGACGATGGTTGGTTTTATATAATTTTATTCACTTTCCAGGTGTCTATTACAGAAGAATGGAAGTGAGTATCTTTGCTTGGATGGTTAATTCTAGGTCTCCATTCTAAGACACGTCAGCTCCTTCCCCAGTGAGGGGGGGGACGACCTGTTAAACCGTCCGCCTTGCTCAACATCCAAATTCTAACTTGACTCTATGTCCAGCCAACCTGAACACGTGACAACAAACACGTCCTTACGATCAGCTATTTTTAAAGCTTCCGGTAGAACTTGTTCATTGTACACCTCAATAATGTTTTGACAACTTTTATCGAAACATAGCTTCACATCTCTTCTCTTGTTTACCTCGCCAGTTAGATAACTAGATCGAGATAGGTGCACATAAATACATAGATAGATCGACAGACAGATAATAAAAAGATAAATAAAAGATAATTCCTCATGTTCCACACCTATATAACACTATTTCAAGGTAAAGACCGGTCAACAATAAATATTATAATAATCTATAAATATAAAAGCCAAAATGTATGTATGTATGTACGCTTTTCCTCGATGTCCACAAAAGGCTTCTTTCAGAAAAGCGCTCGCTAGCTTCACAATTTCTTAAAACTTTTTATATCATCTATAAATTGTAATATATCACAGTTAACCACGAAGCTCGCCTATATAATTTTATTGACTTTCAAACGTTAATTATTCGACATTTCCCGCATTGGCACGCGTTACATTCGGGTTTCGGTATAAACAAAAAGCGAAACTCGACTCTAATCGCAGGCTCAGAGCCAGTGGTCTCTAGAGAACTAAGTAACGTTTGGTCAATGTCGACTTCGTCATATCAGACGGTAGCTTTCATTTCGAGACGAGGGAGCGGGTTTTTAAAAACAAACAAACCGATTTATTGACCTCATTAAAAACTGTCCCGCACAAAATGCTAACTGCTGAATAGCTATCGCCGTCACATCAATCAAAAACGCGCACCTGTTTTTTTTTCACACTTTACTATTTTCCAACTGCGCGTTGTAAAGGCTTCGTTTTTTTCACGGGCAATGTTGTGTTTTAATTTTTCGACCTCTACCTAAGTTTTAAGGGGAGTAAATTTCATACATAATCGAAATATTCCGATGAAAGAAAAGAACAGGCGATTTTGAGGAAACTTCACATCTTATATAGCCTTATGCTCTCTACTGATCCAAGTTATGACCAGAGGACCATTGTGAGCACCCTCAAAATGCAAATCCAGACGATTTAACGCTTGATGGCATAGTTCAAAAAAGTTTCCAGCCACGGTTATGGTCGTTGGTGTGTTTTCAAGTGAGGACCACATCATGCCACCTCACATCTTTAAAGTCGGCTTGAAAGTCAACACCAAAGTGTACATGAATGTGCTGAAGAATGAAGGTGATCGCTGATAGACTCTGGGCGTGGCAGTAGGACTCAGCGTCGGCCCAAAAGTCCAAAGATACCTAGACTTGGCTTGCTATGATTTTGTACCTTTCTCTCACTACCCCCCCCCCTTCTACTCCTACCTGAACCCACTGGACTGCTTCGTTTGGTCATACATGGAGAACATCATCAACATGACCTTCCATAACACCAAAGCCAGCCTATTCGCCGCTATCCACCAAGTATTTGTGGACTCCTGTCGGCGCTTATGGAAAAGGTATGCTCCCAGTTCCGGACCCGTATCAAGATGGTGATTGAGGCTGAAGTTGGCTTCATTGAATAGATGTCAGCCCTACTACATAATCAAGTTTCCTGAATTGATTTTTTCAATAAAAGTTTTAAATGAAGCTGTAGTGTTGTTTTCTTTAGGGCGACAAATTTACTGTTCCACTTTGTAATTTTATGAAATCAACAGAATGTTCTCTACAGTGCAATGTAGACTACAATGTATTGTGGATTAATTCACTGTTGGAAGGCAGGTGAAGCCTCCTCCCCTCCGTGCACCGTGATGGAGCTCCAACTAGAACAGGCAGTCAATCGATTTGATTGAATAATGGGTGATTTTAATGATTTCGATAACAATAAATTTAAGAGTGTGAAACACTCGTTGGTCATCATTCAATCCCAGACAACGTCGGATCTCCCCGCTAGTACAGCATATTATTGTAATCATCCGCATGTATGTTTGTTGGTCATTTTCTGTGCAATTAAATGAATAAAATCCTCAAAGTTTGCAGAGAAAAAGGGGCTTTAAAATTCTGGGGCCAATTAATTCTATTTCAGTTAATGTAAATGGGAAACATCATTTTGGTTGTCTGTTTTACTAAGATGAGTCAAATTTAAATGCAAGAAAGACAAAAAGAGACTGTCACTGTTTTTTTTTTTCTCAAGGTTTTATTGAGAGAACATTTATTTGGAAGAGAGAGAGAGACTAATGTTATCTTAGCTAAGCATCTATTTCTTAAACTTACCTTTCTAACTTTACAAAATGAGTGACGCAGACGGACAGAAATCGAAGTAACATTCGTCTCATTTACAAACTTTCACAGCTCGTTCGCATGGCTTTCACTTATGTGAAGATCTTAGTTTTCTGTTGCTCGAAAAACGTGACGTCATTCGTCATCTTTCAACTCCTGTTTTGTCTACTGCTTCAAATTTACGTCACCCATCTCTGAGAATGATTCTGTTTGCAGATTAAGGTCAATCTGACATGCACTAAATATGACCCACGTCACAATTCACAGTAGATTATAGTTCCTAATATGTAACGTCTGGCGAATTAAAAAGTGAATAATAAAATTAATGAGGAAACTAAATTATCTTTACAGTTGTCTCCCTTCAGGAATCATGATGAGAGCAGAATTAAATAAGACTCTCTGATACCACGTGGGGTGCTGAAAACATAAGCATGATATTAAACAAAGGCACAAAGTGACTTCACATTCACAGGACATTAATCGCCCAGCTTTTTATATATTGGATTATCCCATGTATTATATATCATCTTTGCTGTCATTTTCCTTTAAGACCCCACTTGCGCAGTGCAAACGAAATCCAATATGGTTTCCTTATACCACGTGGAGTTCTAGGAGATAATCAGCACAAGATGAACATAAATGTACAGGGAAATGTCCAAAAATACTACCCAGAGACCAGTTAAAAAAGTGCAAAATACTTCAGCAATCAAACTATATTTCATAGAAAACCTATCTGAGAGCTTATCCTTTAAACTCCTGGGCTTAATATTCACAGGAACATGAATTTGAACCAATACATTGGAGATATTGCCAAGGCTGCTGTAGAAAAGGTTGGCTCCCTTTACCATGCGAGAAAATTGTTTACTCCAGAGAGTATCCTAGATCTCTACAAAGCCACCGTCACCCTATGCATGGAGTATTATTGCCACATCTGAGTTAATGCATCACCCACGAGTCTTTCACTCTTAGAAAGGATCTAAAAAAAAAAAAAAAAAAAAAAAAGGAGTCTCAAATCTAATAAGTCCCACATTATCCACCAAGCTTCAACCTCTGCCTCATCATCAGAATGTTGCATCCCTGTGCCTATTTTATAAGTACTTTAATGGAATGAGCTCTGATAAACTCATAGCACGTGTGCCCCCTCGAAGTACACACTCCCAACTAACCCAACAATCAGCAAAATCCCACCCCTTCACTCTTGAGGTTCCTAGATGCCGGAAAGACTTCTACTCTGATTCTGGTTTCTCTCGCTCAGACTACTAGACATTGAAATTCCTTCTGTTTCCTACTTTCCCGATTGTAAGAAAAGTTTAAATGTTATGTGAACAGATCTCTTTACTCAACTCCCCACAGTTTCATGTTAGACACAGTTCTAAATGGCAATATGCGTGTTTGGGGTGAAAAGGGTAAAAAAATTAAATTAAATGAGTTTATGCCTAACTTGAAGATTCAGTTACTAAAATTCAAGATATGAATACACTTTGGTGATCGTCTCATCAGTAGGATGCTCAATGCTCAACTCCCTACGTAGTATCCCTGCAACTTATGTCCCTGATAATAGTCCCCTACATCTAAGAATCAGAGCCAATATACTAGTCCAAGAGGCATTCAGAGCCAATATACGTCCAAGAGGCATTCAGAGCCAATATACTAGTCCAAGAGACATTCAGAGCTAATATAATAGTCCAAGAGACATTCAGAGCCAATATAATAGTCCAAGAGACATTCAGAGCCAATATAATAGTCCAAGAGATATTCAGAGCCAATATAATAGTCCAAGAGGCATTCAGAGCCAATATACTAGTCCAAGAGACATTCAGAGCCAATATAATAGTCCAAGAGATATTCAGAGCCAATATAATAGTCCAAGAGATATTCAGAGCCAATATATTAGTCCAAGAAATATTCAGGGCCAAAATACTAGTGTAAGAGATATTCAGGGCCAATATTCTAGTCCAAGAGGCATTCAGGGCCAATATTCTAGTTCAAGAGGCATTCAGGACCAATATTCTAGTTCAAGAGGCATTCAGGGCCAATATTCTAGTCCAAGAGGCATTCAGGACCAATATTCTAGTTCAAGAGGCATTCAGGGCCAATATTCTAGTTCAAGAGGCATTCAGGGCCAATATTCTAGTCCAAGAGGCATTCAGGGCCAATATTCTAGTTCAAGAGGCATTCAGGACCAATATTCTAGTTCAAGAGGCATTCAGGGCCAATATTCTAGTCCAAGAGGCATTCAGGACCAATATTCTAGTTCAAGAGGCATTCAGGACCAATATTCTAGTTCAAGAGGCATTCAGGGCCAATATTCTAGTCCAAGAGGCATTCAGGGCCAATATTCTAGTTCAAGAGGCATTCAGGACCAATATTCTAGTTCAAGAGGCATTCAGGGCCAATATTCTAGTCCAAGAGGCATTCAGGACCAATATTCTAGTTCAAGAGGCATTCAGGACCAATATTCTAGTTCAAGAGGCATTCAGGGCCAATATTCTAGTCCAAGAGGCATTCAGGACCAATATTCTAGTTCAAGAGGCATTCAGGGCCAATATTCTAGTTCAAGAGGCATTCAGGGCCAATATTCTAGTCCAAGAGGCATTCAGGGCCAATATTCTAGTCCAAGAGGCATTCAGGACCAATATTCTAGTTCAAGAGGCATTCAGGACCAATATTCTAGTTCAAGAGGCATTCAGGGCCAATATTCTAGTCCAAGAGGCATTCAGGACCAATATTCTAGTCCAAGAGGCATTCAGGGCCAATATTCTAGTTCAAGAGGCATTCAGGACCAATATATTAGGCCAAGAGATATTCAGGGAATTCAAGTGTAATATGAACAGACATCTCGCTGCTCATCTCCCTACAGAGTATCCCTACAACTTATATCCTCGATAGTACCCACCTGCATCCAAGTGGCACTATGCCTTGTTTGAGGTGAAAATGTAATTTAAAAAAAAACGAGATGAACATAGGTAAATGCAGGAAAACGGTGAAAACTATTGTTCAAAAAGTAATAAATGTTATTTTCTACTTTGCCAAATTATGTTTCAAAAGTAATTTCC
>NC_136526.1:16895210-17002710 GCF_053919585.1 Euprymna scolopes | reverse complement strand
GACTCTTTTAATCCGTGGTAGGCAACCCATCTAGTGATGGCATCACAATAAAAAATACCTTTGATATCCCTAGCGAAGCATCAAGTTATTCAGCTATGGACAATATTTGAATTGCACTACAAACTCGTGTCGTGAGTTCAATCTCAGCTGTGGCCATATGTTACATTACATTCAATAAAAAATATATGACACTTTTATCCCGGGCAACACAGAACAGCCCTGCTAGTAATATATAATCAAACGTAACCCATTTTATTAAGTTTTTTTTTTTTTTTTAATTACATTTTCACCCCAAACAAGCCACATTGCCACTTTGGTGTAGGGGGCTACTATCAGGGGCAGCAACTACTGGGCATCATGTTGGGATTTGGGCAGCAAGATGTCGGTTCACGTTACACTTGAACTTCTGCATGTCAGTACAGTTAGGGAAGCAGGCACATGGAATGGAATTCCAGAGTCTAGCGGTTCTGGGGAAGAAACTACTGGAGTAGAAAGATCTTTTACATCTAGGGATCTCTACTGTGTTGGGGGTGGGATTTAGCTGCCTGTCGGGTTTGTCGAGGGTGTCTGCGTCGTGGGGGCACAAGTGTCTGCACTTAGTCAGAGCATTCACTATTAAAATACATGTAGAATAGGCAGAGGGATGCAACGTTTTGTCGATGGGACAGAGGCTGAAGCTTAGATGCCAGTTCAGGGCCTATCGGATTAGTGACTCTCTTTTGAACCTTGTCTAGGAGCGAGAGACTAGCAGCAGATGCACCAGCCCAAATGTGACAATACTCCATACATGAGCGAATAGTGGCCTTATAGATATGGGATACTTTCAAGTGTCAGTAGTTTTCTAGCACGGTAGAGAGAGCCTACCTTTTTTGTAGTGGCCTTAGCAATGTTTTCAATATAATTGTTCCAACTCATGTTTCCTGTGAACGTTAGGCCAAGCAGTTTGAAAGATGTACTCTCAGACAGGGAGTCACTGGCCATTGCTATTGGTGGCAGAGAAGGTTTCTTTTAATTATTGAAGGAAACCAGTTTAGTCTTGGCAGCATTGAATGTGACCATCCATTTTTGTCCCCATTCCACTACAGATTGGAGGTCATCCTCTAGTGTTTTTGCCATTTCTTGTTATGTGTTCATTTGTTTTCCTGTCATGCCTGTTATAGAGTGTGGTGTCATCAACATATATACCCATCTCAGAGGCAGTTTTGTCGGGGAGGTCATTAATAAATATTAGGAAAAATAGAGGTCTAACGATAGACCCCTGAGGCACTCCCGCATTTATATATAATTTTGATGTACGACCGTCGAGGACAACCTGGATTTTTCTCTTATCTCAGAAGGATTTAATTATATTAAGTATTCTACCAGTGATACCGTATGATTTTATTTTCCTGAGGAGACCCTCATGCCATACCCTGTCAAAGGCCTTAGATATATCTAGAGCTACCGCTCTGCCCTCCCCCCGCTTTGTCCAATAAATGGTATATACGTTCAGAGATTAATATTACTTAATAAGAATTATTATTTAATTCAGTAATCAATACCCTTCTGTCTCACCAGTCGAGCTTAACTAAATAAACTGAGATAAAAGACGAGAAATGGTGATAATTTATTGTTGGTAGAGAAGACCTTTTGTCAGTAAGAAATCAATGGAGGAGGTGGAGGTAATACCTTGGCATGTGGTTTCATGACAAAAAAACAGTTACTGTATTACTTATCCTCACGGAAAGAAGTTTTAATGCCTGAAAGGATGGTATAAAGTGACGTGATGGTGGCTAAGTAGTTAACGACAAGAACTGACAACGTGGATGTGCCAAGTTCGAATCTAGTTTGTTCCAAAGAAACACTTTCATTAACAGTTACTTTCTTTTTTTTTTTACAAGGTGGTCACCACTTATCAAGGCCCGGAAGCCACTCAGGGATAAGGGTTATTGTAAGTACAGTACGTTAGTGTGGAGATTTAATAAAGTGTCTACTTAAGGGGGCGGTTCATCAGGAATTTGTTTACGTTGGACTTGAAGACATCCAGTTTGTAGTCGGGTGCGAAGCAGGCAGACGGAACAGAGTTCCACATGCGTGCAGTTCTAAGAAAGAAGCTTTGTTCATGGAATCCACGTTTTGATTTGGGCATAGATAAAGAGTGGGGAAAGTTTTTGACAGTGGATTCAGCTAGATGGGTGTTTTTCGTAAAAGATTGGTGAGGGGGGACCAGAGATTGGAGTTCAGACGAGCACCTGCCATGAAAATAACGATAAAACAAAGATAGACTTGCAACGTCTCTTCTGTGGGAGAGAGGTTGCAGGGAAGAGAAAAGGGCATCGCCCACTAAGCCACAAAGTCTATTTTGTACTCTGGCAGGATAGGCTGTTTTTAGCAGCTTCTGCCCAGATATGGCAGCAGTATTTCATCCTTGGACGTACTTGGCTTTTATATAGATAGAGAATTGCATCAGTAGTGAGATATCTTCTGGAGCGGTAGAAGGATCCCACCATCTTTCCAGCGACCTTGGCAACAGACTTGATGTACGTGTTCCATTTCAGATCAGGAATGAAGGTCAAGCCCAGAAGCTTGTCAAAACATGGGGCTTCTCCTAGACGAGAGCCATCCATTTCAATTGATGCCAGATGGGGATCAGAGTGTTGATGATGTAAAGAGAGGAGTTTGGTTTTAGATGCATTAAAGGTAACCAGCCACGTCTTCCCCCACTGAACCACGCGCTTGAGATATAATATTATATTATTTTTTTGTTTTGTTTTGTTTACTTACCTCCCCACGAGGGCAGGGGTAGACACAAGGTCGGTTTTTAATGTGGGGGGAAACCATCTCCCCAAAAAGGGGCACTCTGGTTAATATCAAAAATAAAAAATCTATCAGTCATGAAGGAGTTCTCCTCCACTAACCCAGACACAGAAAGTGAAGTGAAAAAATTGAAGTGTTGCATCAGAACAGATACTACACTTTGAGATATCAAATCTTTTATTTAGGCTAAAAAAGTTCAACATGAACTTAGGCACAAGGCCAACTCAAAAGGGGAGGACAATGGGGGGTCGTTGATCATCCTTGTCACTCTAAAACTAAACAAAATTTCTCTTAGCTAGTATCTTCTACCACCATAATACCGCATTCACCCTTTCGTACTGGGGGACGTCCTACTTAGAGCCCAATTGTTTAAAACATTTTTTTATTGATGTGTAAAGATAATAAGAAAATAATTCATTTGTGTCGAGGTCGGGGAGGGGAAGAAAAAATACAATAGTGGTTAATAGGACCTTCTTAACCTCCTCTAGTTGATAGACCGCCCTTTCCACTTCAGTTTGTAAAGGCACCTGAGCTCTCTAAGTAGTGATGCCCTCTAGATGGGATGAAATGGAGAGAAGAAAAATTGGTGGGTGAGGGTGGGGGTGTTAGTGATTGATTCTTTTTCTCCAAGTTGGGTGAAATTTAGAGGGAGGGGTGAAAAGAAAAACTGCAGATAGGAGACGGCAAGAGGGGAGATAGAACTGAGAGAGGGAGTGGGAAATTAGTGGAGGGAAGAGAGAAAGTGTTTCTGACCCTATATAGTAAATTATCAGCTTGGACCCCCTCTCATCGCGTTGGGGGGGGGAGCAGAGAAAGTGGGTGTGTGGACAGAACCCTACCCAAACAAAATGCTTGTCAGAGTGTTCCGGGCACGAGTATGTGCCGCCAGAACAGCACTGCTTCGTGCAATATGTAGTGAGAACAGATACTACACTTTGAGATATTAAATCTTTTATTCATGTTAAAAAATACAGTCAAAATCAACGATGAACAAAAAACTTAGGCATACTACACTTTGATCTTGGCCCGGAAGGCCAAAAACTCGTCTTTTAATCTACTATATTATTTACCCTCACGAAAAGAAGTTCATGCCCAAAAGAATGGTACTATGATAAAGTGCTGGCTAAGTAGTTAGCGACATGAACTGACAACCTGGATGTGCCAAGTTCGAATCTAGTTTGTTCCAGAGAAACACGTTTACTTAGGATGTTGGCAACCTTCACATGATCCCTTCCCTAAGAATGTCTCCTAATTAGAAAGATAACGAGTTTGTTTGTCCGTCAGAACAATGAAGACCATCTGATCATCCGAGAGTTGATCGATGACACGCGCTGTAATTTCATTCAAAGTGCACAGTAATCCTCATTTTCTTGTTCCAACCAGCCTGATCCAGCAGCGGAACAGAGTCAAGGCAGCTGGAAGCTAGGTGAGATGCAGAAGCTGTTAGAAGTGTCGCTGTCCTCCTACATACAGCGCCTGATATTCCCAAATGGTCACCCATCTGATACTGGATAGGCTCAATGTTGATCGAACAATCAATGTTGGTGTCACTGTGATTATGTTGCATATAACTAGAAAGATATCGGGGAAACCAATGCTAACAATAGAATAATTTGATTCACGGGAAACAAGTGAGTGAACCATGATAGCACATAAGAGAAACTGGCTGCTTCCCTCTTTCCAATAGAGAGATAATACCTAGGAAGATGGGAGCATGACAATAGAATAGATACTACACTACATTGAAAGATAGTACTGAACTAGCCTAGGTGCCCGGCGTTGCCCGGGTGTTTGGAGGTGTGTATTGAGCAAAAAAAAAAAAAGTGGTAGTAGGCAGGTAGGCTCATACCCGTACCACGAAGGAGGAAAATAATGTGAAAAAAAATGACGTCTTTGCTCTTGCGCCCATCACCAAACCGGAAGTGACGGAGGTTTAAATCAAGGCTAGTCAATCGAAAAGAAGGGATGACTTTCAAAAACATTGATGAAAAAAAGCGACCCCTCCCTGTAGAAAAGTGCCGAGTTGAGGGTGAAGGAATTAATGTTTTTGGAGTATTTTTCAATATTTCTCGTCTGAATGGTCGATCTCATGAAAATCCGTTGCCTCTGTTGAAAGGTTAAGGCATACATACATACATACATTTAAACAGACAGGTGAAAGTTATATTATAGAAGATTATAGATTAATAATAAACTGAACTGAGCACTAAAAGGTAGTAATATATAATATTTCAACTTCAGATATAAAAATAATAGTCTAACATTTCGGCTTCAAACAAAAAATACTAAATCCCCATTAGTAACAGATTATTACTGTTATTCATATTAGCATCAACTCACTAGGAGTTTTCACAAATATCATCATCGGTGATTACTCACTGAAAATAATAGGTCGTATTTTTGGAGACTGAGCAACAACAAGTCTCCTCAAATTTACAGGTACACTATATCTCTCTTGATAGCTATTATAAATGACTTTGCATTATGGCAGCAGCAGCTTACCATTGATTTCTCGATGGCAATGACCATTGGTCGTCTCTGGAATTTGGATGGCAATAATTCTCCCTAATGCCCGGTATTCTTTGCACTCTTCCAGTGGAGGTCTGATTCGTGCTCTTCCTGTGTGGTATCAACTAAGGGTGGTGTCATCACATTGTGGGTGTGCATTGGGGGGGGGGGCGGTTTATGAAATTTCTTATTTCAATTCGTGTGATTCTGTGGGAAATAATCACGCAAGATCAGATAGGGTATATAGCTCATCAGAAAAGGACCGCAAAGAAATGGCATACATTTTCCTGGTTCCCTTGAAGATAGTAGGTCATTGGTTTGCCAAATTAGTAGACCTAATATGGCGGGATTTGGTGACCACAATTGCATCTTGAATTGGTGTTGAGTTGATGATTAACAAATGGAAATTCATTCATTTGAGATGAAAGTTTTTCTATCAAGTTGATTCTTTCCACAATTGTTGAGAACATGATAAATAACATTTCAATTCAACAAATGGAATTCAATAAATTCAAGTTCATATTAGCCAACAAAAAGAGAAATTATAATCTTGGGAGCAAAAAGCCACCATAATAAATAGAATACACAATGTGAGCAGCAAATTGGTTCATGTCGATCGAAGTTCAAAGCTAACGCTTGTAATACAGATTTGGCGGTTAAAAATCCGCTTTAATTAACTTCCAAAATTGAAGAGCGGCGTTAAATACAGTGATTAAGGGGGAAAAGAAAGAGAGCGGAGGAAGTATAAGTCGCTCTACAGTATCATTTTTGATGGCTCTTCCTACGTTTTGGTTTTATTTCTATAGCAACTTCCACGTAACTCGATCGTTGTTATTTCTTATCAGTATGTACACAGGCAATCATCAGAGATTACTTTTTTTCTTTTCTTTTTTTTTTACATCGGAGTCACCACTTATTAAGGCCCGGAAGTCACTTGAGGATAAGGGTTAATGAGTGTACAGTGATCAAAGAAACATGTTGTAGTAATCGTTACTAGTGGAAATTTGATAAATTGGGTTACTTAAAGGGATAGTTCATCAAGAACTTGTTTATGTTGGACTTGAAGACAACCATATTGCAGTCAGTTGGAAAGCAGGAAAACGGAACATAGTTCCACAGGCGTGCATTTCTAAGACTAAAGCTTTGTTCATGGAATCTATGTGTAGGTTTAGGTACGGATAAAGAGTGGGGGAAATTATTGATAGTGGTTTCTAGTGTTTTTCGTTAAAATCAGGACAGGGTGGGACTAAAGATTGGAGCTCAGACGAGCACTTGCCACAAAAAAAAAAACGACAACTGTGATCCTTATTTTGTGTGATATCAGCCGAAGTTAATGTGCTTTTTGGGGAAGGAGCGCAATTTATAAGATTTCTTGTACGAGTAGTTTCAGTTTTCTTGGGCTCACAACAAGTATTTCTAATACTCTCCACCTTTTTTGATAACCTTTGCAAATGAATTTGCGTTATTGCAACAGCCGTTTGCCACTGACTTATCGCTGACTATGGCCATTGGTCTTTACTGAGGTATGTATTGAGCAAAAAAAAAAAAGTTGTAGTAGGAAGGCAGGCTCGAATCCGTACCGCGAAGGAGGAAAAGAACGGGGAAAAAAACTGACGTCTTTACTGTTACGGCCGCCACCAAACTGGAAGTAAACGTAGGTTTAAATTAAGGCTAGACAATCAAAAAGAGGGGATGACTTTCGAAAATATCGCCAAAAAAAAACGACCCAATTGAAAAAAAGTGCCAAATTGAGGGTAAAGAAACTAATCTTTTTTGACAATTTTGTAGTATTTGTCGTCTGAAGGGTCGAACTTCAAAACGATACTGTCGAAAATTTTAGACATACATGCAAACATACATACATACATACATTTATATATTGGTAGCTCAAATTTTCGCCCCAAACCAATTAAAAAGCTTGCCCTATCTCTGTATACGTTTTAAGTAAAATTTCAAATGTTTAGACCAGAAATTGTCTGAGTAATTTGATAGAGACCGCAGAGTTCAAATTTTCTTTTAACTTTGACCTCTATTATGACCCCTTAACATTTATTCTTTTGAGCTTAAATCATGTTATTATGTTATATCCATGTCCAAGGAACCTATATCTAAAATTTCAAATGTTTATACCCAAAATTGGCGGAGGAGTTTGGTAGAGTTCTCAACGGTCAAATCGTTGATCTTTGACGCCTTAATAGCTAAATTTCTGGCCGAAAACTGATTACAAAGACTTTCTCAAATCTCAGTACCCTGTATATCAAATTTTGAGTCTGTAGACTAAAACTTGACAGAGTTATTGCGTAGGGAAATATACACACAGACAGACACACACACACTTTCACTGTTATAGATACATAGATTGTTATTATTATTATTATTATCATTATTATTATTATTATTATTGTTGTTATTATTATCTAAATATTAATTTATGTGTCCGACGTGCGGTGTCCTACGAAAAAAAAAATCATCATTGCAAACATTCATTAATGAGAAACGAATTACCTCCCTTTATAGTTCTTTATGAGTAAAAATCATTAAAACCATTTCCTCGCCAAAGATTTTTAAAATAAAAAAAAATAAAAAAACATGACCGTTTTTTTTATGGTTTCAAATTGTTTTTTTTATTTTATTTTATTTTATAATTTTAAAAAGTCGTGTTGTGAGGTAACTTTAATTTTTTGTTTGATTGTATATTATTTTTTAAATTAAAAAAAGGAATGTAAAAGTGAATTGACATCTATTCCCTAATTTATGTTAAAAATTATTTAGAAAAACAAACAAACAAAAACAATGTTTTGAATTTTCATTGAAAAAATGTTATTTTATTTTTAAATCAATTCTTTTTAACTTTAAAAAAGGTTAAAAAAAAAGGTTTTACTAAAAAAATATTTTAAATTCGTCGTTATTTGTTTTATTATATTTTTTTATTCATTTTATTTATGTTTTAACAATTTTTAACAACCGTCGAATTTCCACGGGTTCTGCTAGTTATTATTATTATTATTATTATTATTATTATTATTATTAGCCAAAGAAAGATCATGGCAATGGCTTAGAGCTTGGTATTTGACCAAGAGTACTGAAGCCTTTGTTTGTGCAGCACAAGAGCAGGTATTAGGAACACGATTGTTCAAAAAAGTGATTCTAGGAAAGGAGTTGCTGCAGAATGCCGGATTTGCGGTAAGGCCTCAGAGTTAATTACGCACCTTGCAGCAGGATGTAACGGATTGGCCCAGAGAGAGTACCACAAAAGACACGATCGCATGAGACTCTGGAATATATTGGGAGATCTGTAAGAAGGTTGGTATAAAGTGGAGGTGCCTGATGGAGTGAGAACAAATGAGGATGGCAATGTAGAGGTATGATGGGACAAAAGTGTCATAACGACCAAGCAATTGGAACATAACCGTCCGGATTTGGTCATCATTGACAAAATCTCAAAAACTGGCAGATTGTAGACTTCTCAGTACCCTGGGACAGGAATGTGAGCGAGAAGGAGAACGAAAAGTGGAGCAATTATGCTCCATTGGCCTTGGAGATAAGGCGTATACACGGGGTTAAAACACAAATAATCCCGGTCGTAGTTGGCATGCTAGGAGTAGTATCAAGTCGTCTGGAAGGAAAATTAGAAAAAACTACTAATCCCCAATGTTTTAGGTGGCCTTCAAACCTCTGCAATTATAGATACTACCAACATCTTTAGGAAAACCCTTGATCTTTGAAGCTCCTGGTTTAGAGCCGGGATTGAGGGAAGTCCTCTGAGAATGAACCCCATCTCTTTTCAGGGAGACGTTGATAAACGAAATCATTATTATTATTATTATTATTATTATTATTATTATTAGTAGTAGTAGTAGTAGTAGTAGTAGTAGTAGTAGTAGTAGTAGTAGTAGTAGTATCGTTTAGTTTTATTTGAAATATGAGTCACGGTAAACAAAACTGTTGAATTTAGTTCCCTTTTGTTTTTTACATAAATATTTGTACTCATTTTAGAAAGTTGATCTTCTCAAAATAGAATTTCCTCCGTATGAAGCCCCACAAACTTTTAAATGAATAAATTATTTTTGTAAAAGATAAATAGACCTTGGTTTTTATTTTTGTGTATTATTTTGAGTCGAGTTTTGTCATCAAATGATGAAGCCTAATGCTGACAAAAAATATAGTCGCAAGATTAAAGAAAAGAAAAGAAAATACTATATGAAGCCACAGAAAAACGTTTCGCAATTTTTGAATTGAAGATTGAAGAAAAACTAAAACAAAACGTAAATTAAAAGTATAAAAACAAACACAAAATGAATTAAATCAATATTAAATCTCATTTAATTTACAGCAAGTTGTAAATGAAATTCACGGTTCATGGAGTGCAGAAATATACATCGACTATCAAAATGATCCCGCGTCGAAAGAGTTCTTCTCAATTCATTCAGGTCTTGTATATATTATTATACACAATAACCACACACACACACACAATTTCCACTCAGGAAATATACTATAGAAAAGGGCAGCTGTCTGTGTGTTTGTACATCCAACTAAAACTAAAAAACTACTAACCAAAGACTAACAAAGTCTGTATTATATTAGTAGTATTGATCGGACTATTGTTTTCACCTTAAATGTTGTTAGTGTAACGTTTAGGTCGGATTGTCCTTCGACCATCCTCAGGCATGTTGGTTGTTGTTTGGAAAAGAAAGGAGAACGTTGCACATCTAACACTCAAGATGATAACAATAGTCCTATCAATACAAGATAATATAGATACAGACTTTGTTAGTCCTTGGTAAGTAGTTTTTTAGTTTTAGCTGGATATACAAACACACATACAGTTACCCTTTATATAATACTAGCCTGGGTGTCCGGCGTTGCCCGGGTGTGTGTTGAGAAAAAAAAAGTAAGAAGTGGTAGTATGCAGGTAGGCTCGAACCCGTACCGCGAAGGAGGAAGATAACGTAATGTCTTTGTAAAAAATATGTGATGTCTTTGTCGTTGCGTCCATCGCCAAACCGGAGGTGGCGAAGGTTTAAATTAAAGCTAGTCAATCGAAAAAAAAAAAGGGATGACTTTCGAAAATATCGTGGAAAAGTTTCCTTGAAAAAAAGTGCCCAGTTGAGGGTGAAGGAATTAATGTTTTTGGACAACTTTTTGATATTTGTCGCCCGAAGGGTCAAGATTTAAAACGATACCAATCTTGTGAAAATCTGTCGCCTCTGTCGGAAGTTTTAAACAGACATACAAAAATACATACATACATGATGATTGCAACGTCTTGTCAAACGAGTGCCACTCCCTCAGACATTTAAAATCCATGAGCCCAAATGCCTGAGGGAGTATCTATACAAAGATGATGTTACAGAGTCTTAGCTTTGTACGACAGCTAAGTCTCTCTCTCGGTTCAAAATGTTGAGATCCAGCAACAAGCAAGAGCAAGATAGCCAGCAACAAATTAAACTGCAGACCAGCTTAATGCGGGTACTGGTCTCCCGCTTTATGGTTTTTTAAATCAGAGATTTGCTTCTCCTAGAAAGGTTGCCTTACGAGAGCCCTCTCCACCCCAATACACATATACACACACACAAATATACACGGTGCTAGCTGGCCGTTGACCCAGAAAAAGAGTTCATTCGCCCTTTGGAAGGTCTTGTTTTTAATCCTCCAGGGAGACTAGCCGCCCTCCTCACCAAATAATCTGGTGGGGGAACCAGTTTAGTCGCCGGTGACCAGACCATGAGGCAGGTAGTACTGGTTTACATGGTACCAGTAGCATATGACATGACCTGACACATACATACATACAGATAACTATTATCCTCATCTTTCTTAGTTGTTGTTACACAACATTTCGGCCAACTATTCCTCCACCTTCGTCAGGTGGTTGAATCTCTACAGTTCCAATAGAGGCTTACTTGGTCAAAACGTGGTGAGATGACAACAACTACGGAAGGCAGTAATTGCTGAGAATGCAGTTAGGAGATTCGGAGTTCCTATCCCATTGCGGTTACCAACTGACGAAACGTCGTGAAACAACAACTACGAAAAATGAGGATAATAGTCCGCAATAAATAAATTAATATACATACATGATGATTGCAACGTCTTGTCAGACGAGTGCCACTCTCTCAGACACTTAAAGTCCATGAGCCCGAAAATGACATTTAGTCCTGCCGGCGAATTCACATGCTCAAGCAGACATGACACTGAAGACGGTCATTGGTATACATACATATATATACACGCACGCACACATACATACATATGTACACATACATACGCATACACAACACATGATACGCACACATACATATACATACACATGTGCAAACATACACAAGACGGCCATTGGCATACATACATACATACACATCTATAAACATACACTCATATATACCTATATACATACACAATGCATAATACACCTACACATGCGTACATACACATATACATGCATATACATCCACATATACAAATACATACACATACATATACATATGCACACATATATATATACATACATTTACCTGCATATACATACCCATACATATATATGTATTCATACACATACACACATACATGCACATATACGCTTACATATGCATATATACACATACACACATGCATACATAAACATATATGTGCACATCAACACATATATGCATATATACAGGCATACAAACATCTATACACATATACACATAGATATAAATACATATACACACACATATACATATACACATAGATATAAATACATATACACACATGTACATATACATATATATACAGTGATGATCATATTTATTGGCACGGTAAAATAAAAGTTAAATTTTGTCTAATAAATTCTAAAAAAGGGATTAAATTAAAGAAAATAACAAAGTATATTATGTATTTTTAACTGGCCTTTCCGATGCAGCAATCGGATTTTAGAAAAAATAAATAAAAAAGGAACAACAAACATAATTGCAAAAAACCCTTGTTCAAAATTATCGGCACGATTTATTTAATAATCAATTGTATAGCCTTTGGCCTTGATTACCTTCCTCAGTCGCTTTTCATAGTTTACAACCAAGTTGTTGCACTCTTCAGTAGTAATTTTAGCCCACTCTTCCTGACAATAATCCTCCAATTGAATAAGATTCTTAGGCTTCCTTTGCATTACCATCAATTTTAATGTTCTCCATAAATTTTCAATTGGATTAAGGTCTGGGCTTTGTGATGGCCACTCCAAAACATTAATATGATTGTCCTCAAGCCATTTCTTAGTCAGTTTAGCCGAATGCTTTGGGTCATTATCTTGCATAAACCACCAACGACGACCAAGTGAGAGCTGTTTAGCAGAGTCTTTCAGGTTTTCATCCAATATTTTAACATAATCTTCCTTTTTTATGCTACCTGTGACCTTAACAAGTCGCCCTGGTCCAGAGGCAGCAAAGGATCCCCAAAACATCAAACTGCCTCCACCGTGCTTCACTGTGGGTATGGTGATCTTAGGCAGGAAAGCTTCGCCAGATTTTCTGTAAATATAAGACACTTTATTATGGCCAAATAACTCTATTTTCGTTTCGTCAGTCCATAGAACACGTTTCCAGAATGCAACATCTTTATCAATATGACGTTTTGCAAAGGCGAGCCTTGCTTTCAGGTGCATAAGCTTCAATAAGGGAGTCTTTCTCGGACGACATGCTTTTAAACCAGCTCTCTTCAAAACTCTACCAACTGTATGTCGAGATACATTCACTCCAGAGGTGCTCTGTTCATCAACAATCTCCCCAACAGAGATCCTTGGGTTTTGTTTTACTTGTCGAACAATTTTCCGTTCATCTCTTGGGGAAAGAATCCTTTTTCTCCCTCTACCCTCTAAACTCATAACGTGGCCTTGCGATTTGAACTTGTTTATTATGGCTCTAACAGTGGATTTGGGAAGGTTTAGCTTCTTTGAAATCTTATCATAGTCCTCCCCATTGGTATGGCATGCTACAACAAGCTTCCTGACGTCTTCGCTGTGTTCCTTAGTTTTAACCATGGCGATTGAAAATTATAATTTAGTCACTTATAATAGTTTAAATAAATCGCTATCTAAAAATTATCTGAAAAAAATTATTCACTGAATTAGCGTTAAACAAGCATAATATGGCTATAAAAAAGTTCAGAAAGCACGTAAACCGGAAATTGATTGATATTATACTGATACTAAAAGAAAAACAAAGCCGTGCCAATAATTTTGAACAAGGGTTTTTTGCAATTATGTTTGTTGTTCCTTTGTTATTTATTTTTTCTAAAATCCGATTGCTGCATCGGAAAGGCCAGTTAAAAATACATAATATACTTTGTTATTTTCTTTAATTTAATCCCTTTTTTAGAATTTATTAGACAAAATTTAACTTTTATTTTACTGTGCCAATAAATATGATCATCACTGTATATAATGATGGCAGATCAATTGTTACATGCATCCAGCATTTCAGGCCTACACACGTCACAGCTTTTTTTATCGCCACAGGACTTCTTTTTTTTTTATAGACAAATGCAACTGTCAGTAACTTGACCTTGACTAGCAGTCGTTGGAGCCTGAAGGCCCCCTTCCAGCAAGCGAATGTGGGTGCGTCTCTGTCACTCACTCACGCTTTCTCTCTCTCTCTCTCTCTCTCTCTCTCTCTCTCTCTCTCTCTCTCTCTCTCTTTTATGTCATTTTCATTTAAGTCCTCACGGACATTTTTCTCTCTCCCTCTCTCTGTTAATACCTTTCCTTTTTCTTGGTAGCCATCAGCATTGCTTAACACTGATTGGCTGTGCTGTGAAGACACTCCCAATCAACTTTGTGAAACCCTTTTCAGATCAGTTCCAAAGAAGACATCGGACAGTGAAGTCTTGTTTTTGGAATTCCGTCGGGATCTTCGACGTAAAACACTCAACCTCCTCATTAAGGGTGGAAGGCCTTTATTGAGTGGTTGAATTTAGTGTTTTAAAACACCATTTATTGAAGAACGAAGTTAACTCCTTTCAGAGAAAAGAGACCGACGTAAGAAGAGTGACAGAGCCTGTCACTATAATTATTTCAAGCTGTTGACGAGAGACTCGTCAACAGTGATTTATTTCTTTGTCCCCTTTCAACGGATGTGGAAATAGCAAGACCAACCCTTTCAGAGAGAGGGAAAAGAAAAGGGAAAAGAAAAAGAAATCAACCCTTTCAGAGAGAGGGAAAAGGAAAGAAAGAAAAAGAGACCTACCCTTTCAGAGAAAGGAAAAATTATTTCTGGGGTATCTGAAAAAAAGATAACCCCATTTCTTTTAGAGAGCTTTACTTTTAAACGATTTGAAGATTTGTTTGTTTGAAAAAAAAGAAGAAGAAGAAGAAGAAAGAAAGAAAAAAAGATTTTTTTTCAGGAAAGAAACAGAAAAGAACTTTTTGTTGAAAGACTGAATTTAAAGATTTGAAAAAAGAATATTTTCTATTTTGAATGTGCTTTTCATTTCAGCCTTTCTTTCAAGTAAGAATTGTTTTTGCATTTGTTTTTCATTTTTTTATTTCATGTTATCTTACATGAGCTTAGGAAAATATAAGCAACCGTAACATTTTCTTTAAATAAATTCGGATCATTTTAAATTCATTTTGGGTCGTCGTTTCATTTGCTTATTTCTCTTTGTTTTAGAATTTTCCCTATTTTCCCCCTTTATTTTGTTACCCTAAAAAGCAGATTTTGGTGACAACCCCAAAATTCCGTCACGAGCAACCTATCGTTGAAGAGAACATGGTGCTGACTTTCTGTGTTTATTCCTGTTTTCCCTGATAATGGATTTAACTTCAAAGTATAACAGATTTTGGGTTTTAAAAAATGGCGACCTCTTAGGATTAATGCTCTTCAAATCTTCACCAGCATCTTTTTCCAACTGATTTCAAACTCCAAAACGGATACATACATGTTTCGGTTAATGGTATTTACAATATCACATCTTGGATTCAATCAGTCCGGTTTGGAAATTTTCTGTTTCAAATGTTTCATACAAGCTACCTTTATATATATATATATATATAGTAAGTTATAAAAATATATATGGCAAATAAGCTACACAGAATTTCCGCATTTCATCCACACTAGGATTCGTCAGGCTTATCCGAAGAATTGTTGTTGTCTCACGTTTTTATATACGCACATTCTATTCAATTTTTAATTACCCAATCAGTTTCCTAGTTTCCACCGCTCCTTCCTAATCAGCCAATGGGCAGGCACTTACAGAACAAAGACTCAGTTGACCTTATGTTGGACCCTTCCTTTACGTGTGCTTTTTTAGCGGGGGGCATAACTATCTATTGATTTGACCTATTTTAAACCTAGGTGTAGTTAAATGTTTTCATGATGTTAGTACGTTTATGTATATGTATGTTTATTTTATTTCTTTATTTTCTATTGTTATTGTTAATTTTAAAATTATTTTGTATCGCTAACCTAGAGTAAAATTTTTCCTGTGTATACAGTTATTGGCTATTTCTCTCCTAGAGTTTAATAGATGTTGGTGTTCTTTAAAGTATAGGACAGCAAATTCTTCATGAAGGCATAATCTACATGGATCGTCTAGGTCTCTACATGTGTTTGCTTTGTTTGTTACGTTTACTATTTTTCATTCGATCACCGGCGAATGTGCGCTTTCTTTGAGTTCCCAGTATTTGTTTTCTAGTGTTGTTTTCATTCGGTGTGTTTTTTAACATACTTTTGTGGTCATAATATTGGGTTTTGAAATTTACGGAAGTCATACCTACGTAATATTTCTTGTTATTCGGGCTTTCTTTCGCAAATATTGTGGCCTGGTAAACTATGCTTTTGGTTAGATATTTATTTTGTAGTGAGCAAAGTGTGCGTGATCTACAGTTTCATTTATCTTGTTGATTATTAGTATTTTTATTTCTACTATGGTTCCTGTTGTCTGGAGTTTGTTTGCTATTATTATTATTATTTCTACTAGTTACGTATGTGTTCTTTGTGTTAGTTTTATTTTTGTCATGATATCCACTTTTTTATTGTTTATTTTGTTGTTGTTTTCGTATATATATATATATATATATATATATATATATATATATATATATATATATATATATACAGGATGTCAAAAACGTCACTAGAGGGTTTTAAGCTAAAATAGATTCTTTATTTTTGATAACTTTCTTTCAGTACATTTCCACTCGCTCATTCATTTGCATAGTATATGGGCTAATAGAAACCAAGATAAATTCTTACTTTCTTTCCACTCTAACACTCACGTTTCGGTTTTCGGGTATGCTGAAAACGAATATCACATTTAAATTTGACGCAGACAAGTAGTTTTCCGGTAAGACCTTTTATTATGCAGTGTAATTCCTTATGTTATCATTTGTAATTTGACTAAGATAGTGGAAAACTTGTTTCAAAGCAATGCAAAAATGTAAACAAAAGCGTCACACCTTTTTAACATTTCTCATTGAAAAATATGTGACATGGTGAATACATTGCCTACTGATATCTTCAAATGATATCATCACATGTAACTTCAGTTTACAATCAGTCAAAACATTGCCTACTGATATCTTCAAATGATATCATCACATGCAACTTCAGTTTACAATCAGTCAATACATTGCCTACTGATATCTTCAAATGATATCACATGCAACTTCAGTTTACAATCAGTCAATACATTGCCTACTGATATCTTCAAATGATATCATCACATGTAACTTCAGTTTACAATCAGTCAAAACATTGCCTACTGATATCTTCAAATGATATCATCACATGTAACTTCAGTTTACAATCAGTCAATACATTGCCTACTGATATCTTCAAATGATATCATCACACCCAACTTCAGTTTACAATCAGTCAAAACAATTATCAAATCTTGCTTACCTGAACATTCAGTACTTTATGTGTATGGGTTACCGTTCTAGAGTTACCTTACCACTTTCAACAATTGCATTAAACAGAGCGGTTCAAATAATATGCACCAATCGATTGCTTTGCTTGAATCGTGTTTTTTTTTGTTCATCAGAAAGCAATGCTTTATCCACACAGAAAATTTAGATGTTTTCATTGTTTTGAAAATTTGCAAAAGTATCATAACTTAACTGTAATTCGGAAACAAATAATCCGATTGGACTCAAAATTTTGATACGTACAATTTGAAAGTTAGTACTTTATAAAAATCATTTTTGCGGTCTTTATATGTAAGGATTAATATTTATTGAATAATGTGTCACAATCTATAAAAGCAGAAGAAATAGAATAGTCAAAAATTCTGAAAAATGATGTTTTCTGTCCATTTTTATCTTCGCATATTGTATCTCGCTATGTGACCACACTACCCAGATTTGACTAGCCCCCGACTTTTTCTTGTGGGGATATTTTTAAAAAGGAGTCTGTGTTAACAAACTCCAACCCCTGCAAGAATTGAAGAAAAACACCAGGAACAAAATAAGGGAGTTAAATCGCAATCCAGAGATTCTGCAATCTGTCATGAATAATGTTTTGGAAAGAGCACAAATATGCGAAGCTGAAAATGGGAAACATTTAAAAGACATTATTTTTTCATAAATAAAGATTGTTTGAATTTTGCATGCTTTTTTTTTTTTTTAAATTTCTTAATGTCTTAGATTGTGTTAAATTACAGAAATATATCAAGAATAAAACTAAGTTCAAAACCCTTCAGTGACTTTGTGGACACCCTTATATTAATAGTATAATTGTTTATGGGAAGAAACCTCAAATCCTGCAAGAATTGAAGAAAAACACCAGGAACTAAATCAGGGAGTTTAATCGCAATCCAGAGATTCTGCAATCTGTCATGAATAATGTTTTGGAAAGAGCACAAATATGCGAAGCTGAAAATGGGAAACATTTAAAAGACTTTACTTTTCATAAAGAAAGATGAATATTTTTTTTTTAAATATTCCCAATGTCTTAGCTAAATTGTGTTAAAATTACAGAAAGATATCCTCAAAAATAAAGAATCTATTTTAGTTCCAAACCCTTCAGTTACGTTTTAGGCATAATTTCATGTATCAACATAAGATTTTATGAGGAGATTTATTTTATTTATTAATTTTCAATATTTACTTAAATAGTGATTAGAGATAGGTAGTAGGTTATGAAAATATATATGGCAAGTAAGCTACACAGAATTTGCCGCATTTCATTCTGATGAGTTTTTACAAAAATAAATCGCAGAAAATTCTGCATAGCTTAATTGCCATGTATATCTTCATAATCTACTATATATATATATGTATATATATATATATATATATATATATATACTTCTATAAATTAGTTTTTCTTTTGTGTGTATTGATATTCATATTAAAAACCCTCTTTTCTATTTATTTAAAAAGAAAATACAATTTTCTTATATATGGGTTGTGGATATGCATTCACTAGCAAAAGATCTAGCTGATTTGCATATTCTTTTAAACATTCATTTTAATTAATTCCCTATTAGTTTTTTTCGCTTTTCTTATGAGATGATCATCTAGAGTTAACTATTACGTGTAATTATATTCATGCAAATATTCTACATGATTTATACTTGCATAATATTTGCGTAATATCTTTATAGTAAACAAAAAATTGTTTCCATATATATTATGTATGCGTATATATTTTTGCTTAATCTATAAAAGTGAACGTGTGTGTGTGTGTACATTTCCCTACACAATAACTGTCAATTTTTAGTCTAAAGACTCAAAATTTGATATACAGGGTACTGAGATTTGGGAAAATCGATGTGATCGGTTTTTGGCCAGAAATTTGGCAATCAAGGGGTAAAGTTCAACGATTTGACCTTTGAGAACTCTACCAAACTCCTCCGACAATTCTGGGTTTACGCACTTGAAATTTTAGATATAGGTTCCTTGGACAAGGATCTAACTTAATAACTTGAGTTGAGCCCAAAACAATAAATTTTAAGGGGTCATAATAGGGGTCAAATTTAAAAAAATTGACCTTTGCGGTCTCTTCCAAATTACTCAGACAATTTCTGGTCTAAATATTTGAAATTTTACATAAAGGGTATTCAGAGATAGGGCAAGCTTTTTCATCAGTTTGGGTCGAAAATTTTTAGTTACCAATATATATATATTGTATATATATATGTATGTATGTCTGTTTGCATGTCTGCCTTAAACTTTCAATAGAGGCGACGGATTTTACCAAGATCAGTATCGTTTAAAAGTTCGACCTTTCATACGATAAATATCGAAAAATTGGCTAAAAACATTAATATCTTCCCCTTCAACTAGATACTTTTCTACAGAGGGGGGGGGGTCACTTTTTTCGCCGATATTTTTTAAAGTTATCCTCTCCTTTAGATTGTCTAGCCTTAATTTTTAAAAATATTGCTTCCGGTTTGGCAGCGGTCATAACAGCATAAACCTTAGCTTTTACCCCGTTCTTTTTCTCCTTTGCACTATGGGTTCAAGCTTGCCTTCCTACCACCACTTTTTTTTTTGCTCAACATACACATACAAACACCCAGGCAACGCCGGGCTGAAATGCTAGTATATATATATATAAGTGAACGTGTCTGTGTACATTTCCCTATGCAATAACTCTGTCAACTTTAAGTCTAAAGACTCGAAATTTGATATACAAGTTACTGAGATTTGGAAAAATCGATGTAATCGGTTTTCGGCCAGAAATTTGTCGATTAAGGGGTCAAAGTTCAACGATTTGACCTTTGAGAACTCTACCAAACTCCTCCGACAATTTTGGATCTAAACACTTGAAATTTTAGATATAGGCTCATTGGACATGGATCTAACTGAAGTGGAGCCCAAAACAATAAATTTTAAGATTTTAAGGGGTCATAATAGGGGTCAAAGTTTTAAAAAATTGACCTTTTTTTTTTTGTTCAGCATACACCTCCAAACACCCGAGCAACGCTGGACACCCATTGCTAGTATATATATATATATATATGATTGTTGAGCTGGATTAAATCCGATGATATGAAATAAAATGGAGGTGGAAGGACCTGGATACTCAACGTTTCGGCCGATTTATGCGGGCTTCTTCAATCTTCTTTAATCGGGCGAAACGTTGAGTATCCAGGTCCTTCCACCTCCATTTTATTTCATATATATATATATATATACGTTTGAAAAATTCATATTCATTAGTGTAAATTATGTTTCTGTTCCAAAGTTAATTAACCTGTGTACTTTAATCGATCCTCCCCCTAACCTCTTCCTTTTTCTTGTTTATTCTCTCTCTCTCTCTCTCTCTCTCTCTCTCTCTCTCTCTCTCTCTCTCTCTCTCTCTATCTATCTCTCTCTCCATCCAATTCTCTTGAATTCTCTTCATATCATTTTCCCGTCTTCTTGCAAAGAAATAATGGCCATTTCTCTCACTTGCAAAATGCCAATCCATATTATTCCGATAATTAATATTCGCTCCAAGTCACCGTAATATATCAACATCATTTTCCAGGTGTTCACTTCCTTTTTATTACAATCTTTACCATTTATCTCTTCTGTCTCCTTATTCCTTTAATTATATATCAATGGCGTTTCTTTAAATGCTTTTGTTTTATGGCATTACAATATTTCTTTTTCGTAATTACAGAAGGAAACCTCAACGATGCAAGTTCCAGAGAGAGACAAACTACATTGTTTTTTCTACATGCCTGGGATAAAGAACACATAATAATAATAGAAGAAGAAGAACTAGCAGGACATGTGGAAATTCCACTGGGGACTCATTCATATGTAATATATTGATGTTGGCATTCTGTAGATGTTCAGTGTAAATGGAGAGGCTCTGATATTATTGTAGCTCTTTTGTTAAAACTGCAAAAGTATTTGTCTAAGCTAGCATGACCGCCCAGTAAAGTGCAGTCGTAAAGTACGCTTAAATATGATATTTTCTTCTTGTAGATTGTGTATATATTATTATAGAGTTAAGTTTCTATCGATTTTTATGTGTTATAAAGTTGTGATTTCAAAAATAAAAAAATATATATCCATATGGGTGCATTATGGTGAATCGAAACCGAAATAAAAACTTATGAAAAAAAATATATGTACATAACTTGAGTTCCTTCAGCCATAATCGAAACCGAAACCAAAACTTATGAAGAATTCTTGGTAAAATTATTTATGACAAGAAATAGAAGAACATAACAAACGACCTGTATGTAAGCGTTACACACAAAAGAACACACGCTATCGTATTAATATATAGATGATAATTCTGATTTTGTTTACCAACGTCTCCTTGAAAAGAGATGGGATTCATCATCAGAGGATTTTCTTCAATCCCTGCTGCAAACCAGGAGATTTGTAGTTTTTTCAAATGTCCTTCCAGACGACTTGATACTACACCTAGCGTACCAACTACGACCGTCGGATTATTTGTGTTTTAACCCCCATGTGTACGCCTTACATCCATCTACATTGTCATCCTCACTTATTCTCTCACTTCACCAGGCACTTTCTCGAACGACCTTCCAGCACACTTCACCCCAAACTTCCTAATCTTAAGATTGTTTGTACACAACCGAGATAGCTTGCTTATAGATGACCAAGATAGATTGCTTATAGACAGGCATGATAGATTGCTTATAGACAGGCATGATAGATTGCTTATAGATAGGCATGATAGATTGCTTATAGATCGGCATGATAGATTGCTTATAGATCGGCAAGATAGATTGCTTATAGATCGGCAAGATAGATTGCTTATAGATAGGCAAGATAGATTGCTTATAGATGACCAAGGTAGATTGCTTATAGATATCCAAGGTAGATTGCTTATAGATGACCAAGTTAGACTGCTTATAGATGATCAAGGTAGATTGCTTATAGATATCCAAGGTAGATTGCTTATAGATGACCAAGGTAGATTGCTTATAGATGACCAAGGTAGATTGCTTATAGATGACCAAGGTAGATTGCTTATAGATATCCAAGGTAGATTGCTTACAGATGACCAAGTTAGACTGCTTATAGATGATCAAGGTAGATTGCTTATAGATGATCAAGGTAGATTGCTTATAGATGACCAAGGTAGATTGCTTATAGATGACCAAGGTAGATTGCTTATAGATGACCAAGGTAGATTGCTTATAGATGACCAAGGTAGATTGCTTATAGATGACCAAAATAGATTTCTTATAGATGACCAAGTTAGACTGCTTATAGATGAACAAGATAGATTGCTTATAGATGATCAATGTAGATTGCTTATAGATGATCAAGGTAGATTGCTTATAGATAACCAAGCTAGATTGCTTATAGATATCCAAGGTAGATTGCTTATAGATGACTAAGTTAGACTGCTTATAGATGATCAAGGTAGATTGCTTATAGCTGACCAAGATAGATTGCTTATAGATGACCAAAATAGATTGCTTATAGATGATCAAGATAGATTAATTATAGATGACCGAAATAGATTTCTTATAGATGATCAAGATAGATTGCTTATAGATGACCAAGATAGATTTCTTATAGATGATCTAGATAGATTAATTATAGATGACCAAGGTAGATTGCTTATAGATGACCAAGGTAGATTGCTTATAGATGACCAAGGTAGATTGCTTATAGATGATCAAGGTAGATTGCTTATAGATGACCAAGGTAGATTGCTTATAGATGACCAAGGTAGATTGCTTATAGATGACCAAGATAGATTGCTTATAGATGATCAAGGTAGATTGCTTATAGATGATCAAGGTAGATTGCTTATAGATGACCAAGATAGATTTCTTATAGATGATCAAGATAGATTTCTTATAGATGATCAAGATAGATTAATTATAGATGACCGAAATAGATTTCTTATAGATGATCAAGATAGATTGCTTATAGATGACCAAGATAGATTTCTTATAGATGACCAAGGTAGATTGCTTATAGATGACCAAGGTAGATTGCTTATAGATGACCAAGATAGATTGCTCTTGAATACTCAAGATAATTTTAGTTATCCAAGAACAAACTAACTGCTTTTAGATAACCAAGATTGACTGCTTTTAGATGACCGCTTTTAGGTAGCCAAGATAATTTGGTTCTAGATAACCAATACAGTTTGCTTTTAGATAACCAGATCAGATAATTTAAGAGCAACAATGTGTTTCTTAAAATAATGAGCAATGTCTTAGCATGTATGCGTAACAAAAACGTTCTGGTGTATATAACATCTTGTTTTTGTCTATGAGTGCGTGTATAGAGTGGGGATTTACGTATACAACAAACAGCAAACCTTTTGTCGTTGTCACTTTTTTTTCTTAACAACGGCGGATAATTTGGTGATTTCATGAGCTTTTATTCTTCATTCACTTCAATTATTATGTCGAGGTCAACATTGCACGGTTACGTCCACCCTCCATAACTAATACGAGTGGATTTCCTCATTTCGTGTCCAGCCGTTTCGAAAGCTAAGACTTCACTGCCAATGCCCGGTCGTTCGGAAACTTCCCTCACGTAAATTCATCCTGTTGCAATGTTTTTGATTTATAATGAGGTATGGTCCCTCACAGTTGGGAGATTCTAGTTATAAACGCTACTACTAGGAACTGACGAATTAATTCACGTTATGCTACCAACCAATCAGAAACCAGAATTGCTCCATAAAAATGAAACTTTTTTTAGCAACCTTGCATATACTTTCTTCGTGTCAACATGGGAAGAATCCTTTTTTCTGTAGCTACAAAATTATAAAGTCAGGAACTTGTACAAAACAACTGTCTACAGAGAACCAGTTATCTTCAGGACTTGTATAAAACAACTAACCATCGGAAACTGTTCTGAAACTAAACATGGCTTCCACCTCAAGATACCCTTTTACGGAAACTGACGAACCCTCCTTAAATCTCGTGTTTATATTATAACCTACTTGTTTACTTGTTTGGAAATTGCAGTCTTAACCCAAAAATTCTTTGTTATTGTTTTTATTATTTTTATTCTAGCGACAATGTTTTGTTATTCCCATAAAGTTGTCACTAGTGTGATTGTTCATACCTCACATTTTAAGCCTGGATATCCGACGTTGCCAGAGCCACAGTATTCAAATAATATAAAATCAAAATACATAGCTCTTAGATAACTAGTAATCATTGTTCTCAGAAAACCAAAATACATTGCTTTTAGAAAATAAAAAATACAATGTATATAGATAAACAGAATACATGACTTTTAGAATATGGAAATACATTGATTTTAACACACCAGAATACATTGTTTTTAGAAAAGCAGAATAAAAAGCTTTTTAAAACTCAAATACATTGCATATAGAAAACCAAACGACATTACTTTTAGAAGAGCATGATACATTGCTTTCTAGAAAAACAACATACATTGCTTTTTAGAAAACCAAAATGCATTACTTAACAAAAAAATGCATTACTTTTAAAAAAACAAAATACATTACGTTAAAAAAATACATTACATTTAAAAAAACAAAATACATTATTTAAAAAAAACAAAATACATTACTTTTAAAAAACCAAAATACATTACCTTATAAAAAACCAAAATACATTACCTTATAAAAAAACAAAATATATTACCTTATAAAAAAACAAAATATATTACCTTATAAAAAAACAAAATACATTACCTTATAAAAAAACAAAATACATTACCTTATAAAAAATCAAAATACATTACTTTTAAAAAAACAAAATACATTACTTTTAGAAAACCAAACTACATTACTTTTAGAAAACCAAACTACATTACTTTTAGAAAACCAAACTACATTACTTTCAGAAAACCAAAATACATTACCTATAAAAACCAAAATACATTACTTTTAAAAAACCAAAATACATTACTTTTAAAAAATTCAAATGCATTGCTTTTAGAAACCCAAAAGACGTTGCTTTTAGAAAAGTAGGCTACCTGGCTTTTAGAAACCCAAAATACATTGCATATAGAAAATCTAAATACGTTACTTTTAAGAAACCAAAATATTTTACGTTTAGAAAACCAAAAGACATTGCTTTTAGAAAATTAAAATACGTTGCTTTTAGAAAACCAAAATGCATGGTGTTGGCGCAGTCGCTTTTGTCAAAGATCGATGTTGTATTGTCCAGTTCTCAATCTTACATGCATATGTTAAAATAATAGAACACCTGCTGTTTATAAACATAGTGAAAATGAAATTAAAAATATGAGGGTTCAGAAAAAAAGGAAAAATATTGTCACAATCCTCCTGATGAAGACTTTTGTACAAGCCGAAAATTAGAATTATATTTACTTAAAAAAATATAAAGATCATCAAGTCACAAAAGTCCAGGCCTTAATGTATATTGGAGAATGTTCACAGAAGTTATAGTCGGGAAAGCGATCACATGATGTTAAAAGATAAAATAAATTTAAAAATTAAGATAACCACCTTTAATTAGTGAAAAAGAAAAAATATATGAGAACAATGCAATAAGATAATAAACTAAGCAAAAACAAAATATAAATTCACAGAAATAAACTTACAGTGTCATTGAACTTATATGCGCTTTTAATTCCAACTCACCGCCTCCCTTTCAGTCCTTCTCCTCTCCTCCCCCCCCCCTTACCTCTGTCTCTTCGCCAGACACTGTAGGTATATTTCAAGGCTTCCACTGTGAGACTGATTTGAAAACCTTTTTCTCCCGGCTCGAGAATGTGACGTCATTTGTCGTTCGTCATCGCTCGACTTCTGTTTTGTCTACGCTTTGACCTGTTGACATTTATCTCAACTTTACGTCACCCATCTTCCATTCAACCCTACAAAAAAATTTCTCTTTTACAGATCTGGGTTATCGTTCACGCAGTGTGACCGCTGTCCAAATTCACGATCGATGCCTCCCTTTAGTCTCGAAAGACAAAGGATACCCTCTGTAGGGGTAGTTACGCGTGTAATTGTGAAACAAGGGTCGCACAATCCCTAACCACACCTCTCCTGAATCAACATTGTTTGGGCCCAGTGGCAAGGAGATGACCAGGACGACTGGAAACAATGCCGAGATAAGCGGAAAGTCCCAAATTGTCACCCGTTTAGTACTGACCAGACTCAACGTTGCTTAACGTCGGTGATTCAGCAGGAACCGGTGTGTCAACGTGTCCAAATTCACACTAGCTAAATTAATCGTAGAGTCCATAATATGTATGAAATAAATCTTCAGCGATCGACTGAAACAAATAATTCACTTGTAGAAACAAAGTAAGACTTTATAACAGCAACGACTTATCCATGCTGTCATATGGAAATTAAACTTGGCATTTCAATATCAACCAAGAGAAGAACATTGATGCGTTCGATTCCAAAGGCGTTAGAAAAATTCTAGGGATCAAATAGAGCAATCAAATTATCAACCAAGAAGTCAGAAATTTCACTAACCAACAGCTAGTATCAGCAAATAAGCTGCAAATGATGTCTAGGCTGGATCTAACATACTCTATGATTGACCCAAGAAAGAATTGTCAACCAAGTGTTCCAATGAATATTTTATAGAAAAAGAAGGAGGAAAAGACGCAAAAAATCATAGGGTCCCTAATATCTATCAAATAAATCGTCAAAGATCGGCTGAAACAAAAAAAATCACTCTCATAATTAAATCAAGATTTTGTAACAGCAACGTCCATATTGTTATATAGAAGTGACACATTTAGTTCTAAATGCCTTAGAAAGATTCTAGAGTCCGACTAATCAAAACCAAACACTTTTGAAATTAGAATCTCCAAAAAATATGGATCTGATGCGAAACAAGTGACTGAAGCCCTTTCCCCTCCTCATTGAAGGATTCTTTTGTGAATAACTTGCATTTTTTTGTGGAAGTAAATTTACTAGCTTTAGTTGACAATTTTACTTGGGAAATGCCATAAACAAAGAAGGCAGCATGGACTAGGAATCACAATTCAGCATAGTTAACGCCTCAACAGAATTTAATCAACTCTGCAAGATGTAGAGAAACAAAGAAATTCATCCTCATATCCAAATTAAGATTTAATCTTTCTGTTGTAATATAATTTTGTTTGTCTATACTTCATAATAGCTCTTGGGTGTGCCCTAGGGGCTCTTTTAGGGCTAATAAAAACACTCCATTTTTGGCACTATTTTACCATATTTGTCCAAATTTTTCTGTGTGTGTCTATTTAGCAGTTTTGCATGGTGCTGAACTCAAATTTAAATATGTTAAGACCTTGGGGACTTTTGGGGCTTAATAGGGGGGGGGCAGATGACGGACTTAGTCATTTTTTTTTTTTTTTTTGCATTGTGCAGAACTCAAATTTACATATGTTAAGGCCTAAAACTGCACCGTTTGTTCATTTTCACCAGGATTTGACATCTCCTAGGGACTTTTGGGGCTAAATGGGGGGCGGGGATGCTGAACTTAGTCATTTTTTTCTATATACCTCGTTCACTATGTACTTACGGTGTATCATGCATTCTTTTTTTTGTTGTTGTTACAAAGGCATCACCACTTATCAAGGCCAAGAGGCCATTCAAGGATAAGGGTTAAAGAGTGTACAGTAGACAATTGGACAATCGTTAGTAATGGAAATTCGGTAAATTTGTTCACATATGGAACGGCTCGTTAAAAACTTGTTTACATTAGACTTGAAGACAACCATATTGTAGTCAGCTGGAAAGCAGGAAAACGGAAGACAATTCCGTAGGCGTGTAGTTCTAAGAAAGAAGCTTTGCTCATGGAATCTACGTTTAGGTTTAAGCACAGATAAAGAGTGGGGGAAATTATTGATAGTTTTTTCTGTTAGACGGGTGTTTATTGTGAAAGATAAGCGAGGGGGAACCATAGATTGCAGCTCAGTCGAGCACTTGCCAAAAAATAACGAAAAAGCAGATGCAAACTCGCAACATCTGTTCTGTGTTGTTAAATTTTTTCGTGCAAATCCAACCAGAAAGGTGCGTTTTTTATTTGAATTTTTTCTCTTCTTTTCCCAACACATTCTTATCATTAATATTTATATAGGTTAGTATTTACTTATACTTTTTGATTAACCCTTTTTATTCCGTAGGAGGGAACGCAGGTCATTAATTGTCCTCATCAGAACTCTGCAATTTTTTTTTTTTTTTTTTTTTCGAGTCATTTCAGGTATTTCTCTATTAATCAGATCATAAGATTTAATGCTTGGATTTAAAAAAAAAAAAAAAAAGCATATCTGTCAGTCATAAAATTAAAAGATTTTCTTCTAAACTCGAATAAGTAACTTAATGAAGAGACTGAGTTTGAAAATCTACTGAACGATTGATTGGTGCATTTTGCCCAAGGGAAAATTTTCGTTTGCGTGTTGCTGCGTACACAGTGCCATAAATAACTTAATGACTGTATAATCACTAATGTTGAACAAAAAAAAAAAATTAAAATATAAAAGAAAAATCAATATTATAAAATTTATGGAAAAAAGGCCAACCAACGTCCATAATCATAGTTTGTCTTCTCAACCATAAATCCTTGATTTTAATATCAAATAAATCATTCAAAAATTTAAATTGCAATACAGCATGATCCTCAAAATATGCCACCCATAAAATCGTTAATAAAATTCACAATCCTTTCTGTTGTGGTGCCCACCACACGGATAACAATGAACTCTTTCGATTTCTATAAAGACTAGAAAAATATATCACCCATGGTCATGCATCAGTTATGCACACTTGGCAGTCGGAGTGACGTATAACTACTTCTCTTTATTTGCTCTGTTTGTTTTTCATGTTAATATATTGCGTTTCTACTAAAAATCGAGATGTGCTTTTCTTCTGAAACCTTACTGTTCTATAACTTTAAATAAAAACCGTTTTATATCAGGAAATGTAAATGTAATTGACAAAAAAAAAAATGTTGCCTATATTTTTTTTGGCATTACTTCCCAACTTACCTACAACTGTTATAATTAAAGTAACGGCAAAAGAATATCATCTGTTTATGGACAAATATGCAGAAATCCTGCTCGACTGGGCTCTAATCCGTTTTCCTTCCTATAAAACACTTATAGCTAAAACTCGTCTCGCTACACCTACTGTAAAAATTGCTTTTTTCGTCTGTATATCTGGAGCCAAACGAAACTTTGTATGCAGGGTATGTTACAACAACTACCCATCTGTGGAACACAATACCACAAGCCTGCTTCCCAGCTGAATACAGCATAATTGTTTTCAAGTTAAAAAATTAATAAGCCATTTGCTTAATCAAACTCTAATCAAATCCAATAATCATTTGCAATCCTCAGGGTGTTTATTTTATTATTGACCTGACATAAAATAGTCAACCCGTGTCCTTGAGCTTTAACAAGTTGTGCTGTCCACCTTACAGATAATAATGAACTCTCCCTCTCGGAGAATATGACTCTTGGCATTATGGACAAGCTATGCAAACTTAGCAATCGAACTGATATACAACCACTTCTTTTTAATTGCTGCATGTGTTTTTCTTTTCAATATATTTCGTTTCTATTAAATACCGAGTTGCGTCTTTCTTTTACACGAGAAAATGCTGCAGATAATTGCTTTATCAGAGCTCATAGACATCTAAAAAAAAAATAAAATAAAATTATCCCTAAAATTTAGCATCCTAGTCCCTCAGATCTAAATATTTTAACTACTAGGTACAGAGCATAGTTGAGCAAAAGGTTTATCAGCAGCCAATCACATTTAGAGCAAATAAACTTCAGTCTTTGCCTGACACCTAGTTTTAGTCACGAATCTCCAACAGTCTTTGTTTTATCATTGTTAAATATGGGGGACATTTTGGTAATTGCATCATCAGTAGTTGTTATTCTGAATATTGCCTGTTCATAAAACGTTGGTTTCTGAAGGAAACAACAAATACTTTTCAAGCAAATCAATAGTTTTGAGTGTTATAAAAACTCGTTTCTGTTGGAAACAGTGGCCAAGATTTTAGAATACTCACTTTAAATGCCATTGTAGAGACACAAATGGTGATGAATGTTTGGATCGCCCAAATTCAGCAGTCGTCCCAAAAAGCATGAAAGAAAGTTAAACTTGTTTTGGCTGATCGTAATTTGAAATTATATTAAATAGTGGAAGGGTTCAAGATCACCATTTTATAGAAACACCAGTCAATGAGAAAGCTGTGTTTTAAGTGTGTGGCTTGTGTGCTCACAGTCGATCCAAAACAATAACTTGCTGACAATGTAGAGAGTTGTTGCAACTGATTCAATAAAAATGGCGTTTGAGACAATATATGAAAATGGATGAAATATGAATCCACTATTTCACGTTGGAGTCAAATTAGCAGTCAGCTCAGTAGTGACACCCGTCTAAAGTGACCAAATATCAGCAAGCAAGGTTTTGACATGTGTATTTACAGATGTTCAAGCTATTTTGTGCATTAATTATCTTGAGAAACGAAAAAAACATCAATAGTAAGTACTAGCGGAGGGGGGCATCTGGCTTTGTCCGGTTGTAAAATACGCTTAAATATGATATTTTAATTTGTTCAGATTTCATATATATTATTATAGAATCGTGATTTCAAAAGTAAAAAACAAAGTATTTAGGTGCCATCAGCTAGAATCGAAACCGAAAGCAAAACTGTAGCATTCAAAGCTGGTGACGTTACCACTGTATCAACGTGACACGCATATGAACGGATTAAAAATAAAAAAATAAACTAAGATGAATATACAAAATACATAAAGAGTTTTTCAATTTTAACAACTTTTTGACCCCTTAAAAACTATTTTAATCGGCTAAAAGAATGGTCCGTTAAAATCCAACCATTTGAGGCCTATAGTGCGGCTCTGTAACTTTAAGTTTTAGAGGAGATAGAGTTTGAAAATAAAGAGACAGACAGACATACAGATTTTTATATATTAGATGATGTAACATTATTGATAATAATCACAAATGAAGAAAAAAATGCAACGATGCCAAAACTATATGAATTGCAGAATGACTTGCTTCCACACCCACCATATTCTCTAAATTTGGACCCAGTGACTACGGGTTGTTTGCAGACATCATAAGAAAGAAATATAACTTCAGCGAAAAGGTGATATCAGAAACTAAAGTGTATTTTAGATCAAATACAAATTATTTTATTAAAAAAAATACAACAAATTGCTAGACACATTGAACTCAGTATATATTGATGAATGAACGTGAGAGTTTTGTTTTGTTAATTTCGGGGTTTATTAAAGGCTATGCTTTTATACACGTCTATGGTCAAAATTATTTAGTACCAATAAAAAGATAATAGTTTAAACCCATGCATTTAAAGGTTTAAAAATCGTACACAGAACAGTTGAGAGCAAACGTAAAACATTTAACAGTAGATTGTATTTATTTCATTTAAAGCCTTTTTCAAGTGTTTTAGCTGAGTTTCATACTAAATTCAATCTAATATTTAAAATGATCCATTGTCGTACAAAAAGTTGTTTCTTATTTTTCAGGCAATATTTGCAAAATATTCTGTGAGTGCTAATTGTATATTTAATTGAAAATGCCTCCAAGGAATCAGCTTTCAGAGATTAAAAGGGCACAAATTGTTGCTTTATCTGGTGAAGGATATTCTTAGAAATTGCCAGGAAGATGAAATGTTCAAGGAAGGGAGTTCAAACAACGATTAAAAGGTACAAGGAAACAAAGTTTTTCAAAAACAAAAAGACAAAGCCATAAAAAGTCTAGAAACGCCAGGGAAGACAGATCTTTGAAAAGAGCGTCCCTTGCAGATAGGAAGAAAAATTCTTTAGAGCTTGCTACTGAATTAAGGGAGGGTGCAAACAAAAACATATCAAATCGAACAGTAAGAAGAAGGTTATTAGAAGTGGGATTAAAAGAATGCAAAGCAAGGAAGAAGCCATATTTGTCTCAGGAATAGAAAAACCAACTGGAATTTGCAATAAACATGAAAATTGGGCACCTGATGAGTGGGCAAAATTGCTTGGTCTGACGAAAGTAATTTTGAGGTAAGGTAATAGCTTCTAGTTCCTAAACTTTAAAAGGAACAATAGAAATTTTTATGTGAATTCACAAATTCTCATATTTTCATCAGATTTTTTGCAGCCCTGGGGGCGGTTTATTTTCGCCGTAGGGAAGGAGAGGCATTTCATTTTGATAGTGTGGTTACAACTATCAAATTTGAAGGAGAAAGCGTAATGGTTTGGGGCTGTATGGCTTCTTCAGGCACTGGACGTTGCACACATGTAAAAGTAGAATGAACTCTATAATTTATACTAACATGCTGAATCAGGTTTGCCAAACTTCTTTGACTAAAATATTTGATAATAACATTCTAAGTGATGTAATCTTCCAACAAGACAATGCCCCATGCCATACGTCAAAAGTTCCAATGGGTTGGTTTGAGAAAAAAGGGATTACAGTGATAAAGTGGCCCACTCAACCCTAAGACCGAAATCCCATTGAAACTTAGTAGTCTCATCAAGGGAAAAGAGTGAGAATGCACAAAAAAGACTTAGAGGCCAAACTTCATGAAGAGTGACAGAAAATAGATTCTACCACCTGCAACAATTTAAACAATAATATGCAAAAAAACGAATAAAAGCAGTTATAAAGGCAAAAGAAGGACATGCCAAATATTAATTGTTGTTAAAATAAATTTATTAATGTTTACTCCACTATTCTTCACTTTTAATCTATAAATATAAACGCGAAAACGTATGTATGTATGTATGTATGGGCGAATGAACTCTTTTTCTGGGTCAACGGCCAACTAGCACCGTGTATATTTGTGTGTGTGTATATGTGTATTGGGGTGGAGAGGGCTCCCGTAAGCCGTGGTGAAGGCAACCTTTCTAGGAGAAGCAAATCTCTGATTTAAAAAACCATAAAGCGGGAGACCAGTACCCGCATTAAGCTGGTCTGCAGTTTAATTTGTTGCTGGCTATCTTGCTCTTGCTTGTTGCTGGATCTCAACATTTTGAACCGAGAGAGAGACTTTGCTGTCGTACAAAGCTAAGACTCTGTAACATCATCTTTGTATAGATACTCCCTCAGACATTTGGGCTCATGAATTTTAAATGTCTGAGGGAGTGGCACTCGTCTGACAAGACGTTGAAATCATCATCATGTATGTATGTATGTTCGCTTTTCTGTATGTCTACAAAAGGCTTTTTTCAGAGAAGTGGCCAGTCGGTTCGCAACTTTTTAAAACTCTTTATATCACATATAAATCGTAATATCTCACAGTTAACCACGAAGCTCGCCTGTCTATTTAATTTGCTCGATTTCGGGAAGATAAATATTCAACATTTGTCGCTTGCCGCATGTGGGTTAGTCTTTTTCCTATAACATCTTGGGAAGCATTCCCGCAGTAAATGATACTATCCTGCAATCAAACTTGACCTCATTAACTCCTTAAAACGGACACCTGCCAAATCCAAGTAATTAAATAAATTCAAACGTGTTTCCGTTAGCATCTCGCGGTGTGGCAATCGTTAACGTCACACGTTTTTTTTTTTTTCACACTTTAATTTACAACTTTGCCTCAATGGTTCGGGTTCGATCCTTAACTACCAAAACATTTTTTTTACCCCACCCCCGGAGTTTCCACACACACCTCCAAACACCCGGGCAATGCCGGGTACCCCTCGCTAGTCTATATATAAAAGCGAAAAATGTGACCATTTCGTGTATGTCTTGCAAAGGCTTCTTTCGCACACGCTCCCGGGGTCGTTACGATCGCTTACAACTGTTTATATAGCCCCTAGATAATAATATCTACGATTTGGAAACGTGGGCCACCTCTACATTTATTTACGTTGACTTTTATGAGATTCGCTCTATTTCACTCTGTCCCCTGTTTGTCCTGTTTTTTAGTATAAATAAAGTGAAACTAAATTTAAACAATTTGTTCTCGGCATCGCGCCGGGAAACGTCCAGAAGCAATCAGCTTTGATCAATGTGGGTTCAAACTCCTCTTATATCAGACAATTGCTATTCAATCTGGACAATGGGGAGCTGGTTTCCCCTTCCCCAACATCTGTTGGGAAAAAACCAGTCAAAGTTGAGTAAACAAACCGAAGTTAACTGCGTGACTTCTATTTGACCTCAATAATGAGGTCAAATAGAAGCAGCAGAGTTAACTTTTATTGCGGCCACCTGTCAATATTTAAATAAATTAATTCAAATATGTTTCTGTTGTATGTCACCGTGACCCAGTGGTTAGCGTCGCACTTTTTTTTTTTTTTTCACACTTTAATTTCCAACTTTGCCTCAAGGGTTCAGGTTCGATCCTCATACTCACCTACCAAAATTATTTTTTTTTTATTTCAACCCCCACCCAACCCCGGAGTTTTGATTTACCCAAAACCACACACACCTCAAAACATCCGGGTATCGCCAGGTACCCCCCACTAGTTATATATGTTTGAATCATAGTTTCGATTTTTCATTGGGGTTTCATATTTTTGACCAAGGCTGTACATGATTAAGTGAAGTACAAAAAGAACCCCCTTGTCTCCAAGATATATTTTCTGATAAGACTATGCTCTATAACAGACGTGAGAGAAAAACGCATGTACCGATATACACGGCAATTGATAAAACTTTAGAGGATGGCTACCAGTCAGTCTGTAATGGAATGGTCATGTAAATGGAGGGTAACATTTCTTGCTGCTAATAGTAAGCTACTTTCCTTCAACAATTGTGAGATACCTTCTCCATCATCGATTGCAATGACTAATAATCTATTACTCGAATGCCTCTGTTTAAACTCCCTGGCTTAACTTTCACAGGCAACATGAATTGGAACGAATAAATTGAAGACAATGCCTAGGTTGCTGCAAAAAAGGTGGGCTCCCTCTACCATGATAAAAAATTACTCACACTTGACAGTATCCTGTAGCTCTAGAAAGCAACTATTCGCCAGCGGAGTATTGTTTCCACATGTGGACTGGTGCATCTGCTGTTAGTCTCTCACTCTTGGACAGAATTAAAAAAAATAGGTCCTGCACGATCAAATAAGCTCCAACCCCTGTTTCATTTCCGCGATGTTGCGTCCCTATGCCTATTTTATAAGTATTTTGATGGAGTGTGCTCTAACTTGTAGCATTTGTGTCCTCTTGACGTACATACTCCCAACTAGTCTGACAAGAAGCAAAATAGGACCCTTTTCATCCTGGGCCCAACTCTCTACCTGATCTACATCAATGATCTCCCAAAACACATACTTAAATCATTCGTTGACATCTATGCTGATGACACGACCATCTATGGCAACACATCAAAGGCCGTAAATAACAAAGTTCTCTCTAATTCTCTCTCCTCTGATCTTGAGCGTGTGGTGCAATGGGGGAAGAGGTGGCTGGTTACTTTCAATGCATCCAAAACCAAGCTTCTATCTTTACATCATAAACGCTCTGATCCCAATCTGGCATCGATTGAAATGGATGGTTCTCGTCTTGGGGAGGCTCCATGTTTTGACAAGCTTCTGGGTTTGACCTTTACTCCTGGTTTGAAATGGAACATGTACATCAAGTCTGTTGCCAAGGACGCTGGGAAAATGGTGGGATCCCTGTACCGCTCCAGAAGATATCTCACTACTGATGCAATTCTCTATCTGTATAAGAGCCAAGTTCGTCCAAGGATGGAGTACTGCTGCCACATCTGGGCAGGAGCTGCTAAAAACAGCCTATTCTGCCTTGACAGAGTACAAAATAGACTTTGTGGCTTAGTGGGGGATGACCTTTTCTCTTCCCTGCAATCTCTCTCCCACAGAAGAGACGTTGCGAGCCTGTCTTTGTTTTATCGTTATTTCCATGGCAGGTGCTCGTCTGAGCTCTAATCTCTCGTCCCCCCTCGCCAATCTTTCATGAGAAACACCCGTCTGGCTGAAACTCCAGTCAATAATTTTCCCCACTCTTTATCTGTGCCTAAATCCAAACGTAGATTCCATGAGCAAAGCTTCTTTCTTAGAACTGCACGCCAGTGGAACTCTCTGCCACCTGCCTGTTTCCCACCTGACTACAACTTGGATGTGTTCAAGTCCAACATAAACAAACTCCTGACAAACCACCCCCTTAAGACACTTTATCAAACATCCAATACTAATGATTACTACAATACTATCTCATTGATTACTGTACATGCAATAACCCTTATCCCTGACTGGCCTTCGGGCCTTGATAAGTGGTGACCCCCATGTAAAAAAAAAAAAAGAAAAATTTATAGAGGTCCCTGTATTTCAGAAACCTTTTACTCTTATAGTTTTTCCCCTCAAGCTGCCAGATGTTGAAATTCCTTCCTGTCTCCTGCACCCTGACCAAATTGACATGCAAAAATTTCAACATAATGTGAATCATAATCTCGCTGTTCAAGTCCCTACATAGTGTCTATGTACATATTGTCCCAGTTAATAGCCCCATTACGTTTAAAGGGCAAGAGTCCTTGTTTGGGGTGAATGCGAGTAAAAAATAACAAATCTTTTTTATCATTTTTTTGTCATCAACAGCTTTTTTGCCTACAAAATTAATATTTGATTCTAGTTTGTCAGTTTTTTTTTGTTTTTTTGTTTTTTTGAATAGTGTTGAATCATGTTGTCAAGAAGAAAAAAGTAATTCGATTTAATTCCTTCCGGAAAATACTTTGGTTTGGAATTATTTTCAAGTAACCACCATCTTATAAAAGGAGCGTAAATCTATAACTCTATATTGCCCCATAAGAAATTACTTCTCTTAGATGGTAAGAAATAACGTTTTGGATAAAAAAAAAAAAAAAAAAAAAAAATGAATGCTTATTTTAACAAAGAAGAGCAAAATAAACTCCCAGTAAATCCAGATAATGGCTGATTGGTCCAGCTATATGTGATAATGACATATTTCATATCAATTTTGGTTTTTCTTGTTTTGTGTGGCCCCTGAAATCTAATTGATCAAAAAAAAACATGGGCTTTTAGCTTCGATCACCGATGATAAAAAAAAACAGCAAAGAAAACAACTTTATTCTCGAATGGTTTTTAGCCTTAAAAATGGTTACCAAAAAGTATGAAAATAATTTTATACACAAAAAATTATAAAAACAAAAACACGACCTTATCCTCGAGTGATTGTTGGCCTTAAAACAGTAGAAAAATTTATTTTAAACGAACAAAATAATTAAAATAAAATCTTATCCTCGAATAGTGCTACGCGTTAATAATTGGTGATGCAAAATAGGAGGGGAAGTGTTCATTCAATCCATGTTTTGAATACTATTTCACAGACAAAAAAAAATAAAGAAAAGAAAAAAAAATAGGCAACAGAGCCTATTCCAGAGCCGAATGAACGCATCTGCAAGTTTTATTTAAAACTTGGTGTAATCGACTTACGGACTTATCTTCTAATCGCGATGCTAAGACGCATAATAAATAAATAAAAAGAAAAATATTCCGTTCGTAATTGTTTTCAGTCATTACATCATTTAATGTGTGTAAATTAAAATTCATCAAGAGAAGCAAGAAAAAAAAAGTGCTCCAAATGTTAAAAGCAATTTGTCGGAATTAATAATTATTCTTATTTATTTATTTCATCATATGTGTACAATGGTGAGTCTGACGTTAACTGGTGCAAAAACAGACAAGTGTTTACAAAATGCCATTGGAGATCCAATCCCTCGACGATGCGCAATGTTGAATGATATTTTATGGACATTTATTCGAGCCACGAATCTAAAACAATTTTTGCAGAATTATCGTAACGGATATTTTTATTGGTAGCTAAATTTATATCAATAATGTCTCTTCATTTCATTTATTCACGTATCTTTCATTTCGAATTTTAGACTTGTCTCTCTTTGCAGATTCCATTGGTCTTGTCTCTCTTTTCATATTTCATAGTCTTGTCTCTCTTTTCATATTTCATAGTCTTGTCTCTCTTTGCAGATTCCATCGGCTTGTCTATCTTTTCATATTCCATAGTTTTGTCTCTCTTTGCAGATTCAATCGGTTTGTCTCTCTTTTAATATTTCATAGTTTTGTCTCTCTTTGCAGATTCCATCGGCCTGTCTCACTTCTCATATTTCATAGATTTGTCTCCCTGTGCAGATTTCATAGACCTTTTTCTATTTTCATATTTCATAGACTTGTCTCTCTTTACAGATTCCATCGGCTTGTCTCTCTTTTCATATGTCATAGTCTTGTCTCTCTTTGCAGATTCCATCGGCTTGTCTATCTTTTCATATTCCATAGTTTTGTCTCTCTTTTCATATTTCATAGTTTTGTCTCTCTTTACAGATTCCATCGGCTTGTCTCTCTTTACAGATTCCATCGGCTTGTCTCTCTTTACAGATTCCATCGGCTTGTCTCTCTTTTCATATTTCATAGTCTTGTCTCTCCTTGCAGATTCCATCGGCTTGTCTCCCTTTACAGATTCCATCGGCTTGTCTCTCTTTTCATATTTCATAGTCTTGTCTCTCTTTGCAGATTCCATCGGCTTGTCTCTCTTTACAGATTCCATCGGCTTGTCTCTCTTTTCATATTTCATAGTTTTGTCTCTCTTTGCAGATTCCATCATCTTGTTTCTCTTCTCATATTATTGTCTCTCTACATCTTTTCACATGCTTATCTTTCTATTTCTATTACATAGTTTTCCTTCTCCACCCCATTCTATTAACGCGTCTCTCTTAATATTTCATTGGACGATCTGTCTTTTCATATTACATTGATGCGTCTCTTTTTTTCACTTTTCATTACAAACGATTTTATGCCAATCTTTTGTTCTGTTTGAAATCTTTGAACGGTTGTTTTTTTTTTGTTTTTTTTTATATGGGGATTCACCATTTATCAAGGCCCAGGAGCCACTCGAGGACAAGGGTTATCGTGTGTACACTAATCAGTGGGATAGTATCGAAGTAATAGTTAGTATTGGGGATTTGATAAGGTGTCATTACTTAAGGGGGCGGTTCATCAGGAATTTGTTTGTGTTGGACTTGAAGACATCCAAGTTGAATTCCTGGGGAAAACAGACAAGCGCCACAGAGTTTCACAGCCGTGCAGTTCTAAGAAAGAAGCTTTGTTCATGGAATCTACGTTTTGATTTAGGCACGGATAAAGAGTGGGGAAAATTATTGACAGTGGTTTCAGCTAGTCGGGTGTTTTTCGTGAAAGATTGGCGGGGGGGGACCAGAGAATGGAGCTCAGACGAGCACTTGCCATGGAAATAATGATAAAACAGAGACGGGCTCGCAACGTCTCTTCTGTGGGAGAGAGGTTGCAGGGAAGAGAAAAGGTCATCCCCCACCAAGCCACGAAGTCTATTTTGTACTCTGTTTTTAGCAGCTCCTGCCCAGATGTGGCAGCAGTACTCCATACTCAGACGTACTTGGCGTTTATACAGATAGAGAATTGCATCATTAATGAGATATCTTCTGGAGCGGTAGAAGGATCCCACCATTTTCCCAGTGACCTTGGCCACAGACTTGATGTAAATGTTCCATTTCAGATCAGGAGTAAAGGTCAAACCCAGAAGCTTATCAAAACATGGGGCCTCCCTTAGACGAGAGCCATTCATTTCAATCGATGCCAGATTGGGATCAGAGCGTTTATGATGTAATGATAGGAGCTTGGTCTTAGATGCATTAAAGGTAACCAGCCACTGAACCCCCACTGAACCATGCGCTCAAGATCTGAGGAGAGAAAATCAGAGAAAACGTTGCCATTTTCGGCCTTTGATGTGTTGCCATAGATAGTCGTGTCATCGGCATAGATGTCAACGAATGATTTTGGTATGTGTTTTGGTTGTGAATAATGTGTTTATAATCAACTTTATATATATATATATATATATATATATATATATATATATATATATATATATATATACACACACACACACACACTAGCGAGGGGCACCTGGCTTTGTCATGATTTCAAAAGTAAATAAAAACAACGTATTCGGGTGCGCGAAACAGTATACTATGTGGATGACTATTTATATATATGTGTATATATATATATATATATATATATATATATATATATATATATATATATATATATATATATATATGGCGTAATAGCGTTGACACACTGGCTCTCGTCAGATTACCGAATTTAAGCAACGTTAAGCCTGGCTAGTACCAGATTGTTGACCGTTTCGGAATTCTAGGTGTTATATGTGCTCTCCGTTTATCTCGGCATTTTTTGCTAGTCGTCATGTACTTTACTTGCCACTGGTATTTAACAATGTCGTCTTAGGAGAGGTGGGGTTGGAGATTGCGCAACCCCTGCCACAAAAATTCTACGTTTAAGCAACCCTACGGTGGGTATGCATCGTCAAAGACTGAAGAAGCCTTTTTTTTTAATATATATATATACGGGGTGACCCCCAAAATAAACAAAAGCTAAATGGAGGCCATCTAGAACATATGCTGTAGAACGGGAAAAAAAGCCAAAGATCCTAGTGTTTTGATGTGCTGTTTTAAATATAATAACCTAGTTATGACCAAAGCTTCACTTCATTCGAACAAAACACTAAGAAACGGGGCCTAATTAGAGTTGCGGCATTTTTTTTTTTTTGGTCACCCCATATATATATATAATATAAAGCTGAATATGTGTGCGTGTGTCTGGTCACGAATAGGCTCCTATATCGTTGACTATTTTAAAAAAACTGATTACATATAATGATAGAAGACGTATCGAGACATAGGAATGGGTATGTTTGATCTGGCAGAACGGTGGTTCATTAAAATTGGGGGGTCTGCGTTCGCGCCTGGTCCACAAAGTATGGAAATAAAAAAAATGTAAAAATAACAAAAAAAACGTTTACAAATGTTTTTGATATAGATGTACATAAGAATACTTTGATAAGTATGTTTTAACTTAAATAGGGATGGTATAATAAAATTGTGGCGTCTGCGTTCGCGCCTGGCCTCCATAGAATGGAAATAGGCACAAACTTTAATAAAGACTTTTCATATCTATCTGCATAAGTATACTTTGATAATTATGTTTCAGTTTGAAGAAATATTGTATCATAAAATTATGGGTTGTTCGTTCGCGCCTGGCCTCCATAAAATCGAAATATGTCACAAAGTTTAACAAGGTTTTTTAATATAGATCCACAGAATATTGTGATAAGTGTTTCAGTGTGAACAGGTATGGTATAATAAATTATGGGGTTTATCTATTTTATTTTTACTTTCATCATATTTTGCTTTGGTTTTGATACCCCCAAATTCGAAGCTATCTCTTTACAACCGTTCCTTTTCATAAACTATCATACTTTCATAAATCAGAGTCCATTTTCTGCAGGCTGTTTTTGAACCCAGTCAACAACCGGTACTTTTGCTAATATATATATATATATATATATATATATATATATATATATATATATATATATATATATATAATCTCATTTCAAGTGTGTATAATATATAAACAAGTTAAAATAATGGAGAACGATGAATTGGTTGGAATTTTGAAAAACTAGCTGTTATGTCTACGAGTGCATTGTACGTATGGAGGCATGGTAGTGGATGACGTATTGCATATGATCGGTCTTGCTTCTTGAGTTTCAATTATGGTCGACATAACAAAAGCGGATTTTGAAGGCAGGTAATGAACTTTGAAAGAGTTTGATGCACATATGATTTCATAATGAAAAGGCAGAGAATAGAATGGTATTATTGAGAAGCATTTACTTGTTCTCGCCAGCACCACTGATGTAGTTTGCAATTGGTTGGGGAAGCAGGAGCCATGGTTTAGCTTGTTTGTTTTTTTTTTTACTCTCCCTTGGACCTACATATAAAATCCCATTTCTTAATAAAATCTCATTCATTATGAAAGAGCGAGTGGAGATGAAGATATATATACGCAAGGAGAAGAACGTAAAGTGATTATATATATATATATATATATATATATGATTATGATTAGTTTTTTTGGAAAAAGAATTCCAGCAGAGTGCTCAATTAAAAGGAAAATCCAAATTTTAAGAGCGTACTTATATTTTGTGTACAGAAAGTTGTTAGTTAGTTAGACGAATATTGGCTGAAGAGAGCTCGATAAGGATACCTTAAACGGGCCTTATTATCGGGCTTGAAACCGACGGTACCAATGACCTGTCTCAACTAACAACTTTCTGTACACAAAATATAAAAATATATATATATATATATATATATATATATATATATATATATATATATATATATATATATATATATATATATATATGTTTCGTTGTATCACAACTCATCCATGCCGCTAGACTAGCATCTCTCCCAAGCCAAGGATTGAACCTAGAATCGTCGTGTTGACAGTCGGCAGTTCTCCCACTCGACCATGGAATAGACGCCCGTAAATATATATATATATAATTTAAAGGGGGTTAGAACAGTAGTCTAAAGAGCAGAGTGTATTTTAATGTGATAGTAAAATTACTAATTCAATTAAAATACAAGAAAAGAACAATGCTCGTTGTAATGCAGATATATAAAAAGTTCGATCCTAGCGCTATTAATATTTAGTAATGTGATTGGAACAATTATTGGCTTTGTTGTGTTCCTTCTTATGAAACAGATTTTTAATTTTAAATTATCAATCACATTACTAAATATATATATATATATATATATATATATATATATATATATATATATATACTAGACTAGACTAGACTACCCGTGATCCGTTGGGTCTGTATGTTGTATTAGCTATGGAATTAACGTATGAGCGTGACACTTGTGACGTCAAGAAAATAGGGTTTTTTTATATAACAGAAACATTTCTATGAAATTATATTAAAATGAAAAACGAATAAAGATAGATTTCTATGAGTCGTTCTATTTATAATTGTTTAATTTCGAAAATAAAAACTTACAGCCATTGAATTATAAGTGGTTTGCAGGTAAATGTGCACTGAACAGAAAAGATTTTGACATAATTGAATTAAATGTGCACTGAACAGATACCATAATACTTAAAATTAAATTCAAATTTTGATAGATCTTTTAATATAAACGCAAAAAAAAACAATTGAAAACGTACACAGTAAGACAATACGTTTTATTGTCGAGTTGATTATTTATTTGTAATGCAAATTAAAAAAAAAATCACATTTTCGTGGTTATTTACTCATGTTGGTAGTGTAGAAGAAAATGTATAATTTTTTTTGTTAAGAAAGGTGTATTAAAAATGGAAATTATAATTTTAAAAATGAAGGTAGTGGGTAAATCGCCGTTATAAAATGCTCTTATGGTTGTCAACGGGTTAAAGTAGATTTATTTGTAAGAAAATTGCGTTAAAATAACTTAAACGTAATATGGAAATGAACGATGTAAAAAAAATGCAGAAAGTATAAACAATTGTTTATTTGGATAATTTAAACACGAAAAAAAAAACAATTGGACACTGAAAACGTACACAGTAAAACAAAACATTTTATTGTCGCGTTGATTATTTGTTTATGTACGCATGCACAACCGGAAATTGTAAACCGGATGTTGGGTTACAACACCTGTTACAAGGTCATTTGAGGTTTATAATTATATATATGATTCAAACACGGTAGTGTTTGTGAATATATGGTTAAGTGGCAGTTTTAGTCATTTAAAACTGCTTAAAAGCTTCACCGCTCACTCATTTTTCGACCAAATTTAAACAATTATTACAGTTTATAGATCACCTTCTCAGCTCTATTGTGAATTTTTTTTTTTAATTTTTGTTCACTAAAACACAAGTTATGAATTTTCTGACGTTCAAAATCATAAAATATGATAGGTGAGCGACGTTTTTTATGACTGATTTCTATAGCAACCACGTCGCTTTGACGGCTAGTGTTGCTACTAATTCGAAAAGAGACGTGACAAGTGAAACAGAGAGAATGAAAGTATGAAAAGGAGATAATTGGAGCCATTTTATTGAAAGCAGACGGGTGCCGTACATTGTTATTACATATGTGGCTAGGGGGCAAAAAATAAGACTGAAATTAAACAAAGAACATTTATTAGAAGTCTGGAAAATCATGGATTACAATAGAAGAATGCGAGCATGTAAGGTAGTATGGTTAAGCTTAAACATGGAAAACTAAAGGACTAGTTGTTAAAACTGGAAAAGAAAAGGACGAAACATTCTCGTAAAAAATATAATAAATTTATAACTTAAAATATTGCAGTATTAAGATTTTTTAAAATTCAATTTATAGCATTATATAATCAATTCTTAATGCTGGAATATTTTAAGTTATAAATTTATTATATTTTTTACTAAAATATCTTGTTCTTTTCGTTTCCAGTTTTAACAACTAGGCATTTACTTTTCCATGTTTAAGCTTAACCATGTTACCTTTCATGCTCACATTTTTTCTTTTGTAATATATATGTGTGTGTGCGTGCGCGCGCGTGTGTGTGTTTCACTTGTTACTTCTCTTTTTCGAGACAGCAGTGAATTAATAGCAACACTAGTCGCAGAAGCGATGTGGTTGCTATGCAAACCAGTCATAAAAAATGTCGCTCACCTCCTTACGTTTTTTTTTACGATTTTAAACACCACTAAATTCATCATGACTTTTGTTTTACTGGACGAAAATCATTTTGTTTTTTCACAATATAGCTGAAAAGGTGATCTGTAAACTGTAATAATTGTTTTAAATTTGGTCGAAAAATGAATGAGAGGTGAAGCTTTCAAGCAGTTCTAAATGACTAAAACTGCCACTTAACCATATATTCAAACACAGTAGTGTTTGAATGACAGATTCTGGTTTGTCAGTTTTTTGTTTTTGTTTTTTTTAGTAGATTTTTTAATCATGATGTCAAGAAGAAAAATTTAAATCGAATTAATTCCTTCTGGAGAATACTTTGTCTGGGTCGGAATTATTTTCAAGTAACCACCCTTTTACAAAAGGGAAAAATAACTCTATACAGAAAATTTAATATATATATATAACTGGACTTCCTACAGTTATAACTGAAATCGAAACCGAAACCAAAACTTAGATAATATTCTTAGTAAAATGATTTCTAAAAACAATAAATGACTTGTGTGCCATCACCTATAATCGAAACCGAAGCCAAAACGTATGGAAAAATTCTTGGTAAAATTATTTATTACAAGAAATGGAAGGTCATAACAATTAAACGATAGTCACTCGGAAGAAAAAAGATGTAAACGTGACACACAAAATAACACACGCGCTATCGTATTAATATATAGATTATGATGCACACACGTTGCAAATACACTATAAGAAGATATGGTAAGCAAAGCTTAATCACTAAGTTTCTCAAGACGATGCTAGTTAAAGATGGTCCATATTCTTAAGCATGGGTTCATCTCACATCTGATTGTCATATTCTCATTTTCACTTTTTGTAGTATCTAGCTTTACAGCCTGTACATGATTAATATCCGTTTATTGAATCTAAAGTTGTCTAGGCCAAAAAAGTAAAGCTGCTCGAAAATGTACATTTTTTTTAAGGAAATCGCTCCAGACAATTCGCTTGATGTAATGTTATGTTACGCGAGGGGGGGGGGTGTATATAACTTGGGGTTATGTATCTCGAGTGTATATGAAATATGTATGTATAAACGGGGAGGGGGGGCTGTATATAAGTCGGGGTTGTGTACCTCGAGTGTATATGTAACATGTATGTATAAACGGGAGGAGGTTGTATATAACTTGGGGTTATGTATCTCGAGTGTATATGAAATATGTATGTATAAACAGGGGGGGCTGTATATAAGTTGGGGTTGTGTACCTCGAGTGTATATGAAATATGTATCTATAAACGGGGGGGGGAGGTTGTATATAAGTTGGGGTTGTGTATCTCGAGTGTATATGTAACATGTATCTATAAACGGGGGGGATGTATATAAGTTGGGATTGTGTATCTCGAGTGTATATGAAATATGTATCTATAAACGGGGGGGGGGATGTATATAAGTTGGGGTTGTGTATCTCGAGTGTATATACCATAAGTAGATAACAATACATGTATGTATAAACGGCGGGAGGAGGACCAATATGTTATATAGTCGTTGATGTAATGTTTGTAGCATGGTATAAAACCCTCTTCTAACTAAGGTGTGTATACAGAGTATAAATATCTCTGTATATATGCGTCACAGTCATGTATATGCCGTGTGTATATATATGTGTGTGTTCGTCTATGACTGTTTGGTGTTGTGATCGTCTAATCTAGACTTCGTTGTGTGTGTGTATGTACATTTAATTACATTTAATGACGGAACAAAAATATACATAAATACCTTTACGACACAAAGGACGAATAACAATTATTTGGCGGTTTCAACATCTGGCCAATCGGGAGCATATCTGGTCCATTTTTGGTCTTGTTCGACGGAACAGGCTGCAATGGAAATTCCTACCAAGAAAGTGACAAAGCCTCGGGTTTTATTTTCGGCAACTTTTTATTCCAGAGTTTTTTTCAATTTTGGAAAGTTGCAACGCTGATTCTGACTATCGCCATTTCTCACCACCTCTACTTGGAGCCATCTTAAATCTGAACACCATCTCTGCCTCTCTCGACGCCGACTGTCTGTCTTTCTTTATATATATATATATATATATATATATATATATATATATATATATAGCCAGTAGAGTTAAGTTTCCTAGAAGTACATCCAATGAAACAACATGTGTCTACTAAAATAGTGCTCAATGAGTGAACAGAGCAGGTATCGCTAAGGTTCTTAACTTACAGACTCCAAGACAAGAAAACTAAATTCTCAAGTACCTTATGCCATAAAAACCAAAAGTTAGCTTGGAAAGGGAAAGAAAAAGATGTTTATTATCTTCAAAAGACCTCACTCATCCTTTTACTGTATTTTATGACTCCCACTCAGGTTGCATGCTAACTTGATAAACGAAATAGGAAAATGTATTTGGTGGAAATATCACTTTCGACGGTAATTCTTGGCCTGAAGACGTAATCCCCCAACGTGGGTGATTACAGAAAGATGTATTCACATATGTAGCCATTAATGTTTGTATAAATAAAATTTATATATATATATATATATATATATCCTAACTCTCTTGTATATATGTAACTATTCTTTGGCGATTACGTCACTTAACCACACAAAGACCCAGTACGTGACCTTCAGTCACGTTTTCTGGCCAAATTTATAGTTTTTATCCTTAAGTTTGAAACCCCACTTTGCTTATGTTCACATTTTTTCATTGTTATTGTTTCTAAGTAAACCAAAATATTTCATTAAACATTCCTTTGTTTCAATAACATTCTCTCTGCATACCTTTTTCAACGTAACAGTTAACAAAAAATAATAATATTCATTACCTAACATTTTACTTTATTTAATAATAATAGTCGATGTTCTAAATTGACTATCAGTAAGACCACTGGATGTTGCCTGGCATAACTTAACAGTAAGGAGCTAAAAATACTACTTCCAGATCAAAAACGAGTCAACTTAGAAAACATCAATTCTCCCCCTTTTTGTTATAAATATTGCTTATGGAATGCGGTGACTAAAGGATTAAATAGGGGATACGAAAGTAAACCAAAAGTCCCATTTTATACTATTCTTTAATTAGTTTTAAAACATATAGTGCTTCTTTTTTATTATAGCGAAAATCAAAAACCGAAATCTTGGATTCCAAGTAATGGTATCTACTGAGTGGTCGTATCAAAATTACTAAGATAATCAAAAAATTACGAAAAACAATAAAATAGAAAATTAATTATTAATGAAAATTGTATTTAAATAAAGATATACATAGATAAACAGCATTAATTCAGGGGAAGTAACTGCAGTCTGTCTTGTTACAATTAATGGCGGATATGCCTGAATAACGGAATCGTAAAAATACATGTTTTATGTAATAATGCATTTAACTAATTGCGATGTGAGAATTAAGTATATATCATTACTTACGACCAGCAGCAAAATCCCACCCCTACAAAGCAGAGATTCCTAGATGTAAGAAAGCCTTCCACTCCAATAGTTTCTTTCCCAGAACTGCTAGACTTTGGAACTCCCTTTAGGGATTCTGCTTTTGCAACTGTACTGACATGCAGAAGTTCTTGATAGTAGCTCCCTTACATCAAAGTGGCAATGTGCCTTGTTTCGGGTGAAAATGAAATTAAGAAAACTCTTAGTCGAAAAGGACATAAGAACTAAGTAGATAATATTGGTTTTTCATAAAAATTCATTTTTTCGATTTTCAATTTTCACTCTAAAAACGAAAAAACACCAAACATTTTTTTTTTAATATTCAAAATTGTTAAAGCATGAAACAAAATGGCCGCACTAGTTGTTGCTTGCCGAGATACTGCATTGTTTAAACCCCTTGTGTCTCCTTAAATTCGCCAAAACTACATCTGATGTCTTTCCCCTAAACATACGCACATATATATAAGAAGTCGAATGCCAACTAGACACTTTCCTTGACAATTTAAAGTTTCTCTGTACAGAGGTTTGTCAAAACAACCTGGCAAGAGGATACTTTTACCCTACAAGCAAACCCTGACCAAATATTCAGAATCACTCCAGCCCAAATAAGATTTCCTTGCTATGGCTCAGTCAAAAGGGTATAGGGTTATGGTTAATTATGGTATCCGTCGTACAACTTCCACAAACAGACTGATTTGGAAATATTTGTCTTGGATTAGTTAGAAAACGGTAATGCCATTCGTCATCTCGATTCATACCTCTGTTTTATACATTAGTATGTGGATGGCAGGATTGTGTTATCGATAATACACCAGTTCTAAGGCTTCTCCAATCTTTCTTTCTATTTCTTCCTTCCCTTTGTTAAAACTTCTTTCTTTGGCTTGTTCCTTCCAACTCTCGACATAGATGTTAATCGCCTTCAGGTGCCGCTTTGTTACCTCTTTGGAGCAAAGCTTCTGACCTCGCACCTTGCAGGTTCCATTTTCCAGTTCATCATAGAAGATCATCTTTGGGATTCGATTCTAGCAATGTGCCCGGTTCATAATAGTTGCATAGTAGCAAGGGTAGCTTCCACGCTGTTTAGGTTTGTTCTCCTTAGAACTTCCCCGTTTGATACGTAGTCACTCCATTTGATCTTCATGATCCTTTTCAGGTGTCTCTGCTGGACGGCTTCCAGTCTCCTTATATGTTCTCTACACAAAGTGTAGATCTCTACTGAGTTCAGCAAGGCTGGCAGGACGATGGCTTTTTAGTTTCTGCACTTTGTGTCCAACCGGATACCGGTTCTTATCCAGAGCTGTTTTCTAGTTTACCAAAGGAAGCACATGCGCTTTTGATTCGGCAGCTTATTTCGTTGTCAGTACGGTTGTCAGGGCTTAGAGTGCTTCCAAGATATTTGAAGTTTCAACAACTTTTAGCTAGTATGTAAGACGTTAAAGGTTGTTTCTATTATTAGACACGAGTGTATTTCCTGTTCAATTATTAGAGTCTCATTTTCTCTTTGTGAATTTTCTAATAGTGGATAATTAACATCTATTTATATAATACAAGACATGGATAACAACAGCTACTCTAAAATGTAAATAGATAGATAGTATACGTGGTCGAAACAGAGAGGGAGAGAGAAAGATGAAGAGAGAGGAATCAATGCAAATGAAGCGATACAACTGGAAGATTTAATGCTTAAAATTAGCAGCTAATCAATGTATTACTCAATGACCTTACAAAATGAAAATATTTATCCGGTCGGTCGGAAGACTCTTAAAAAAATCGGAAAAAGGAAGCCTTTTCGTTTAATGAAATATCCCCAAAAATGACAATTTTTTTTTCTTTGCATTATTCACTTTCTTCCAACTGTAAGAAAATGTGACACAAGGCCGGAATGTGAGGGCGTAAAGCCAGTGTCCCTGAACGAAGAGCACTCTTACTTATTAAAAATTGTCTCATCATTTGGATCATTCTATTCATTGTTTTTCAGTCAGCTCATAATATACTTCAACTGCTCTATAATAATTAATCCTTATCCCCGAGTGGCTTTTACCTTGAAAAGTGATGATTCATTTGCAAATAAATATATATACATATGCGAGTATACGCTCTCCGTTAAAAATGATAAAAAGAATTGCGCTTTTCCCGTGTTCGTAACTCATATTTATACTTCTATAAATTATAAAATAGAGATTCCTTTTCCCGTCCAGAATGAAATACGTGTTATAGAAATACAAATACAGAACCCCTCCTATGAATTCAATTTGGTCAGTTACCTGTCAATATCTAATGTAGGTATTGAGGATATTATTAGTCGATTTTATTCATTATCATAAATTCTTACTATAGTTCCGAGGAGAGTCACTTTCCCAAATAATTTATATTTATAAATGGTAGCATGTTATTCACTTATTAATTTCTATTCTCACTCTCCTTGATGAGACCAAGCACTTTTAATAATATATTTTTCATTGAAAAAAATTGGCCAGCGTTTGTGCATATATATATATATATATATATATATATATATATATATATATATATATATATATATATATATATATATATAATGTGTGGGTGGGTGTGTGTATACTGCGTATGAAATTATTAACGAGTTTACATTTTTTTAATATTTAAGGAACGAGTGAATAAAAATCCATGAAACTTTAAGAAAGTGCTTACAATACTATTCAGCTACTCCAGTCAGAAAATAAAAGTATGTAAAGCCGTATTAGCGAAACTATGGCAGAAGATAGGAATATTTGTTGCTTTCAGTGTGTCAAGTTATTAACGAGGTTGAGAAAAAAAACATAATATACCCATAACTTGTTTATTGAAATAATTTTCAAGCATTAAATGAACTAGGAAATGTCCTTAGAGAACAATAACTACATAGCAATTTCTACTTTGACATAATTAGTAGGGGGTATGCGATTCTTTTTTATGAATGACTTGTAAAAGACGTTGGTCTACAAAATTAGTCAAATTTGTGATTTCGTCAACAGTTATTCCTCGCGTTACCTCTTGGAGCGCATCCCATAACTCATTTTTGCTCTTTAATTGGCATCCACTTACATACAGGCATCGCTTCATGATACTCAAATGTTCTCAATTGGGTTCAAATCTGGTGAATTCGCAGACCACTCCATCTTCCATAGCGCAGAGAACTCCAGTTGTTGAAAAAACTCTTTGCTTTTGTTTGCTGTATGCGAGGGAGCATTATTCTGCATAAAAATAATGGTTCTTCTGAACGTAATCCTTTGTTTCTTAAGCCATGTTTCAAAGTGCTCCTTCATAAAATCTATGTAAGCATTTGATGTCATTTTTATGCCTTCTGGGACTCTTCATGGGCAATTAAAGTACCTCCGATAATCCTAGACCAAATCATTATCCCACCACCACATTGTTGGCGCCTTAAACGCTGATGACGATGTTGTCCATCTAGTAACCATCCTTTGCTCCAGCCATTTTTGCCATCAAGAGTGACACGCACTTCATCCGTGAACAAAACTTTGGAAAAATTCGTTTTCATGTTGTCCTCTGCCCATTTCAATCGGTTTTGTATGTGATGTTTCTTTTGTTACAGGCTTAACAGACTTTGCCACGTCTTTGAGAAGGCGACATCGAGTACTTTTTGAGACATTCTTCAGTCCATCTTGGTTAAAGACTTCTCGACTTGTCTGCCCAGAGTTCTTAACAACTTCACGTTTAATTTGGAGGAGATAACGGCGTGAAACAACTCTAGATTTACCTTTATCAGCTCTCTTACGTACCTTTGTAAGGTTTTTGACAACGTCTTTTACAGTTTGATGGTACCTTCCTATCATTTTCGATATTTCGAGGGCAGTGTTACCTTTTGCTAGCTGTGCTGTAATAGTACTCTTTTTAGAACTACTCAAACTAACTTGTTAATAGTTTTAAACGCCTCAAATGCCGCAATTACGATGGCAAGCTGTTTACATTCTGCAGAACAGTACGAAAATTACACAGCATTGCCAACGTTTCAAAAGTTTTTGATACGAAACTACTGGTAAGTTTCTAAAACTAGTAAAAAAAAATGTTATCTCGTTAATAATTTGACACGCAGTGTATATATATATATATATATATATATATATATATATATATATATATATATATATATATATATACACGCACACAAAACTTTTGTTCGGCGGCTTCAGGCGTTTTACATAATTCGCCCAGATTCGCCCAGAAATTTCCAGCGATAGCACGGTCCTTATTCTGCGTAAGTACCTCTTATAAGACATTTGCAACAAGAACCCGTCTTATTACCACAATGGAAAACTTTCCTTTCTTCCTCCATAACGCCGCCTATAAATTCAATTTGGTCAGCCTACCTGTCAATATCTGATGGAGGTTATTATTAGTCGATTTTATTCACTATCATAAATTCTTACTATACTTCAGAAGAGAATCACTTTCCCAAACAATTCATATTTTTGTACTGTTTATGTTTATTTATTCTGTGCATTTTACTTTGGTTCTTTCGACTAGCTTAGATAAATACGGCCACGTCAATTTAATTGGATGTTCATATATGTTTATCGAATTAAGGAAACCTAAAAATACCTATCGACAACTAAACAACATGACATCTTCCATGTCGGTGTTGACGATCTGATTGTTTCCCTTGGACTGTGAACAGTTGCCTCCCTTTGTCTGTTAACTGATGATGTGGAATTTAAATTAGGCACTATGAGTTATCTCCCTTTGATTTTGGCATAAAAGGGACATAATGCGAGGTGCCCTTTTTCTTTGGTGCATAGCTTTTTTCGTGTACAGATGTAAAAATAAACAGACGCTTTTTGTACGTCTCTATGTGTGCTGATAAAATGTTATATTGTTAATTTATTTGTTTCTTGTGTCATCAGCTATACCTTCCACGATATGAAATTATTTAAAGTACAAATGTATGTTTTTCTTCATTTACTTTGTAATTAATTTAACTAAGGTTGTTAATTAATCTAATAAAAAAGGTGTTAATTAAACCAACACTCCAATACTCACGTCTATTATAAACCAATAGGCTAACAAAATCTTTTAATGAATGCTGGAGGCAACGGAGAAGAAAAAGAAGAAGAAGACGACGATGAAGAAGACGACAACAATGAAGAAGAAGATTATGAAGAAGACAACGAAGAAGAAGATTACGATGAAGAAGACGATTATAAAGAAGACGACAACGACAAAGATTATGAAGAAGATGACGACGAAGAAGATTATGAAGAAGACAACGACGAAGAAGATGACGATGAAGAAGACGACGATGAAGAAGATTATGAAGAAGACGACAACGACGAAGATTATGAAGAAGACGACGACGAAGAAGATTATGAAGAAGACGACAAAGAAGAAGATTACGAAGAAGATGACGACGAAGAAGAAGATTACGTAGAAGATGACGATGAAGAAGATTACGAAGAAGATGACAACGAAGAAGAAGATTACGTAGAAGATGATGATGAAGAAGATTACGTAGAAGATGATGATGAAGAAGATTGCGAAGAAGATGATGATGAAGAAGAAGATTACGAAGAAGACGACGACGAAGAAGAGGATTACAAAGAAGACGACGATGAAGAAGATTACGTAGAAGATGACGATGAAGAAGATTACGAAGAAGATGACGACGAAGAAGAAGATTACGTAGAAGATGACGATGAAGAAGATTACGTAGAAGATGAAGATGAAGAAGATTACGAAGAAGACGATGAAGAAGATTACGTAGAAGATGAAGATGAAGAAGATTACGAAGAAGACAATAACGAAGAAGAAGATTACGAAGAAGATGACGACGAAGAAGAAGATTACAAAGAAGACGACGACGAAGAAGAAGATTACAAAGAAGACGACGACAACGAAGACTATGAAGAAGATGATGAAGAAGAAGACGACGACGAAGAAGATTACGAAGAAGACGACAAAGAAGAAGAAGATTACCAAGAAGACGATGACAAAGAAAAAGATTACGAAGAAGACGACGATGAAGAATATTACAAAGAAGACGAGAATGAAGAAGAATATTATGAAGAAGAAGATTATGAAGAAGAAGATTATGAAGAAGACGACGACGAAGATGACGATGAAGATGACGACGTAGAAGATTACGAAGAAGACGACGACAAAGAAGAAGATTACGAAGAAGACGACGATGAAGAAAAAAATCCAACTTAACAAAAAGTAAAGAAAGACAAACACGCTCTGCACAATCAGCATAAAGCCACGTTTATCACATTCTAACCTGCTTTTATTTCTTTTCTGTTTTGTTAATCTTTTCTACAATTTCTTCTTTGCTTTCTTTTTCAAATCCTTTTCTTATTAACTTTTGCCCAATATCAAAAAAGTGAAACAAAATAAATTTTTGAGTCCTGACGAAATATGAAAATGTTGAAACGTTGATCGGTCCAGGGACATGACTAACAATGTTTGTATAATTTTATTTGTAAACTGTATACAAGAATAATATGTTTTGAGTTCAGGTTAGCAAGATACTTGAACTTACTTAATGAATTTATATCCATGCACTGATGATTCCCAAAAGGATGACACACTAGTGTCTGTAGGTATTTAATAATTATTATAGTAAATAATTATATATGTATATATATATATCAAAGGCGGCAGCAGAAAGAGGGAATATACATTTCTACTTCTTAAAAAAGGGAGTTGCTCCCGAAAATAATTGAGGAATATACTATCCACAGACGAGAATATACGGTCTATAATCAGTTAAATAAATATTTATTGAAATCTCTTGAATTATTTTTATTTATGTATCTGTTCACAACGACTGATTAATTCCTGTATTGACAAGCCTTACAAACATTATATATATATATATATATATATATATATATATATATATATATATATATATATATATATCATCTATTCTATAATAATGTGTGTAATAGTAATCTCCCGTGATCGAAAATAATAAGGAATGTTGAAAAGAATAAAAACAAAGAATGTTACGCCTGTGCAAATAGAAAAAAAAAACACCGGAAATATAAACATTTAAGATTAGTGGATTAATTTAAAAACTTACTTTAAGATATACAAATTATTTGTACAGATGAAACCGGATTATGTAGCTTATGCATAGGATGTGGTGGCTGTGACAACAGCATATTCTTTTCATTCTTCTGTCTCTCAAGTATATATTCGATACAGTTAGACACAGTTAATCAACTGAGAACTCCACCAGTCTACATAAAAACACATAAGACATGAACGGCTATACACTCAAGTCAAAACAGTGAAAATAATATTCTGTTCTCACAGCCCTAGTTATCTTCTTCTATATATATAAAAGGCAAAAATCGGTGTGTATGTATGTATGTATGTATGTATGTATGTATGTATGTTTGTTTGTAACGCTAAAACTTTTGACAGACACAACCAAAGTTGACAAATTATGTATCATATTGCACCTTGATCACCCGCATGACAAATATCAAAATTTCACGTCAAACGGACAATTACAAGGGGGTGAACTTATCATTTTTCTCCCAGGGGGGGCCCCAAAAATCCTGTCATTATAACGTTATTCATTAAGTGTCACGTGACGTGACGTCAGCTCAGTAAAATGTCGGCTGCAGCTGAGGTACGTTAAAACTGCCTTCGGAGGAGAAATTGATACTATAACACAGTTAAATATTAGTTTTCGACTCGAACCGTTATTACCAACGTAATTATCGCACTCCAAAAATAAAAAAAAAAACAAAATTACACGAAAATTGACGTAGGGAAAATGTTTTTATTTTTGCTCGAAGTTTTTTGCCGGCGAAGATGACTTTGCTCTTTGTAATTTACATGTAAACAAAGATTAGCCATTTTGTTTATACATTCTAACTCTTAACTTGAAGGGGGAGGGGGGGTATCAGTATCAGGCCGCTTATGTAAACGAAAATTAGGTCGCTTGCACATTTTCCACTTTCTCTCTCTCTCTCTCTCGCCGTCTTTCTCTCTCTCTCTCTCTCTTTCGCCGTCTTTCTCTCTCTCTCTCTCTCTCTCTCTCTCTCGCCGTCTTTCTCTCTCTCTCTCGCCGTCTTTCTCTCTCTCTCTCTCACTCTCTTCTATCTCTACACCTTTCCTAACTCTCTATCACCATATTTCTCTCTCTCTCACTCTCTTCTCTCTCTCTCTCTCTAGACCTCTTTCTCTTCTCTTTCTCACTCTCACCCTCTTTATCTACTCTCTCTCTCACCCTCTTTCCCTTCTCTTATCTTCTCTCTCTCTCTCGCCCTGTTTTTCTTCTCTCTCTCGCCGTCTTTCTCTCTCTCTCTCGCCGTCTTTCTCTCTCTCTCTCACTCTCTTCTATCTCTACACCTTTCCTAACTCTCTCTATCACCATATTTCTCTCTCTCTGGAAGGGGGGGTGGCTATCAGTATGAGGCCGCTTAAATACACGAAAATTACTTTTATACGAGTTTGTTTTCTTATGAATGGAACCGCTTTTGTAGGGGGGAGGGGGGAGGAGGCAATGTGCACAGTCTCCCAAGCATTACCTACTATAAAAAAAGATGCACATTTACCCTCTTCTCTCACCCTCTTTCTCTCTCTCTCTCTCTCTTTCTCTTCTCTCTCTCACTCTCTTTCTCTATCACCCTCTTCTCTCTCTCTCTTTCTCTTCTCTCTCTCATCCTCTTTCTCTCTCTCTCACCCTCTTCTCTCTCTCTACCTTTTTCTCTTCTCTCTCGCACCCTCTTCTCTCTCTCTCACCCGCTTCTCTCTCTCTACCTCTTTCTCTTCTCTCTCGCACCCTCTTCTCTCTCTCTCACCCGCTTCTCTCTCTCTACCTCTTTCTCTTATCTCTCTCTCTCTCTCAACCTCTTCTCTCTCTCTCTCTTACCCTCTTCTCTCTCTCACTCTCTGTGTACACCTTTTTCTCTTCTCTCTCTCTCTGACCCTCTTTCTCTCTCTCTCACCCTCTTTTTCTGCTCTCTCTCACCCTTCTCTCTCTCTCTCTCTCTACCTCTTTCTCTTCTCTATCACCCTCTTTTCCTGCTCTCTCTCACCTTCATCTCTCTCTCTCTACCTATTTCTCTTCTCTCTCTCTCTCTACCTCTGCTCTCTCTCACCCTCTTCTTTCTCCCTCACCCTCTTCTCTCTCTCTCTCTACCTCTTTCTCTTATCTCTCTCTCTCACTACCCCTCTCTCTCTCTCTCTGTCTTACCCTCTTCTCTCTCTCTCTACCTCTTTCTCTTATCTCTCTCTCTCACTACCTCTCTCTCTCTCACCCTCTTCTCTCTCTCACCCTCTTTCTCTCTTACCCTCTTCTCTCTCTACCTCTTTCACTTCTCTCACCCTCTTTCTCTCTCACCCTCTTTCTCTGCTCTCTCTCACCCTCTTCTCTGCTCTCTCTCACCCTCTTCTCTCTCTACCTCTTTCTCTTCTCTCTCTCACCCTCTTCTCTCTCTCTTACCCTCTTTCTCTTCTCTTCTCTTTTCTCTCTCTCTCGCCGTCTTTCTTTTCTCTCTCTCTCACCCTCTTTCTCTTCTCTCTCTCTCTTTCACCCTCATTCTCAACTCACTTTTACCCTCTTCTCTCTCCCTGTCTACCTCTTTCTCTTCTCTCTCTCTCACCCCCTTTCTCTTCTCTCTCTCACACCGTCTTTCTCTTCTCTCTCTCTCTCCCCTCATTCTCTTCTGTCTCTCTCTCGCCCTCTTTATCTTCTCTCTCTCTCACCCCGTTTCTCTTCTCTCTATATTAGCACTTATCAAGGCCAATAGGCAACTCGAGGATGACAGTTCAAAAGGTCACAGTAGTCACATTTGGGAAAGAGGATGGAACAACTTTAACGGGAGCATGAGTTATTCAGCGACACCAACCTATTTTGTAATATATATATATATATATATATATATATATATATTGTACAAACTATATATTACCACTTATCAAGGCCTATAGGCCACTCGAGGATGAGAGTTTAAAAGTGCACAGTAGTCAAATTCGGCAAAGATGATGGAACCTCTTTAAGAGGAGGATGAATTATTCAGTGACTCCAACCTATTTTGTTACATATATGTATGTATATATTTTGTAAAAAATATATATTACTACTTATCAAGGCCCATAGGACACTCGAGGATTAGAGTTGAAAAGTGCACAGCAGTCAAACTGGGAAAGATGATGGAACCGCTTTAAGAGGAGGATGAATTATTCAGTGACTCCAACCTATTTTGTTACATATATGTATGTATATATTTTGTAAAAAATATATATTACTACTTATCAAGGCCCATAGGACACTCGAGGATTAGAGTTGAAAAGTGCACAGTAGTCAAATCTGGGAAAGAGGATGGAACCGCTTTAACGGGAGGATGAGATATTCAGCGACTCCAACCTATTTTGGTATATATATATTTATATCTATATTTATTTTTAAATATATATTACCACTTATCAAGGCCCATAGGCCACACGAGGATGAGAGTTTAAAAGTGCACAGTAGTCAAATTCGGCAAAGATGATGGAACCGCTTTAAGAGGAGGATGAATTATTCAGTGACTCCAACCTATTTTGTTATATATATGTATGTATATATTTTGTAAAAAATATATATTACTACTTATCAAGGCCCATAGGACACTCGAGGATTAGAGTTGAAAAGTGCACAGCAGTCAAACTGGGAAAGATGATGGAACCGCTTTAAGAGGAGGATGAATTATTCAGTGACTCCAACCTATTTTGTTATATATATGTATGTATATATTTTGTAAAAAATATATATTACTACTTATCAAGGCCCATAGGACACTCGAGGATTAGAGTTGAAAAGTGCACAGTAGTCAAATTCGGGAAAGAGGATGGAACCGCTTTCACGGGAGGATGAGTTATTCAGCGACTCCAACCTATTTTTTTATATATATATTTATATCTATATTTATTAAAAAATATATATTACCACTTATCAAGGACAATAGGCCACTCGAGGATGAGAGTTGAATAGTGCACTGTATAAAAAATACGGTAAAGAGGATGGAACCGCTTTAACGAGAGGATGAGTTATTCAGCGACTCCAACCTATTTTGTTATATATATATATATATATACTTTTATTAAAAAATATATATTACCACTTATCAAGGACAATAGGCCACTCGAGGATGAGAGTTGAAAAGTGCATAGTAGTAAAATTCGGGAAAGAGGATGGAACCGCTTTAACGGGAGGATGAGTTATTCAGCGACTCCAACCTATTTTTTTTATATATATATATATATCTATATTTATAACAAAAATATATTACCACTTATCAAGGCCCATAGGCTACTCGAGGATAAGAGTTGAAAAGTGCACAGTAATCAAATTCGGGAAAGAGGATGGAACAGTTTTAACGGGAGGATGAGTTATTCAGCAACTCCAACCTATTTTGTTATATATATATTTATATCTATATTTACTAAAAAATATATATTACCACTTATCAAGGCCCATAGGCTACTCGAGGATGAGAGTTGAAAAGTGGACAGTAGTCAAATTCGGGAAAGAGGATGGAACCTCTATAACGGGAGGATGAGTTATTCAGCCACTCCAACCTATTTTGTTATATATATATATATATATATATATATATATATATATATTTTTTTTTTTGTACAAACTATATATTACCACTTATCAAGGCCCAGAGGCCACACGAGGATGAGAGTTTAAAAGTGCACAGTAGTCAAATTTGGGAAAGAGGATTTAATCGCTTTAATAGGAGGATGAATTATTCAGCGACTCACACCTGTTTTGGTATATATATATATATATTTATAAAAAAATATGTATTACCACTTATCAAGGCCCATAGGCCACTCGAGGATGAGAGTTAAAAAGTCCACAGTAGTCAAATTGGGGAAAGAGGATGGAACCGCTTTAACGGGAGGATGAGTTATTCAGCAACTCCAACCTATTTTGTTATTTTGTAAAAAATATATATGACCACTTATCAAGGCCCAGAGGCCACTCGAGGATAAGAGTTGAAAAGTGCACAGTAGTCAAATTCGGGAAATTTGTTATATATCTATTTTTTTGTTACTTAGGCATTTCCACTTATCAAGGCCCAGATACATCTCGAGGATAAGAGTTAAATGTGCACAGTAGTCAATTGGACAATAAGGCCCAGAGGCCACCCGAGGATAAGGGTTGAAAATGGCAGTAGTTAATTGGACAACATAGTAATACTTAGTAATGGAAAGTCGGGAAATTTGTTATATATATATTTATATTTTGTTTATATAGGCATTACCACTTATCAAGGCCCAGAGGCCACTAGAGGATAAGTGTTGAAAAGTGCAGTAGTCAATTGGACAAAATATAGTAATTGTTAGTAATGGAAATTCAGTAAATTTGTTATATATATATTAATATTTTGTTAAATACGCATTACCACTTATCAAAGCCCACAGGCCACTCGAGGATAAGGATTGAAAAGTTCACCGTAGTAGTCGGTTGTAATGGAAATGCGGGATATTTGTAATATACCTATTTTTTGTTACTTAGGCACAACCACTTATTAAGGCCCAGAGGCCACTCGATGGTATTACCACTTATCAAGGCCCAGAGGCCACTCGAGGATAAGCGTTTAAAAGTGCAGTAGTCAATTGGACAATATAGTAATCGTTAGTAATGGAAATTCAGTAAATTTGTTATATATATGTATATTTTGTTACATACGCATTACCATTTATCAAGGCCCAGAGGCCACTCGAGGATAACGATTGAAAAGTGCACAGTAGTCAATTGGACAATATAGTAATCGTTAGTAATGGAAATTCAGTAAATTTGTTATATACCTATTTTTTGTTACTTAGTCATTTCCACTTATCAAGGCCCAGAGGCCACTCGAGCATAAGAGTTAAAAAGTCCACAGTAGTCAATTGGACAATAAGGCCCAGAGGCCACCCGAGGATAAGGGTTAAAAAGTGCAGTAGTCAATTGGTCAATATAGTAATCGTTAGTAATTACTACTTCTCAAGGCCCAGAGGCCACTCGAGGATAAGGGTTGAAAAGCGCAGTAGTCAATTGGACAATACAGTAATCGTTAGTAATGGAAATTCAGTAAATTTGTTATATATATATATATTTATATTTTGCTAAATACGCATTACTACTTATCAAGGCCCAGACGCCACTCGAGGATAAGGGTTGAAAATATTCAACAAATTTTTTATCTACAGATTAGAAAATTTGTATATAGGGTATCCAGACATATGGAATATATCTAGCATAATCTATCTATTATATCTATAAAAGTCAGAATGTTTGTGTGTGTGGGTGTGTGTGAGATAGAGAGAGAGAGAGAGAGAACAATTCTTAACCTATATATTCAACAAATTTTTTATCTACAGATTTTAAATTTGTTATAAAGGGTATTCATACATATGGAAATATATCTAGCATAATCTATCTATTATATCTACAAAAGTGAAAATGTGTGTGTCTGTGAGAGAGAGAGCAATTCTCAACCTATATACTCAACAAATTTTTTATCTACAGATTAGATAATTTGTATATAGGGTATTCAGACATATGGAAATATATCTAGCATAATCTATCTATTATATCTATAAAAGTGAGAATGTTTGCGTGTGTGTGTGTGTGAGGTAGCAAGAGAGAGAGAGACAGAGCGAGAGAACAATTCTCAACCTATATATTCAACAAATTTTTTATCTACAGATTTGAAAATTGGTATATAAGGTATTCAGACATATGGAAATATATCTAGCATAATCTATCTATTATGTCTATAAAAGTGAGAATATGTCTGTGTGTGAGAGAGAGAGAGAGAGTAAGAACAATTCTCACCCTTTATATTCAACAAATTTTTATCTACAGATTAGAAAATTTTTATATAGTGTATTCAGACATATGGAAATATATCTAGCATAATCTATCTATTATATCTATAAAAGTGAGCATGTGTGAGAGGAGAGAGAGAGAGAGAACAATTCTCAACCTATATACTCAACAAATTTTTTATCTACAGATTTGAAAATTTGTATATAGATTATTCAGACATATGGAAATATATCTAGCATAATTTATCTATTATATCTATAAAAGTGAGAATGTGTGGGTGTGTGAGAGAGAGAATGAGAGAGAACAATTCTCAGCTTATATATGCAACAAATTGTTTATCTACAGATCCGAAATATCACATTTGTATAGAAGTAGAAATCTGGATACCTATTCTGATACCTAATAAAAGAAAGGACACTCTTTGGGGCGGATTTTGATGATAACAAGTCACTACTAAGAAATTATAATAAACATTGAAATAATTTAAGAATTTTATCAAAATAAAATTGCATGGTAATCACCCAATTTCTGCCACAAAATTTTGATTGGCAAAACTCATAAACAGAAAATATATATTTTCTAATTTCATCTTTTTTTTTTACATAATCTGATTTGATGTTTTCCTTAATATTCAAATCACTATATTTTGCTGCTTAATATCAAATACAGCAAATGAGTTATTTTTTATGCATCAAACAATTACATTTTCTCATTCATCCAAACTAATCACTGAACATCAATTTCATATTTTCTTCACTAAAATATTACTGTGCTTGATGTCATCAAGTGGAGCGGATCATTTTTTTTTTTCATTTGTTCACACATTTTTCCAATTTATATATATTTTGTCTAAGATTCTTAGCCTATGTCATTGCATACCAAGCTGTTTATTAAAAGTTACGGTTCACTGTAAACACATACGTTATACCAAAATAAAAACGCTTCAGATAATGTCTTGATATTCAATTCAGTTTCTCACATGACATCTTATGAAGTTAGTAGAAATGTTACAGACTTTTGAATCTCGAACACTTTCAATACTGTGCACTGATATTTTCTTTTTTGGAATATAAGCACATTCATGATTTTTTTTTACAAACGTCAACAAATTTCACAATGTGTAGCAATGTACTGAAACAATTATAAAAATATTTGTTTTTATTTTGGATGATGCAGGGCATCCGAAGAGAGATTTTTCTAACAAAATGAAAGTATAATTTATAGCAATAGGTATCTAGGAAAAGGCCACTACATCTATATATATAAAAGGCAAAAATCGGTGTGTATGTATGTATGTATGTATGTATGTATGTTTGTTTGTAACGCTAAAACTTTTGACAGACACAACCAAAGTTGACAAATTAGGTATCATATTGCACCTTGATCACCCGCATGACAAATATCGAAATTTCACACCAAACGGACCATTAAAAGGGGGTGAACTGATCATTTCTCTCCTAGGGGGGCCCCCCAAAAAACCTGTCATTTTAATGTTAATATTACATAATCCAAAAACGCTTAGTCATGTCACGTGACGTGACGTCAACATCCAGTAATGGCGAACAAATGTAAACAAACACTTTGTTTTACCGATACTTTTGTAATTTCTCTTCTGCTTTGTTCTAGAGATTATTAAACTCCATGACAATGTCTCCAGCGTATTTAACTGGTTAAAAATAGTATTTATACAAGAGTTTTAACGAAAAATATCAGGAAAAAATGTACAGGAATAAAAAAAAATTCAGCTTTCAAAATATTCGTCGATAAAAAAACCGATCTTTATATTTACGCTAGCCATTTTGTATATTACCACGTGACCTGCTATCTCTTAAACTGGAGGGGGGGGATCCACTTGAATCCAACAAAACCAGTAATTTTTTTTTTCTATTATATATACATCATTTTCTATAAAATTAAGTGTAGACTTTATAATTAAAACAAAAAATGTTATTCATACTAAAAAAAAAAAACGCTTAGTCATGTCACGTGACGTGACGTCAACATCCACTAATGGCGAACAATTGTACCTATTTACTATGCCTCCCCACGGGACAGAGTTAGACACCAGGGTCGTTTTTTAACGTGGAGAAAAGGTACAAAAATAAAAATTGTCTCAGTCGTGGAGGATTTCTCCTCCACCGAAGTGCAGCATCTGAAGAACAGATACTACACTTTGATCTTGACCAAAAGGCCAAGAATGCGAACATTTGTAAATAACAACTTTTTTCACAAAACCAACACCGTCTTTCTTTTTTTTCTCTCTCTTTCTCTCTCTCTCTCACCCACTTACTCTTCCCTCTCTCTCACCCTCTTTCTCTTGACGTCACACCACTGTTAAACTGTGGGGGGGGGGGAACACATTCCCAGGCATTATCTCCTATAGATGCACATTTTATTAGAAATTCAGCTTTCAAAATATTAGACGATAATAAAAATATAAAACCAACACCCTCTTTCTCTTTTCTCTCTCTCTCACCAACTTACTCTTCTCTCTCTCTCACCCTCTTTCTCTTGACCTCCTACTACTGTTAAACTGTGTGTGTGTGGGGGGGGAAGAGGCAGCTTGAAAACCAACAAAAACAGTGCACAGTTTCCCAAGCATTTGGGGTGGGAAGGGGGGGAAGAAGCCGAGTGCACAGTTTCGTGTGAGAGAGAGAGAACAATTCTCAACCTATATACTCAACAAATTCTTTATCTACAGATTTGAAAGTTTGTATATAGGGTATTCAGACATATGGAAATATATCTAGCATAATCTATCTATTATATCTATAAAAGTGAAAATGTGTGTGTGTGTGAGGTAGCCAGAGAGAGAGAGAGAGAGAGAGACAACAATTCTCAACCTATATATTCAATACATTTTTTATCTACAGATTTGAAAATTTGTATATAGGGTATTCAGACATATGGAAATATATCTAGCATAATCTATCTATTATATCTATAAAAGTGAAAATGTGTGTGTGTGTGTGTGTGTGCGTAAGAGAGAGAGAGAACAATTCTCAACCTATATACTCAACGTATTTTTATCTACGGATTTTAAACTTTGTATATAGGGTATTCAGACATATAGAAATATATCTAGCATAATCTATACATTATATCTATAAAAGTGAGAATGTGAGTGTGTGAGAGAGAGAGAACAATTCTCAACCTATATATTCAACAAATTTTTTACCTACAGATTTGAAAATTTGTATATTGGGTATTCAGACATATGGAAATATATCTAGCATAATCTATCTATTATATCTATAAAAGTGAGCATGTGTGAGAGGAGAGAGAGAGAGAGAGAGAACAATTCTCAACCTATATACTCAACAAATTTTTTATCTACAGATTTGAAAATTTGTATATAGATTATTCAGACATATGGAAATATATCTAGCATAATTTATCTATTATATCTATAAAAGTGAGAATGTGTGGGTGTGTGAGAGAGAGAATGAGAGAGAACAATTCTCAGCTTATATATGCAACAAATTGTTTATCTACAGATCCGAAATATCACATTTGTATAGAAGTAGAAATCTGGATACCTATTCTGATACCTAATAAAAGAAAGGACACTCTTTGGGGCGGATTTTGATGATAACAAGTCACTACTAAGAAATTATAATAAACATTGAAATAATTTAAGAATTTTATCAAAATAAAATTGCATGGTAATCACCCAATTTCTGCCACAAAATTTTGATTGGCAAAACTCATAAACAGAAAATATATATTTTCTAATTTCATCTTTTTTTTTTACATAATCTGATTTGATGTTTTCCTTAATATTCAAATCACTATATTTTGCTGCTTAATATCAAATACAGCAAATGAGTTATTTTTTATGCATCAAACAATTACATTTTCTCATTCATCCAAACTAATCACTGAACATCAATTTCATATTTTCTTCACTAAAATATTACTGTGCTTGATGTCATCAAGTGGAGCGGATCATTTTTTTTTTTCATTTGTTCACACATTTTTCCAATTTATATATATTTTGTCTAAGATTCTTAGCCTATGTCATTGCATACCAAGCTGTTTATTAAAAGTTACGGTTCACTGTAAACACATACGTTATACCAAAATAAAAACGCTTCAGATAATGTCTTGATATTCAATTCAGTTTCTCACATGACATCTTATGAAGTTAGTAGAAATGTTACAGACTTTTGAATCTCGAACACTTTCAATACTGTGCACTGATATTTTCTTTTTTGGAATATAAGCACATTCATGATTTTTTTTTACAAACGTCAACAAATTTCACAATGTGTAGCAATGTACTGAAACAATTATAAAAATATTTGTTTTTATTTTGGATGATGCAGGGCATCCGAAGAGAGATTTTTCTAACAAAATGAAAGTATAATTTTTAGCAATAGGTATCTAGGAAAAGGCCACTACATACGTTATAAATTCCAAATTTCCACAACCTGGCAAATACTGGTACACGCTAGCAAATTTAGATTTGCAATTACAGAATATGATTCTAATTTTTTCCTTTGCTCTTTATTCTAACACTACACTAAGTTTACTGTTTTATTTCGCTGCAGTTGATATTGTGTAGAACAATAAGAAAATCATAGTGAACAATGCATTCAACAAAATTTCACACACATTTCTAGATACATATATCTAATAAGTTCAAAAGAAAGGACACACTTAGGGAGGTATTTTGGTGGTCAAGTCACTAAATAGAGATTAGCTGGTTTCCCGGCATAGCCCAGGATGTAATAAACATTGACTGAAATACATGTTCTAGCTGGTTTCTAGGCGTTGCCAGGGATGTAATATAGACACATTATGTTGTATATTACCTGTTCTCTTCTCCCTAAGGTAAAACAATTTCATATACATGCTGTAAATTACCTATGCTAGGGATAAAACATGAACAATACCAGTCCGGGGGTAGATAAAACAAATAATACATAGAGATGAAAGATTCCTCTCCCCTAAGAATAAAACATATGTTCAATATCTGCTTTTGTTTTTTCATTGTTTATACGGTCCCGAGCAACGCCGGGTAGCCCTGCTAGTCTATATATATAAAAGCCAAACGTCTGTGTGTATGTATGTATGTTTGTTTGTAACGCTAAAACTTTTGAAAGACGAAACCAAACTTGACAAATTTGGTATCATATCGAAGCCCCATCACCCGGATGACAAATATCGAAATTTCACGTCAAACGGACCACTAGAAGTTGGTCAACTGATCAGTTATCTTCGAGGGGGGGGCCCAAAAAAAAACCTGTCATTATCTATATATATATAAAAGACAAATGTTTGTTTGTAACGCTAAAACTTGAGATGAAAGATTCCTCTCCCCTAAGAATAAAACATATGTTCAATATCTGCTCTTGTTTTTTCATTGTTTATACGGTCCCGAGCAACGCCGGGTAGCCCTGCTAGTCTATATATATAAAAACGAAAATGTATGTATGTATGTATGTTTGTGTGTCTACTAAAAACTTTCGACAGACACAACAAAAATTCACAAACTCGGTATCATATTGAAGCTTCATCCTTCGCTTGAAAAATATCGAAAAATTGGCCGAAAATCTTCATTTTTTCACCTCAAAATCGACAATTTTCGACAGGGGGGGTCAACAAAAACGGCCCTCTCGACCGGTTCTACGTATGCGCCAGATGACGTCATAACCTGATTTACTTTAAATAGTTGAAAAACTGAACAAATTTCATGTACATCGTTTTTAGGTCAGTTGATTAGCACGTTGGTTCATTATGTAAACGTTTTGGGTTCGAATTGTGGTGCGAGATGTCTTCTTTTTTCTTTCGATTTTTTAAATTTAAATATTAAACCAGCCATTTAAGCCATTTTTCACGTAACGTTCGTTTTTCTGTTTTAAAAAAAAAAAATTTTTTTTACTTCGCTTATCCACCCCCGACCACACACCCAAAACACCCGGGTACCCACCGATTTTTTAAATTTTAATATCGAAACAGGCGTATTCATGTGTTCGTTTTCTGTTTTCATCGTTCGTTTGCCTTACGTTAGTTTTTTTTGTGTCCCCCCCGCTTAAGTGTTAACGCTGTTTTCTTTTTTACTTCGCTTATAACAAACAAATCTGGTCATTGACGTCGTCGTCGTAACGCTTGACGACTTCCGGGCGGGCACCTGTCAATTTCATTCTTACTTAAATAAATTCAAACATCTTTCACTAACTCATTCTGGATGGCCGATTTTATTTTCAAACTTCGCCTCGGGGCTTCGGGTTCGATCATACCCCCCGGATTCTTTTTTATTTAACACCACACACACTTACAAACACCCGGTCAACGCCGGGTACCCCCGCTAGTCTATATATATAAAAGCGAAAATGTATGTATGTATGTATGTATGTATGTACGCTTTTCCTCGATGTCCACAAAAGGCTTCTTTCAGAGAAGCGCTCACTCGCTTCACAACTTCTTAAAACTTTTTATATCATCTATAAATTGTAATATCTCACATATAACCACGGAGCTCGCCTGTCTATTTAATTTTATTGACTTTCAAACGTTAATTATTCGACATTTCCCGCATCGGCACGCGTTACATTCGGTTTTCAGTATAAACGAAAAGCGAAACTCGACTCTAATCACTGGCCAAAAGCCAGATTGGCCCGCACGCCCTCTGGGACCCGGGTGACATGATCAAAGTGTAGTATCTGTTCCGGCAGATGCTGCAAGCTATGACTAGCTAGGACTAGCTATGACTAGCAAAGACCAGATGTGGGGGCAACCCCACATGCTTGACCTTTAACCAGCTCCCATTTCCCTCCTCTCGGGAGCTGGTCCCCTTTTTCCCTTCCCCCTCCCTTGACTCCTCACAATAAAAATCGGCCTTGTGCCTAATTTGCTTGGTGGGGGAGCAAATAAATACCCACTGACCGAAAGTCAGTGGTCTCTAGAGAGCTAAGTAACGTTTGGTCAATGTCGACTTCGTCATATCAGACGGTAGCTTTCATTTCGAGACGAGAACGCGCACCTGTTTTCTTCACACTTTACTATTTTCCAACTGCGCGTCGTCAAGGCTTTTTTTTCACGGGCACTTGTTTTTTTTTCACACACAACTACAAACACCCGGGCAACGCCCGCTACCCCTCGCTAGTAACCTATAAAAGACTTCTAATTATAAATATACATACTGTTTGAAAGAAAATTATTCCGAGGTGAGGATGAATTCTTATTACTTATTTACTTATTTATTGTTTTAGCGTCAATAAGTGTCTGTGCTGAAATAAAAATAAAACCACATAGAACTATATATAAATATCAGTACGGGCAGAAACAATTGTTTATATAATCAATAAACTGAACTTTATGGACGAAGAGAAATTAATGTCTTTTTTTTCCTAGTGAAGAATAAAGTAGCCTAAATTAAAAGTATATATATATATATATATATATATATATATATATATATATATATATATATATATACTCGTTTTTGTTTCTATATAAACATTAATGTGTTGCTACACAGTTATGAGCATGATTCGGTCAGCTAGCTATTAGTAACAAGAGAGCTCTTCAGGCAATATAGCTTATACGAAAGCAAAGTTTGCAATGAAAATATCAGGTCTTTTTCGTCACAGGGAGTTAAAATCAGGAGGTTCCGTCAGATATTGTGAAAAATAAGATTGCTTATGTAAAAACAAATAAAGAGTATACTCTGCTCTATTTCGATATTGATCACTCTTGTATTAACTTGCTTATACTTCATTAGTTACTTAACCTCTAGAAAACAATAACCTTGGAGTATATATATGTTTTTAATTTTTTTTTATTAAATATTTTTACATACATAAGAGTATGTCATCTATAGTCATGCAAGATAATATTTAATAAAAATAATTTTAAAAAATAATAAGTAATACGCCCTAAAAATGTGGGGCGGAAAAAATGTAAACAAAGGGCAGATAAATCCTTTATTATAATAAGCGCTTAGGGAGCAGAAAGAAAGAAATACAGAACCGCTAATAATAAAAAAAATAAATCAGCAATCGTGTGTGTGTGTGTATGTGTGTGTGTGTGTGTGTGTGAGAGAGAGAGAGAGAGAGAGAGAGAGAGAGAGAGAGAGAGAGAGAGAGTCTAAAGAAGCTTTGAATAAAAAAAAATGCAAAAATAAAAATAAAGAATGCAGTTTAAATTTCCGGAAGGAAAAAAAAATATTAACTTTAACCTATCGCAGACTAAGCACCTACATAATCCGATTTCTAAAAAGTTTATAATGACCAAAGAGAATTCATTTATATATGGACGAAACAAAAAGTCCTTAACTAAAATTGTTAAATAGAAATATACTTAGCACTTGCACAAGCCGATTTCGCAAAATTCTTCAATTTTAAAACAGAATTTAACTTACATAAGGATGAAAAGAGAAAACCTTAAGTAAAATTTTGTAAATAGAAAACGGGGATCATCAGCTTCTTACCATGTAGCTGTTTCATATATATATATATATATATATATATATATATATATATACGAGCAAACAGTTAATAAAACATGTTAAAAACACTTTGAAATTAGTTAAAAACATATTTAATCTGAAAAGGAAACACTAAATAAGTGGATAGTCCGCGGAGTTTCGAAGAAATACTTTCATTCTCATCAGAAGGTAGGAATTAGCAAAATGCGGGATCGGATTTTGCATGCAAAAGTATTTGATGAAACAACAAGTAAGTCAAAGATCTTACTTGATAACAAAAAAGTGAAGCAGAGGGAATATGGTGAAGAAAAGGGTGATTACACGTGAATGGATAGTCTGGTGGAAGATAAATAATCCAGTGACGGTAAAATCCAATCTATATATATATATATATATATATATATATACATATATATATATATATATATATATATATATACATATATATATATATATATATGATTGATATGTAGTTTGCTTGAATCATTGTGTGGGATAGGTATGTAATAGAGATTTAGAAGGCTGTCACAATGCGAGGAATGAAATATAGTCGTTGTTGGTAAGAGAAGACGAGAACAAGTGGCGATTTACAAATCAATAAGTACATACATATATTTTATATCATCGATCGATCTGTTACGCCCACCATTTGAAAAGGGAATTTTTTCCGAAATTAATAATGGACATTGTCGCAGACATAACAAGTAAGACATTTTACCTAATACAACTGAATAAATATATGTATATATAAAATATATGTATGTACTTATTGATTTGTAAATCGCCACTTGTTCCCGTCTTCTCTTATCAACAACGACTATATTTCATTCCTCGCATTGTGACAGCCTTCTAAATCTCTACTATATATATATATATATATATATATATATATATATATATATATATATATATATATATATATAACTTGGTATGTGCATCTGTTTGTATTTTTTATGTACAGGTTCCGTCAGACGTTGTTAAAAATAACATTCGGTAGTATGCAAATGACCTAATAAGGGTGTGGATTTGAGTCTGTGTTGAGATATAGGAAAGGATGTTAGGGTTAGGGTTAGGATGGTGGAGGGTTTAAGAATGGTATTCGTATGCGTGTAACGAATTTGGCTATTAAATAAGTACACCAACCGAACTTCAAATTTCCTTACCTTAATGTCTCTTCTGGCGTTGCCTCCGTGACTCCTTCCTTTTCCATTAACATTTTGCGAAACATCGACACTTTTTGTTCAATCTGCTCCGGTAAATATCTGTAAGTCATTTGAAAAAAAAATGATAATAATAAAGAAATAAATTAAAAACTCATGTATTTTTTTTTAATACGGGAAATTAAAAAATAAAACAGAAAAAGAAAATTTCTTAAGTTATCAAAATCATAAATCCCCAATGCAATGTTACTATGTAGCAATATCAAATGTCGGATGAGTAAAAATTAAGCAAGATAATGGAATTTTACGTGTAATTGTGGTATATTAGAAACTGATGTGCGAGACGAACGAGTATAATAAGCTGCCTTGTTTCTTTCTTTCTTCACTCGGCTTAGTCTTTCTTCTTTCCTTTTTCTTCTTTCATGGAATTTTTGGCGTTGAATATTTAAGATGCGATTCGGATGAATGCTGTAAAGCAGATGGTTTTAATTGCTACCCTCTTTCTTTCTCCACTTCGTTGGGATTTGCTTTATTCGTCATTCCTAAACGCAAGAACTTTTCACAGGAACGCGTGAACTCAAAATATTTTCTAACCAATAAAAAATCGTTTCAAACTCCCCCCCCCAAAAAAAAATCCCCTGTGGCATTAAACAAAGCTATAAAACAGTAAACAGAAATTTAAACTTCTTCCAGGGACACAGCCACCCAGAAAGTAAACTTACACACACGCACGCATAACGGAACATTGGATCAAACTTTTTCACGCTTTTGTCTACTTGGTCTTTGGGTCAAGATCAAAGTGTAGTATCTTTCTCCAGATGCTATACTTCAATATATTGTTCTTTCTTAGTGGAGGAGAAACCCTTCACGACTGAGATAATTTTTACTTCTCTTTTCTCCACATTAAAAAACAACCCTAGTGTCTAACTGTCCCGTGGGGAGGCATTGTAAATAGGTATTTCTTATTTAAGTACTTTAAAACTTTTCAACAAACTTTAGTCTTTGAAAGTAAGCTTTATATTTCTGTAAAATAGGTCATATACATATATTTTGTTCGGTAATTCAAGTTTTCTCACTTATATTAAAAAATTCTCGTTTTTGAGTAAGCATTTGCATACTGGTAACCCATTCATAAAATTCCTGTCTTTATTCATCTTTTTAATTCATCTATTTAACTACATATACGAGAGGCGCTCCAAAAGTAATGCCTCCTATTTTCCATTCCGCTCAAGTGATTCAGAGGGAACTTTAAATTGCATTGCTATGGTGATTGAAATTATTCATTCATAACGTGAAAGTTTCATCTCGCTGTTGCAGATATTGGCGGTGTTAATAAATATCGGCTCTACTATATAATCAAGTAACCACGGTGCTTGGCGTTGCCGAGTGTTTTTAGGTGTGTGTTGAACAAAAAAAAATAATACTGGTAGTATGCAGGTAGGCAGGCAGGCTCGAACCCGTACCGTGAAGGAGGATAAGAAAGTGAAAAAAAAAAAAAAACGTGACGCATTAGCTGTTATGCCCATCGCCAAACTCGAAGTGACGTAGGTTGTAAGTTAGACTACACAGTCGAGAAGAGGCGATGACTGTTGAAAATATCGGCGAAAAAACGACTCCTTCCTGTAAAAAAGTGCCTAGAGGGTGGTGGAATTAATGTCTTTAGCCAATATTTCGCTATTTGTCATCTAAAGGGTCGGGTTTCAAAATGATACCGATTCCGTGAAAATCCGTCGCCTCTGTCGAAAGTTTTTGCGAGACATACAAACATACATACATACATACATACATACATAAATTTAAACAGACAGCTGAGATTTATATTATAGATTTACCTGAATTGTTTTTTCCAATAAAGGATTTAAAACAAAGCTGTAGACTTTAGGGCGACAATTTTATCGTTCCGCCCTGTAGTAATAACTTATTTTAAAAATGAAAATAAGTCTTTTTTCTTTCTTTTTTCTTTCTCTTTAAAATTTACGGGATATATCGCTTTGATGTTCTAAAAAACAACTTATGGAGATGGTGTGGCGTTTACATTACGTTCATCTGTACATTCAGAATGGTGGTGACTATGTAGGAAAATAATTTCTGGAGTACAAAATGTCGCTTAAAGTTTCATCTCTCTGTTGCAGATATTGACGGTGTGAGACCCCAAGAAAGCGACCCCTGTCATGGACCTGCGTCAGAAGCAGAGAGGCGTGATTGAATTCCTAGCAAAAGTATATTGTCCATGGCGGTGACTACGTAGAAAAATAAATTCTGAAATGCAGAACGTCGCTCGTTTTAGTGGTACCACTACCGTCTTTGTAGCTCTTCAACTTTTGGAGTTAAAAAAAAAATAGGAAGTTTATACTTTTGGAACGATGTTCATATATTAATTGTGGTCACCGGTCTTGGCACGTTTCAAAGAAGTTACTCTCGGTAAAATGCACGACATGTAGCCAGGAACTACATCATATGATATGTCATAATCAAATGTCATAAGTTTTATTGCCCACCTTAAAAATTCCAAGATGTGACTTTTGAAAATATTTTCTGGAATTAACTATGAATTCTAACGATTTGTGACCCTCCTACTACTACAATAATAATGATAAAAATAAATTTTTCGTAAATGTCCATCTTATAAGTTTTATACCCTTAACAGATTCCACCCTATTGCTAATACCTCCTTTTCAATATTCAAATAGTTTTTTTTTTCTGCTGACGACATTCTGGACAGGTATATTATTCGGTGATACTACTCCCACAACTTAGAGCGCATGCGTGGTCATAACGTCTTTCTTTAGATCAAAATCGTTTAGGTTAATTTTTTTTTTTTTTTTTTGATAGGGTCTTGTTCGAGGTCTCAAAGATTAGAGTTCATCAGTATGTCCAATAAAACTTAGTACTTTTTATTTTAGTTTATTTATTTCTTTTTGCTTAATTTTGCAAAATTTTATCCGTTACTTAAAAAAAAAATTTAAAAAAAAACAAAAGAAAACGTGTTTAGAATTATACTTATTCATTTAAATTGGTTTTACTTTGACGGTCGCGAATAAGTCCCTAGAAAAATATGATGCACTAAAAGAGAGAAAGAGATGGGGAGGGGGAATTCTAATTTCTTTGTGAAGACGCTTCTGCTGTCATTATGGGGTATTCCTTTCTTTAGAGATTGGATATCCTAAATCTGACACCTTGTCAGAGTTTAACGGTATCTCCACCCATTGCAAGAAGTCTTTATTTCACACTAGTAGGAGCGCACGCTTAAATACGATATTTTAATTTACGCAGATTTCGCTTTAATATTATAGAGTCAATTATTTCATATATATTTAAATAAATGTTTGGAGGTACAGAATTTATATACAGTTTCGAAAATGATAAGCGGAAGTTTCTCAAGAGCTCTTTCTGCTATCATCTCATAAGGAGAAAATCGATAGCGTACAAAATAATATTGTGTCGAAAAATACAGAGTTCTAATGGGGAACTTATTAAATGTGCCAAAAGTACGGGGACACTAAAATAAATTTATTAACGTTTAAAAACGATTAAAATATTGGCACAACGAGGGAAAAGTAAAAAAAAAAAAAAAAAAAAAAAAAAACGGGAGAAAAGATTCAAAATTCCCCAAAGAGAAACAATGCGTTGGATGTTTCCTTTTGCCGGCACAAAGAAGGTTGACGCACCGCGTTGTACCAATATTTTAATCGTTTTTAAACGTTAATAAATTTATTTTAGTGTCCCCGTACTTTTGGCACATTCAATAAGTTCCCCATTAGAACTCTTTATTTTCGACATAATATTATTTTGTACGCTATCGATTTTCTCCTGATGAGATGATAGCCGAAAGAGCTCTTAAGAAACTTCCGCTTATTATTTTCAAAACTATATATATATATATATATATATATATATATATATATATATATATATATATATATATATATATATTAGTCAGTATTTCAAAAGTAAAAAATAAGATTGGAGTACTGCTAGCTAGAATCGAAACCGATTACAAAACAGTTTCATGATTAAAACTATGTCTACAAGTTCAGCAAAAAATAAAGTTCATTTGTACTCAATATGGATAGACTGTGGAAAGGAATGTGAATTTTATTAAATACAAACTAGTTTCCATGACAACAACGCTTTTGATAGGCAATATGCAAGAAAGGGCTATCGGGCGGTTCACAGACTTTTATGATTATACTAGCAAGCCGCCCGGCATTACCCGGACATAAAATACGCTTAAATATGATATTTTGACTAATGCAAATTTCGTATTTATTATTATATAGTAATGATTTTAAAAGTTTTTAAAAATTACCCATGCGCCACTATCAAGAATCGAAACCAAAACGTTTAGCTTAAGATTTACTTTTTCCTTTGACTTTAATGCCTGAGCTATGAGGACATGTTTGTTGCAAGACTAAAAATTAAAATATGAGCCAATAACTATTACGTTACGCATGCATATTCGTAATGCTATCATTCGACATTCACCTGGCAAATTCCATTTTTTTTTTTTTTTTAATTTTTGCACCGATTTTCCCCGGCTAAAACCAAAATATAAAGTTTTATGTTTGTAGACCAAAAAATTAATGGAGGAGTTTAGTAGGTAAAAATTTTTAAACAAATATATATATATATATATATATATATATATACATACATAAATATATATAGAAAGAGGTTTGTGTTTACTATAACCTTTTTATGCACATATTACGCGAGTATAAATAATGTAAAAGAAAAATTAAAACACTAAAAACGATAAATTAAAAGTAAGAAATCATAAATCTCATTAATTCAGAATTTTTGCTTCGGTTTCAAAATAGTCCAAATCCAACAATTCTCGCTGTAATTTAGAACAGATATACGAAAATAAGACCCATATAAATTTTCTTCAATACCGATGGTGGACTTATTAAAAGCACGAAGGGGGAGGGGCGGTACTCACTGCCCGATGCAGTTATAACAGAATGGAAATGTGTTATGATACGTACAAACTTTGCATTTTTTTTTTAAAGTATCTGATGAGATGTTCACTACAAAAAATTTTAAATAACATAAAATTTTAAATAACATAAAATTTTAAATAGTCTGGTTCATGTCGAAACAATTATTTATATCCGAAAAAATACAAATATGAAGTTATTCCTTCCTGATTTTGCTTTTTGCTCTCTCTGTCTCTTTATATATATATGATGATTGCAACGTCTCTTGTCAGACGAGTGCCACTCCCTCAGACATTTAAAATTCATGAGCCCAAATGCCTGAGATCCAGCAACAAGCAAGAGCAGGATAGCCAGCAACAAATTAAACTGCAGACCAGCTTAATGCGGGTACTGGTCTCCCGCTTTATGGTTTTTTAAATCAGAGATTTGCTTCTCCTAGAAAGGTTGCCTTCACCACGGCTTACGGGAGCCCTCTCTACCCCAATACACATATACACACACACAAATATACACGGTGCTAGTTGGCCGTTGACCCAGAAAAGGAGTTCATTCGACCTTTGGAAGGTCTTGTTTTTAATCCTTGAGGGAGACTAGCCGCCCTCCTCACCAAACAAGTCTGGTGGGGGAACCAGTTTAGTCGCCGGTGACCCGACCATGAGGCAGGTAGTACTGGGTTATATATATATATATATATATATATATATATATATATATATATATATATATATATATATATATGCTCGATTACCAAAATGTTAATCATATTTGAGTCAATTTACTTGGCTTAAATTTGTATTGATATATATAGACTGCCATTGGCTAATAGATTTTAATATATTAAACCTTTGGAATAATATTTTCTAATATACACTGGGTGTCAAGTTATAAACGAGATAACATTTTTTTTTACTAGTTTCAGAAACTTAACTGTCGTTTCGTATCAAAAGCTTAAGAAAACGTTGGCATTGCTGAGCTACGTGTACTGTGAAATTTTCGTACTGTTTCGCGCAATGTAAACAACTTATGATGGTAATTGCTGAATCCACGGTATTTGAGGTGTGTCAAATAATGAACAGAGCAGTTTGTTTCGTCAATAAAATGGGTCGTAAAGGCGGTTTGAGTAGTTCTGAAAAAGAGTACTATTGCAGAACAGCAAGCAAAAGGTAAAACTGCCCTCGAGATACCGAAAATGATAGGAAGCTATCATCAAGCTGTAAAGGACGTTGTCAAGGACCTTACAAAGGTACGTAAGAGAGCTGATAAAGGTAAATCTAGAGTTGTTTCACGCCGTTCTTTACTCCAAATTAAACGTGAAGTTGTTAAGAACTCTGGGCAGACAAGTCAAGAATTCTTTGACAAAGGCGGACTGAAGAATGTCTCAAAAAGTACTCGATGTCGCCTTTTGAAAAAAGGGACAAAGTCTGTTAGGCCTGTGGCAAAGCCTCCATTAAAGGAACATCACATACAAAACCGATTGAAATGGGCAGAGGACAACATGAAAACGAATTTTTCCAAAGTTTTGTTCACGGATGAAGTGCGTGTCACTCTTGATGGCCCAGATGGCTGGAGCAAAGGAGGGGTCCTAGATTGACGACATCGTCATCAACGTGTAAGGCGCCAACAATGTGCTGGTGGGATAATGATTTGGGCTGGGATTTAGTTGGCCCATGGAAAGTATCAGAAGGCGCAAAAATGACGTCAAATGCTTACATAGCTTTTCTAAGGAGCACTCTGAACCACGGTTGAAGAAGCAAAGGTTGGCGTTCAGAAGAACCATTATTTTTATGCAGGATAATGTTCCCTTGCATGCAGCAAACAAAAGCAAAGAGTATTTGCAACAACTGGGGTTCTCTGGGCTACGTAAGAAGGAGTAGCCTGCGAATTAACCAGATTTGAACCCAATTGAGAACTTTGGAGTATCATGAAACGACGCCTCTATGCAAGTGGACGCCAATTTAAGAGCAAAGATGAGTTGTGTGATGCTCTCCAAGAGGTATCGCGAGGAATAAATTTTTACGAAATCACAAATTTGATTCATTCTGTGGACAAACGTATTTTACATGTCATTCATAAAAAAGAATCGCATATCCCCTATTTCCAAAATAACTGGATTCGACATTAAATAACCCACAATGGGTTGATATGTCGTTAAAAAAAACTTTTACAAATGGACTAATGTCTTTCATAAAAGTCACAACATCTTTTACAAGTCATTCATAAAAAAGAATCGCATATCCCCTACTAATTATGTCAACGTAGAAATTGCTATGTAGTTATTGTGCTCTAAGGATTTTTCCTAGTTCATTTAATGTCTGAAAATTATTTCAATAAACAAGTTATGGGTATATTATGTTTTATTTTCTCAACCTCGTTAATAACTTGACACACTGAAAGCAACAGATATTCCTATCTTCTGCCATAGTTTCGCTAATACGGCTTTACATACTTTTATTTTCTGACTGGAGTAGCTGAATAGTATTGTAAGCACTTTCTTAAAGTTTCATGGATTTTTATTCACTCGTTCCTTAAATATTAAAAAAGATGTAAACTCGTTAATAATTTGATACACAGTATACACACACAGACGTATATATATATATATATATATATATATATATATATATATACATATATATATATATACTCGGGTTTTTTTATATTCAAAAGTAATGGACTAATGAATTCAACGAGGTTGTTAGATAGTGCTCAATAAAAAGAGCTGATAATACTTGTTTATTGTTATATAAACATGCTCACATCCCGCTGCTACAAATAGCCACTTGTTTCAATCAAACAACAGATATCATCAGGCAGCGACTTGACTATTCAAAAGTTCAATGAATAATGGATTGTTATTTTAGGTAGGAACTCTTTAGAAGTTGGAGTTAAAAAACTTAAAACACAGAACTTTAATTAAATAAAAAAGTAAAAAGGGGGAGGCAATTTAAATAAAGTTAAAAGATTACAATGGGGAGAGAGTGATTGAGAAGAGAAAAAAAGGAATAGAGACAGAAATAGAGAAAGAAAATAGAGAGAAAACAAAATAGAGAGAAAAAGAAGAGAGAATATATATATATATATGGAGAAGAAAAGAAAAGAAAAAAGGTATAAATGGTTATTATAAAGAGAATAAGAACTAGAAGGAAAAGGAAAGAATAATGAGATCTAGTTAAATAGAGAAAAGGAGAGAAAGTAAGAATTTGACAATATATAGAAAAAGAAAAAGAAAAAGAAAAAGAAAAAAAAAAAGATCTGCGTGTCAACCAATTTATGAACAATTATACAATTCAGTAATGAAACATATTATTACAAATACAAACAGAAGATACAATCCAAGCGTCAGAAATGAACGTGTCAAAAAAGACATCAATGTCATGGATATAGGCTTGTATCGTGATGATGGACTGATGATCATCAAGGAATCCAACGGCCCTAAATGTGAAAGAACCAAAAAGATTATCTTAAATGAATTCCGTAGAATTAAATTAAAAGTGGATATTATATCAGATGTTAAAACTGTAAATTTTTTGGATGTGAACTTTGATTTAAGGAAAGGCATCTACCAACCATATAGGAAGGAAAACTAAAACCCAATTTATGTACACCCCCTATCAAATCACCCAAAATCTATCATTAGGCATATCCCCAAATCCATTAGTAAAAGAATCAGTGACGATTCTTCCAATCTTGAAACATTTAATAAACATAAATATTTCTATAACAGGGCCCTTAAGGATAGTGGATACAAAAACATCCAAATTGAGTTCATAGAACCAACACACCCAAACACAAATACAAATAGAAACCGTAAGAGAAAAATCCTGTGGTACAATCCCCCTTTTAATCTGAAACTTAAAACAAATCTAGGAATGAAATTCTTAAACTTAATTAAAAAGCACTTCCCTATTAATAACATATTACATAAAATTTTCAATAAAAATACAATAAAACTTAGTTATAGCTGTAATGAAAACCTTGAAAAAATAATTAAAAAACATAATAACAAAATATTAAACAAAAATAGCACACCCATTGCTACCGAAAGTTGTAACTGTAGAATTAAATCAAAATGCCCTCTTAAAGGAAATTGTCAAATTACTTCTGTAGTGTACCAAGCAACTATTTCTACTAAGGAAAATCCGAATGAAAAAAAATATTACATAGGAATGACAAATAACAATTTTAAAGAAAGATTTACCGGTCACAAGTGCTCTTTTGAAAATAATGAGTACAAAAATAGAACTTCCTTGTCTAAATATTACAATGAACTAGTAGAGCAAGGTTACTCCCCAATAGTAAATTGGAAAATTTTAAAGAAAGCGAAAACCTGTTCATCTTTAAACTCGCCTTGCTACCTATGTCTTTATGAGAAATTATTTATACTTACTTTTAGAGAAAGAGATAAATTATTAAATAAGAAGCACGAAAATTCAATTAATTGCAAACATTATAAAAACCATCTTTTAAGTAATTTTGTTTAGATATAAAATTTAAATAAATTAAAAATTGTCACTGATTTCTATAATTTATTAAAATACTATTAATATACTTTCTCCTCTCCTGATTTCATTCTTTACTTCTCCTATCTTATATACCTGTGTGTCTATGTGTATATGTATGTGTCTATATATTTATTTTATGACCGTGTGTACTTAGATCTATATATTTCTATATTATTTGGTATACCCTCCCATGTTTATTCAATCCATTTGTATGTTTCTATGTGTGTATGCATCTATCTGTACTCTTGCCAAATTATTTGTATTCTTATGTATTTCTATATATATAATTTATGTAAATTATACATATATATAATTTATGTAAATTATACATATATATGTGTGTGTGCGTTGTTGTTTATTAGTATATGATTGTGTGCATATATTTGTGTATTTTTTGTATGTATGTGTATACATAAGATTATATATATATATATATATATATATATATATATATATATATATATATATATATATATATATGCTTATTTGTATGTCTGTTGGTTCTCTGTGGGTATATACATATGTATCTTATTATTTTTAATTTGGGTACTATCTACCTGTGCGTCGCTACTTTTGAGTTTTTCGTTGATTTAATTACTTCTTTTGCCTGAATATATTTATATATTTATAGGTAAGTGTACTTGTATCTGTGTTATTAGTAAGCTGGTCTTGAATGTATTATTTTGTGATTTAATATGACTTTATATCTATACTTAAATAGCTTAAACTTCCAACTTAATAGTATAGTTACACCTTTACTTATGTGCATGTATATGTATATATATATATATATGTATATATATATATGTGTGTGTGTGTATGTGTGTGTATATATGGATATATATATATGTGTGTGTGTGTGTATATACATATTTGTATTGTATTCTTTTTATATACATAAATATTAGTAATTTTTTATTTATAATTTTGGACCTATTTAATTTATTTAATCCCCTCTTATGGCTAAATATGTTATATTAAAAAGATAATAAATATTAATTTTATTCTGTTTTTATTATTATTATTATTATTATTATTATCATTACTATTATGTTTATTGTTATTAATAATAATTTTAATATTGTTTTATCATTATTTTCTTCTTTTATTCATATATTTATCTAATAAAAACGCGAAAACTTTAAACTTATATCATTTAGCATAAAGGGCCTAATTAATGGTAGACGTATGTTTGAATTGCGTTGATTTTACTCCCCATTGTAATCTTTTAACTTTATTTAAATTGCCTCTCCCTTTTAACTTTTTTATTTAATTAAAGTTCTGTGTTTTAAGTTTTTTAACTCCAACTTCTAAAGAGTTCCTACCTAAAATAAAAATCCATTATTCATTGAACTTTTGAATAGTCAAGTCGCTGCCTGATGATATCTGTTGTTTGATTGAAACAAGTGGCTATTTGTAGCAGCGGGATGTGAGCATGTTTATATAACAATAATTTTGTTGTTGTTCGTTCTTATAAAACAGATTTTTAATTTAAGTAAAATTTGATTTTTAAATTTTAAATTGTAAATCACATTACTTAATATATATATATATATATATATATATATATATATATATATATATATATATATATATATATGCACAAACGCTGGCCAATTTTTTCAATGAAAAATATATTATTAAAAGTGCTTGGTCTCATCAAGGAGAGTGAGAATAGAAATTAATAAGTGAATAACATGCTACCATTTATAAATATAAATTATTTGGGAAAGTGACTCTCCTCGGAACTATAGTAAGAATTTATGATAATGAATAAAATCGACTAATAATATCCGCAATACATACATTAGATATTGACAGGTAACTGACCAAATTGAATTCATAGGAGGGGTTTTGTATTTGTATTTCTATAACACGTATTTCATTCTGGACGGGAAAAGGAATCTCTATTTTATAATTTATAGAAGTATAAATATGTGTTACGAACACGGGAAAAGCGTAATTCTTTTTATCATTTTTAACGGAGAGCGTATACTCGAATATGTATATATATTTATTTGCAAATGAATAATCACTTTTCAAGGTAAAAGCCACTCGAGGATAAGGATTAATTATTATAGATCAGTTGAAGTATATTATGAGCTGACTGCAAAACAATGAATAGAATGATGCAAATGATGAGACAATTTTTAATAAGCAAGAGTGCTCTTCGTTCAGGGACACTGGCTTTACGCCCTCACATTCCGCCCTTGTGTCACATTTTCTTACAGTTGGAAGGAAGTGAATAATACAAAGAAAAAAAATTGTCATTTTTGGGGATATTTCATTAAACGAAAAGGCTTCCTTTTTCCGATTTTTTTAAGAGTCTTCCGACCGACTGGATAAATATTTTCATTTTGTAAGGTCATTGAGTAATACATTGATTAGCTGCTAATTTTAAGCATTAAATCTTCCAGTTGTATCGCTTCACTTGCATTGATTCCTCTCTCTTCATCTCTCTCCCTCTCTATTTCGACCACGTATACTATCTATCTATTTACATTTTAGAGTAGCTGTTGTTATCCATGTCTTGTATTATATAAATAGATGTTAATTATCCACTATTAGAAAATTCACAAAGAGAAAATGAGACTCTAATAAGTGAACAGGAAATACACTCGTGTCTAATAATAGAAACAGCCTTTAATGTCTTACATACTAGCTAAAAGTTGTTGAAACTTCAAATATCTTGGAAGCACTCTAAGCCCTGACAACCGTACTGACAACGAAATAAGCTGCCGAATCAAAAGCGCATGTGCCTCCTTTGGTAAACTAGAAAAGCAGCTCTGGACAAGAACCGGTATCCGGTTGGACACAAAGTGCAGAAACTACAAAGCTGTCGTCCTGCCAGCCTTGCTGAACTCAGTAGAGACCTGCACTTTGTATGGAGAACATATAAGGAGACTGGAAGCCGTCCAGCAGAGACACCTGAAAAGGATCATGAAGATAAAATGGAGTGACTACGTATCAAACGGGGAAGTTCTAAGGAGAACTAACCTAAACAGCGTGGAAGCTACCCTTGCTACTATGCAACTACGATGGACCGGGCACATTGCTAGAATCGAATCCCAAAGACGATCTTCTATGAGGAACTGGAAAATGGAACCTGTAAGATACGAGGCTAGAAGCTTTGCTACAAAGATGTAACAAAGCGGCACCTGAAGGCGATTAAAATCTATGTCGAGAGTTGGAAGGAACAAGCCAAAGAAAGAAGTTTTAACAAAGGGAAGGAAGAAATAGAGAGAAAGATTGGAGAAGCCTTAGAACTGGTGTACTATCGATGCCACAACCCTGGTATCCACATACTAGTGTATAAAACAGAGGTATGAATCGAGATGACGAATGGCATCACTGTTTTCTAACTAATCCAAGACAAATATTTCCAGATCAGTCTGTTTGTGGAAGTTGTACGACGGATACCATAATTAACCATAACCCTATACCCTTTTGACTGAGCCATAGCAAGGAGATCTTATTTGGGCAGGAGTGATTTTGAATATTTGGTCAGGGTTTGCTTGTAGGGTAAAAGTATCCTCTTGCCAGGTTGTTTTGACAAACCTCTGTACAGAGAAACCTTAAATTGTCAAGGAAAGTGTCTAGTAGACATTCGAGTTCTTATATATATATGTGCGTATGTTTTGGGGAAAGACATCAGATGTAGTTTTGGCGAATTTAAGGAGACACAAGGGTTTTAAACAATGCAGTATCTCGGCAAGCAACAACTAGTGCGGCCATTTTGTTTCATGCTTTAACAATTTTAAATATAAAAAAAAAAAATGTTTGGTGTTTCTTCGTTTTTAGAGTGAAAATTGAAAATCGAAAAAATGAATTTTCACCAAAAACCAAGTTCATTTAATGTTTGAAAATTATTTCAATAAACAAGTTATGGATATATTGTGTTTTTCTCAACCTCATTAATAACTTGACACACTGTTATAGTTATGAATTTTATAATTATAGTTATGAATATTATAATTATAGTTATGAATATTATATTCTTATCTTCTTCCATAGTTTTGCTAATACTGCTTTAAATACTTTTATTTTCTGACTGGAGTAGCTGAATAGTATTGTAAGCACTTTCTCAGTTTCATGGATTTTTATTCACTCGTTCCTTAAATATTAAAAAAATTGTAAACGCTTTAATAATTTGATACTGAGTGTATATATATATATATATATATATATATATATTTGTAGTTATCGACATAGTCCTGTTTCGTTGTATCACAACTCATCAGTGCCGTTAGACTATCATCTCTCCCAAGCCAAGGGTTAAACCTAGAACCGTCGTGTTGACAGTCGGTAGTTCTTCCACTCGACCACAGAAGCGACGCTCGCAAATAACTCATCGGAATGTCTATTTAAATAGACATCCGCCATCACTCTTACAGTGCTCAAACCGCCTGTTTGTAAACAAACAAACAACGAACTTCGCATTTTTCAGCCAATTAAGTAGCGGGTGAGATTATTTACGACAGTGCTCTACCCAAAAAAGGGGGGGGGCTTAAAATATATTTGTAGTCATCGATATACAGTCCTGTTTCGTTGTATCACAACTCATCAGTGCCGCTAGACTAGCATCTCTTCTAAGCCAAGGATTGAACCTAGAACCATCGTGATATATATAATCGTCATTTAATGTTCTTGGTCGATAATAAAAGTGCTCGGCCTCTCTTTAGTGGCGTGGAATTTTTGTTGATTCTTGTTTATATATATATATATATATATATATATATATATATATATATATATATAAGAGCAAATAGTTAATAAAACATGTTAAAAAAACACTTTGAAAAAGAGTTAAAAACATATTTAATCTGAAAAGGAATCACTTAATAAGTGGATTATCCTTAATCCGCGGAGTTTCGAAGAAATACTTTCCTTCTCATCAGAGGGTAGGAATTAGCAAAATGTGGGATCGGATTTTGCATACAAAAGTATTTGATGAAACTGCAAGTAAGTCAAAGATATTAATTGATAACAAAAAGTGAAGCAGAGGGAACACTATATATATATATATATATATATATATATATATACATAAAGTATTAATATATAAAATATAAATATATATATATATAAAGTATAAATATATAGTATATATATGTGTGTGTGTGTGTGTGTGTGTGTGTGTGTGTGTGTGTGTGTGTGTGTGTGTGTGTGTGTAATTATGATTTTATGTTCTTGGTCGATAGTAAAGTGGCCTGTATTTTTAGTGGTGTAGAATATTTGTTGATTCATATCAAATCTTAGGCCGCGGCAGATTGTCTGCTAATATATATATATATATATATATATATATATATATATATATATATATATATATATATATATTAGAATTATAGGCCTGCAAAACTGATTACACAATAACATTAAAAATAGGTTTGTATGTTCGACCCCCAAATAATGATTCTATTTTATTTTTAATTTAAGAGATGATATATCTAGAGTTATGCCAATTAAAAAATATCAACTTTGTGAATGTTAGTAGCGTATTTCTCAATTTTTAGCTTGGCACACAGAAAGACATTTTCAACATTGTCACATTCGACAGGAAGTAGATGTGCTTTCTCGAACAACGTCAGCGGAAGAATTTGCTGACGTAAGCACATTAATGTAAGAATGTATAAAACTAGGTGGAATATTTGCCGATATTCATCAAATGGTCACCCATCTAAGCACTGCAGAGTCTCAATATTTCTTAACTTGGATGATCCGAAGGGAACTTGTGTGTCAATGTGACTTAGCCGTCAAATTGTAACAAGTTAAATCCCAGTATTAATCCAGAATGATAATCTGAAATCTCATGGAATATTCACAGTACATTGGATTCCATTGAAGCTGATGAGAGGTGATCAGCTACTTAATTAACCACATTTAGGAAGCGCATGAGTAAGCCGCCATTCACTCATCCATCTGTCTCACTCGGTAAGTCCCGTTCATTTACCTTAGCTTATTATCAGAAATCTCTCTCTCGTAGTGATAGGAAAATCCGCAAGACTATTACTTTGATTAACTCAAGTAAATCACCCAACTATTGTCTCCATCAGCCCGGAATTTTACTTTCAGAGAAGCTGGATATCTACTTTTAAATAAATGTCCCTAGGCACACCCAAAAGTTATCGCAGAGTATAGACAAACAAAATTATATAGAAATCAATTAGTTACAACTTTTCAGGAAGTTTTATAAAAAAAATCCAAGGAATTAATTTTTTTAATAAGCACAAATGTGTCAATTTTAGCCATTTTAACCCGAAAGCCATCCCTAGGGGTGCATCCGTTCTGTTACTGTTTTTACTCATATCATGTTTAATGTTTGTGCAAAATTTCAAAAAATTCCAAGTTGTAATTGAGAAAAGTGCGGACATACGAGTGGACAAACGGACAAGGGTGAATTTTCAGGTCCACCCTCCTTTTGTCGGGGGGGGGGCAATAAAAAAAGATTGATAAGATGTATTGTTTGAAAACAGTTTTTGCAGTCTTTTTTTTTATCCTTTCTTAACAGTAAATAAAAGAAAAAGATTGCCAGAAAGTGTTTTCAATTAATAAATCTTAATAAATAATAAAAAGATTGAGAAAAAAAAAGATTGCAAAAAAAAAAAAAAAAAAAGATCGCAAAAAGTTGTTTAAAAAATCTTATAGCAAATAAGTACATTTATGCAAAGGTGAAAATAAATAACAGAAGGGACGATTCTGAGTCCTCACCGTTTCCGGTAAAACAAACTTCCGGTGAATTTTACCTATTCTTGTCCATAAAGTCACTGAAGCATTTTGAACTTAAATAGATTCTGTATTTTTGATATCTTTCTGTAATTTTAACATAATCTGACTAAGATATTGGTAAATTTTTAAAGCAATGCAAAATTCAAATAGTCTTCATTTTTTGAAAAATAATGTCTTTTAAATGTTACCAATTTTCGGCTTCGCATATTTGTGCTCTTTTTAAAACATTTATGACAGATTGCAGAATCTCTGAATTGCGATTTAACTCACTTGTTTCGTTCCTGATGTTTTCCTTCAATTCTTGGAGGGTTTTGGGTTTGTTCACATAGTATTTCTTTAAGATATCCCAACAAGAAAAAGGCGGGGCTGGTCAAGTCTGGGGAACGTGGATGCTATCTCTTACACAAAAATACCGTCGATAAGCTCTTTGAGTCAAAATAATTGGCCCCTAATTTTGTTAAAACAATTCCACAACTTGCATACGTTGTTCAATGCTATATTTACCCATAATTAATTTCCAAAATATTATTTCTAAAATATATGAAACCGACAAAAAAAATCATTAATGGTAAAATGACAAAGATTTTCAACACTTCAGTGACTTTTTGGACACCCTATATATAATATGTAATATATATACACACACGCCAAAAAACGACATTATTTTTGCACTAGTCTGATATTTGGTAATATTTGTCTAAATGAAAATATGCTCTCTCTCTCTCTCTCTCTCTCTCTCTCTCTCTCTCATATATATATATATATATATATATATATATATATATATATATATATATACTAGCAGTTTAACCCGGCTTTGCTCGGGCCCTCAGTACTGTTCATAACTTACCCTACGTGTGAATACACTTTATGTAAGATTTCAAATGTTTAGATCAAAAATTGTTTGAGTAATTTCGTAGAGACCGCAGCTTTGACCCCAATTGTGACGCCTTAACAGTTATTATTTTGATCTCATATCAAAATAAAAAGTTTTACCCATGTCCAAGTTATCTACGTCTAAAATTTCAAGTCTTTAAACCCAAAATTGGCGGAGAAATTTGGTAGAATCTACAATGGTCAACTTTTTTAACTTTGCCATTTTGGCATCTAAATTGTCGCCCCGAAACTGATTAAAATGTTTGCCGCATGTCTGAATACCCGTTATGTATAAATTTCAAATGTTTAGTTGTTTGCTAGACACCGCAAGTGTCAAATTTTTTAACTTTGACTCCTTGGCAGCTCAAATTTTCGACCCAAACCGTCCTTTGTCTGAATATCCTTTATGTGAAATTTCAAATTTTAAGGCCAGAAATTGGCTGAGTAATTTTGTAGAGACCGGAGAGGTCAAATTTTTTTTTTTTAACTTTGACCCTAATTTTGATCCCCGTAACATTTACTGTTTTGGGCTCAAATCAAATTAAAAAGTTTGATCCATGTCCAAGTAACCTCCATCTAAAATTTCAAGTGTTTAGACCCAAAATTGGCAGACGAGTTTGGTAGTTTTCAAAGGTCAAATCCTTGAACTTTGACCCCTTGACAGCCAAATTTCTGTCCGAAAACGGATTAAAAAGATTTTCCCAAATCTCAATACTCCTTATGTCAAATCTCGAGTCTCTAGACCAAAAATTGACAGAGTTATTTGGTAGGGAAATGTACACACACACACGTTTTCACTTTTATAAATATAAGTTTACCAAATTTACAAGTCCGTAGATAAAAAATCTGTTGAGTATATGTTGAGAAGTGTCTTCACACACACATTATCATATATATATATATATATATATATATATATATATATATATATATATAAGAGCAATTAGTTAATAAAACATGTTAAAAACACTTTGAAAAAGCGTTAGAAACATATTTAATTTGAAAAGGAAACACTAAATAAATAAGTGGATAGTCCTTAATCTGTGGAGTTTCGAAGATATACTTTCCTTCTCATCAGAGGGTAGGATTTAGCAAAATGTGGGGTCGGATTTTGCTTGCAAAAGTATTTGATGAAACTACAAATAAGTCATAGATCTTACTTGATAACAAAAAGTGAAGCAGAGGGAATATGGTGAAGAAAAGAGTGATTTCACGTGAATGGATAGTCTGGTGAAGGGTAAAGTATCCAATGACGGTAAAATCCAAAAATGCAGGATCCAAGAAAGTTGGTTAAATTTCCATTCACACAAGTAAAATCAAAGGGGATCCCGTAATTGGATGATGGTCCAAAATAATGCAAAAGGCTGAAATCCATGGAATAATTCACAAATAAATACAAGGAAAAGGGAATGAATTCCAATAATATTATTAAAAGAAAAATAAGATGTGCGTAAAAAAATGGAAGAAATTTAAAACTCGACTGCCGAGGCAAAGCTAAATTAAGGAATATATATATATATATATATATATATATATATATATATATATATATATATATATATATATATATATATATAAGAACTGTGATTAGATTGTGATGGTTGACATGTTGCTTGGAAAATAAACAGGTATATATATATATATATATATATAAAATTGTATTCTAATCTGTTATTTATAATTAATGGTTCCCATTCCATAAAGGTTCCGGAGTGTGACAAGATGCACCTGAAGAATGCAGCTTACATCAGTCGAAACGTTGTGAAAATAACATCTAGAATGCAAAAATTCAAAGAACACAAGTTTTTTTTTAATATACAGCTCTAAGTTCCAAAAACGACCCTTTATTTCATCAGGTTAGATAAATTCTTTGCTGAAGTTTTCTCAGAGTTTGTACCAATTCATCAAACAAACATCCCAGGAGACAAATTCATATTTGCCAGTGGAAATTGTAATATAATTTACCCATTCATAATACATACCCCCCCCCCAGAAAAGAAGTTTTTTTTTGGGGGGGGGTATAATAACTTGAGTCGTGTTCAACAAGCTTGTCATTTTAAGCCACTGAAATATTAATAACGCAATCAATAGTGAACAACTGATGAAGATGACTAATTGTTACATTCTTCAGCAAGAACCTTATTATTCATAACAAATCAATTAGAAAAAAAAATGCCTCATTACTTCGTAGACCGATTCCTTAACAAGACATTATTCTATCTTCTTCTTCTATTATATACATCTCAAGCGTGCGTTTATTTTAATTCTCTTATCACTTTGTTTTTCCTGGGGATGGGGAATTCTCCCGGATGCCAAACATTCTCCTATTAGTTTAGTTACTCCAACCGAAAGATCTTTTCTTTTTTTTTGCACTTGGTTCACCAGGTATATTCGCCAGATAGTTTTTGAAACTCTTTTTCATCAGCCCAGTTGCTCCTATAATGACTGGAATGATACCTTCAAAAGATTCCAGTTTCTTTTCATGTCATACAAAAGTTATTGGTATTTTGTTATTTTCTCCTTCTCTTCTCTGTTAAGGCCAGCATCATTAGGGACGCTTACTTCAACTAAGGTTGCTACATTCTCCTTCTTGTCCCATAGCACTATGCCAGGCTTAATAGCCACATTTTCTAGGTATGTAGCTGTAGGAATTACGTAGTCATAGTGGATGGTGTATAACTTATTTCCAACTGTTCTTTCTGGTAAACATGTTCCCAATATTTGCTATTACATTGGATATTCAGGTTTTTGCAGATTTTCCAGTGGAGATATTTATGCACTCCACTGTGTCGCATTGTATAGTAGTCGTCCCCCAACAGGACTTTGCAACTGGATGTCGGGTGGCTCACACTCTCTACTTCTGTGTGGCAGAACCTGCACTTGTTGTTATTGCTGAGACCACTCATCTTTCTAAAAGCATTGGTCATCAAGCCTTGATCTTGAGCGGCCATTATCATTCTCTCCTGCTCATGGTGAAAAGATCCTTTTTCAGGCCAAATGTTTATTTATTTATTTTTTTAATTTTCTTCCTTTGAAGATGGTAATGCTGGGTATGGGGCAGCCAAACCAGCTGCCAACATTGCCCCACTTTTTATTGAAACTAACCGAGAGCTCTTTTTAGTATCCTCACCGTTCCCTTAAGTGCAATTATCTGGATCTCTTTTGCACTTGGTTCACCAGGAATATTAGTTCGGTAGGAAGGTAGGTTTATGTGTATGTATATTTGTATGTCTGCTAAAAACTTTCGACAGACGTGACGTGACCAGTATTGTTTTGAAGCTCGATCCTTCGGACGACAAATATCGAAAAATTAACCAAAAACATTAATTCCTTGACCCTCAACTCGGTGTCGTTTTTTTTTTCAGAGATTTTCACAAGGCATCGTCTCCTTTCAATTGACTAGCCTTAATCGCGATGCTCATGACTTCTGGTTGCGCACTGGACACATCAGCTTAGACATTAGGGTTTTTTTTACCATTTTTCCTCCTTTGCGTTATGGGTTTGAACCTGCCTGCTGCCTATTACCACTTTTTTTAACACCTCTCTCCACCCAAAGTGCCTACTGTTGTTTTTGTTTTATGGCATATCAACCCTTTTCAGGTTATTTAATGCTGAATTTAGTGATTTTGAAGAACATTTTGTTTAATAGAATATATTTGTTTGTTTTTTTAAAGTCGGTTTCTATTTAACCCAGAGTTGAGACCCTAACAGATACTACCAGTCCGGGTCAGAGTGAACTTGGGAGCAATGGCAATTAAAGGGTGGCTTCACACTCCCCAAAACCCACAAGCTGGGGCCTGACTATCGGATATAGTTTAAGGCCATATCCAGGACCGTGATTTTGATGCTAGCTAGCTAGCTAGCTAGCTAGCTAGCTAGATAGATAGATAGATAGATAGATAGATATAGATAGATTCTAACAGCAATTCCTCCCCTTTGCCAGAAATCATGCAATGTGATGAGAAAATTAAAGGACCAAATAAGGGAAGTGGCAAATTTCCAGTGATACTGTTTATGTAATCCTAATTTTAGAAAGAACTGGGGAGAAACAATGGTCACAACAGGACTGAGCTGGCCAAAAGAATGATTCTGTCAAGTAGTTTCTGAGCCTCAAGACATACAGAGAAATAAGCATTCATTTTTTATTTTTGTTCTTTGCCATCAGGCATACTGCCATTTAATTAAAAGGGGCTACTATGATAGATGTCACAATCACATAGACACATCGGTTCTGGCCAGATCACCAAAGTTAAGCAACGATAAGCTTGGCCAGTACCAGATGGGTGATCATTTGGGAAGGCTAGGTGGTGTATGTACTGAGCAGAGTCATAAGAAATTTCCAGGTTGGTACCTGGAAGCACATTAATTCACTGGGAGAGATGCACCCCTAATCTTAGTTAAGACATGCTTCTAGGAGAAGGTAACTCTGATGACATCGGCAGCAGGACGTTGGATGGCCATGAAGGAGGATGAATCTCTAGCAGATCAATGGTTCTGTGGTATTAAGAGTTACGTTATTAGACTGCAGCGATGCGGATGATCTAAGGACAATGAATAGGTACAAATAAGGCGAGTCAGATAGCACTGCACTGGGGAAGGGAATGACAACCCACCCCATGTATTCTGCCAGCTTCAAAATCATATGATGTCTTCAGAAGAATCGGACTAACAATGGACTGAAGATTATAGGGAGCACTACCCATGATTTCATCTATGGCATGAACATGTCATACTACAAAAAGAAGAAGACTATGATAAAGGTCAGATTTATAAGGGAAAATCTGAGTGAGGGAGCAGCATGATGTTTGTTCACATTACATTTAAATTTACTATTACTTCTATTAATTGTACCATTGTACTATCTTTTTAATGTTGATTTTGTTTTACTTTTTCAGACTAATGCACGATGGTTCGATGCAATTTAATGTGGTATCTTCATTGTTGTCCTGATTCTATCCTTCGAGGCATTAGCGCCTCCTTTGTCGGGTGCTAGTGCAGTAGCGGTTCTGTTGTCATGAAACCACCTTCCCAGGTATTACCTTCCCCTGTGTAGCACATGTTCATTCATCATGATGCCATCCTCGAAGCGATTACCTTCTTTTTGTATTTTGGTAAGGATAGATATGTTCTATGATAATCATAATTTAATCTTCTCATGAATTGCCTTCTCCTTTTTATTTAGCAAGAAAGGTGACAGTAAACTAACAAAACTATGTCATATGTTTTTGTGACGTAAAAAAAAATATTTGTTTTTTTGTAAATTGTGTTTCCAAATTTCTTCTTCACTTTCATTTGTCTTTAAATATTTTACTGTTTAACTTGCAAATCAAAGTTATGCTACATATTAGGGATCCTACGTCACGAGCAATTAAGTGAACTAGTATTGTAACAGAGCCGCTGATGCTGGGTTATCAGCAGCAGCCATATGTAAACGACCAAGTTGGCTGTGCGATGTGACGTCACAGAAGGGATAAAAAAAGGCACATGTATTCAGGGAAGCACCTGTTCAAGACGTAGAGGTATTCGAGGTGTAAAAAATTTGAAATGTGTTTGAGAGCAGAAAAGTCAAGGATGTTCAAGACACAAGATAACGAGAAAGGACGTGTTTGAGACAACAAAGCCTGAAGAATCCTAGAGTGGATGAAACGCGGAATATTCAGTGTAGCTTAATCGCCATATATATTTTATAAATTACTATATATATATATATATGATTAGTTTTTTTGGAAAAAGAATTCCAGCAGAGTGCTCAATTAAAAGGAAAATCCAAATTGTAAGAGCGTATTTATATTTTTGTGTACAGAAAGTTGTTAGTTGAGACAGATCATTGGTACCGTCGGTTTCAAGCCCGATAATAAGGCCCGTTTAAGGTATCCTTATCAAGCTCTCTTCAGCATATATTCATTTCGAAACGAATATTGGCTGAAGAGAGCTTGATAAGGATACCTTAAACGGGCCTTATTATCGGGCTTGAAACCGACGGTACCAATGATCTGTCTCAACTAACAACTTTCTGTACACAATATATATATATATATATATATATATATATATATATATATATATATAGTTTTATTCATGATTTGTATATACTGTGAAAATCACACTCAAGGTGAGAACAGTAGTCCGATGGATACAAATAATAGGGTCATGTTTATACACGAGCAACATCAGGTACCTCTGTTTGTTTTTGTTTTTTGTGGGTGCTAATTTGTCTGTCTGTTACCAGCGGAAAAACTGTAATGATTGTACTGTCTCAGTGTTTATAGTTGCTAATTTCACTTGTAAACAGAAAGCTAAAGATGGAAATCTTAGAACATAGGAGACAACACGTGACCCCCTCGTTAGGTCACTGTCTCACCTCGGTTTTCGACTAATCGGTTCTTGTAAATGTGGACAGAATCACTGAATAAATAAAGACGCTCTTACAAAGCGCCTTACCAAAACTCACATAGTATCTTAGTTTGTGTATACTCATCTACGACTGTTATTATCTCGTTTTGTTATACGGTTTGTTTTTTGTTTTTTTTTTGTTTTTTTTGCTTGTTCTTTTTTACTCATGTTCACCCCTTACAAAGCATATCGCCACTTGGACGTAAGGGGCTACTATTTGGGGCCATGTCTAGGAAAGATTAATAAGATATTTGTTTATGTTATATTTAAACTTCTGCATATCAGTACAGCCAGGGAAACAGGCACCAGGAAGGGAATTCCAAAGTGTAGCTGTTCGAGGGAAGAAACTTTTAGAATAGAAAGCTTTCTGGCGTTTAAGGACATCAACAGTGAAGGGGTGGGATTTTGTTGCTAAGCAGGTTTATCGGGGATATGTATGTCGAGGGGGTACAAGTGAAACGAGGTCAATAGAACACATTCCATTAAAATATTTGTAAAACAGGCACAGTGATTTCTTATGATTAAACTGCAATAATATAAAATATATATAACACTAGCAGGGCGACCCGACGTTGCTTGGGATTTAAAGAGGATTAACAAATGTTCCACACTTCTAAATACTTTTATTGTCATTGAAATTCATGAAATCGCTCATTCGTCAATCAAATCAATTGATTGCCTTCTCTAGTCAGGAACTCAGCACTGTGCACTAGAAGGAAGCTTCAAATGCTTCCCCGTAGTGACTTAGTCGACAATTCATTGTAGTCTTCATTGCACTGTAGAGAATCTACTGTTGATTTTATGAAATTATTTTTAATTTTATAAAATGACTTGAATTAAGTTTAAAATGCAAAAGTCAAGTACAATGGTCCAGTTACACTCTAAACAGAAGCATTCATTTTGAACGCGCCTCTGTCTTATCAAAGAACCTACTGTTTATTTTATAGGCCGAGCCATTCTGCCTGTGTGATAAGAAAACTTCTTGAATGCAATTATGTTGGTAGGCTGCATAAAAGTGTTAACTTTGACCAAAATTGGACTGTTTCTTCTTTAATCAGATTTCTTCGCTTATCGATTTTTAATACTTATCAGAGGTATTCCGACAAAAAACTTATCTAAAAACACTCCAAGGCACATAAGATATATGTGTGTGAATTTTTTTAACAATCGGTCCAGTCGTTTTGGAGTCTATAGAGACCGAACTCACACACACACACACACAAAGTGTCTTTTATATATAAGTAGAAAATATAAATCTTCAAAAAAGTATCTCAGCTTGTGTATACGCAGCTATTGTTGGTTAATATATCCCTTGTACATCCCTATGCTTAAACTTCAATAATATAAAATATATATAAATGCAACTTTGTCTGTGTGTGAGTTCGTTCCTTATTGACTCCGAAACGACGGAACAGATTTTATTTTCAAATTTACAGAACTTTAGTGTATAATCTAGGAGTGATCTTAGTTAAGTTTTGTCTCAGAATACCCACCGATAATTACGGATAATCGACAATCGAAACCGTTATTTTAATTTATCTATCATCGGTAAAGCCATTTTTTCATGTCGTTGCTGAGCAGCAGTGATAGAACAACGGGCCGTGAAAATTCTACTGTGGGTAAGTCGATGACGTGTTTTTTTTTATTTTTTTATCGTAAGCTCAAACTCCACATTTAAATTTCTTAATTTTTTTTTTTTAATCAAAATGTTATTTTTAAGCGTATTTTACAACCGTAAAACACTGGGCGACCTGCTAGTATAAGATATATATAACATAATATAAAATTTCAAAAAAGTATCTTAGCTTGTACATAATCAACTATTGTTGGTTAATATATACTCTATACATCCCTGTGCTTAAACTGTATTAATATAATATATATATATACACAACATAATATAAATTTTCAGAAAGTATCTCAATCCCAGCACAATCGTCTACCTGTATAAGAGTCAAATATGCCCTAAAATGAAGTACTGTTGCCATATTTATGGAGGAGCTGACTGGTTCACCATTTTCTGCCTACAGAGAGTTTACAACCGGCTTTGAAACCTTATCAATCACCAATAGCTATGGCTATTGATACATTACCTGAAAGTACTCCATTCAAACTCTTCGGCTTAACGTTCAGAGGGAGCATGAGTTGGAATAGATACATTGAGGGCATTGCGGCAGCTGTTGCAAGGAAGGTGGGCTCTCTCTACCATGCTAGAAATTTACTTATGCCTGAAAGTATCCCCCGTACCTCTACAAGATCACCATTCAGCAATGTCCAATGACCCATTACCTGAAAGTACCTCTTTTAATCTCCATGGTCTAACGTTCACAGGAAACATGAATTGGAACAGATGCATTGAGAGTTATGCCAAGGCCGCCGCGAAGAAGATAGGCTCTCTCTATCATGCAAGAATGCTACTTATGCCTGAAAGTATCCTGTACCTCTATAAGGCCACCATTCGCCCATGTATATAGTGTTGTTGTCATATTTGGGCTAGTGTATCTGCTACTAGTCTCTCACTCCTGGACAGTGTTCTAAACTGTCAGTTAGGCTTCAACCTCTTTCCCACCGACGAAATGTTGCATCTCTCTGCCTGTTTTACACATATTTTAATGGTATATGCTCTGACGAACTAAAAACCCTTGTACCCCCTCGACGTAAATACCCTAACAAACCCGACAATCAGCAAAATCCCACCCCTACACAGTAGAGGTCTCCAGATGCTAGAAAGCCTTCTACTCTAATTGTTTCTTCCCCAGAACTGTTACACTTTGCAATTCCGTTCTGGGTCCTTGCTTTCCGACTGTACTGACATGCAGAAGTTCAAGTGTAATGCAAACAGACATCTTGCTGCTCAACTCCCGCCATAGTATCCCTGCAATTATGTCCCAGATAGTAGTCCCCTACATCAAAATGGCACTGTGCCTTGTTTGGAGTGAAAATGCAATAAAAAAGCAATAATTTCCCCCACTCTTTATCTCTGCCTAAACCTAAACATAGATTCCATGAACAAAGCTTCTTTCTTAGAACTGCACTCCTATGGAATTGTCTTCTGCTTTCCTGACTGCGATATGGTCGTCCTTAAGTCCAACGTAAAAAAGTTCTTGATGAGCTGTCCCCTTAAGTAATCCAATTTACCAAATTTCCATTACTAACGATTATTACGATATAGTTCCATTAACTACCGTACACTCATTAACCCTTAACCTCGAGTGGCGTCCAAGCCTTAATAAGTGGTGACTCCTTTGAAAAAAAAAAAAAAAAAACTAGCTAAAACTACTATCAATAATTAGCCCCACTCTCTACCTGTGCCTAAACCTAAACATAGATTCCATGAACAAGGCTTCTTTCTTAGAACTGCACGCCTGTGGAACTTTGTTCCCTTTTCTTGCTTTCCAACTGACTACAATATGGTCGTCTTCAAGTCCAAAGTTAACAAGTTCTTGATGAGCTGTCCCCTTAAGTAATCCAAATTACCAAATTTCCACTACTAATGATTACTACGATATAGTTCCATTAACTACCGTACACTCATTAATCCTTATCCTCGAGTGGCGTCCGAGCCTTGATAAGTGGTGACTCCTTTGAGGGGGGAACGTAAACTGCCCAGAAAAAGTACTGGAAAAATAACGAAGAGTAAATAAACACACATGCAAAACTCAAGTCTTTAGAAGACGGTCAGAAGTTGTATAGTTTTGGGTGAAATATATCTAAAATTAATATTCCGTCTCGCTGTGATCTCTTCAAATACCATTTAAAACCCCAAGAAAGCTTGTTTTGGCCAAACGAGGTCCTCGTTAATCATTTAAGATATTGATTAGAGGTTTCAAAATATTTAGAAAAACTTCAACCGACCAAAGTCAACGAAGTTCAATATGCTTCTCTGCTGTTTTTCATGTTGAAAACATCATTAATCATATTTTTACATCCGCTGCCGACTTTAATCTCGGATCGGGGTGGGGGAGGTCGAGGATGGGGTAGGGTCACCGCATCCCGAAACGCCGATGTCAATTTCTTTGATTTCCTTATTTTTCTAATATCCTCATGATGCAGAGGGAAACAGGTTTAAAAGCTTACATAAAAAATGTCGGTAAATTTAATTCATAAATCAGTAAGCTATCCCCATGTGTTTGATCCGTGTAAGTAAGAGTTGAGGTTTATATATATATATATATATATATATATATATATATATATATATATATATATATATATATATAGCGATGGTAAACTTCAATCTAATATGAATACCAGTATTTATATATAAATATTTTAATCCCGGACTTTCACGAGATCGGTATCGTTTTGAAGCTCGAACCCGTACCGCAAATGAGGAAGAGAACGTTAAAAAGAAAAACAAACACACACACACAAACAAAACGTGCGTCTATCGCCAAACTGGAAGTGGAAAAGGTTTAAATTAAGGCTAGTCAATCGAAAAGAGGGGCTGACTTTAGAAAATATCGGTGGGAAAAAGCGACATCTTGTAAAAAAGTGCCCAGTTGAGGGAGAAAAAAATAATGTTTTAGCCAATTTTTCAATATTTGTCGTCCGAGGGGTCGAGCTTCAAAACGATACTGATAGCGTTAAAACCGTTCGCCTTTAGACAGACATACGAACATACATACATACATTTAAACAGACAGATGAGATTTATGTTATAGATTAATTAAAATTAATTGCTTATAATTAAATCAGATTATTGGCAAAAAATATTAAAAGTTTGAAAATAAATACCGTAGAGCATATTTACAAGCGGAATGGTCTAAGGAAAGCAGTTCAATATCAATTAGGCCAAAATAGTTACTTCCCCTTTATCTTCCCACAGAAATACAATTTCTAAATAATAATTTCCAAAAATAAGATATCTCGAATTTAAATACGGTTTAATCTATTATGTTATTTACAAACTAATACTGTTTCGAAAGGTGTTACAAGAACAAGTCGCTTGTTCTTATAAGTGAGTAAATATGAGATAGGATAGCTGAGGATTCGAACTTGCGAAGCTAGATTTGGAATTGAGAATTCCAATAATAAGTTAAAATAAATAATACAGAATGTTATTGAAAATGGAATGTAGAATTAGCATTGTTTAGTTCACATAAAATAGTTAGATATGTCTATTGAAAAAGGAATGTAATGATGTAATTTTCTTTCTGAAATGAAATTAAAATAAGGAATTTAAAAACGGACAATGGAAATGTTTGTAAAGTGGGTAAATCAAAAATTAGGTTAAAGAGTCGGCTTTGTGAAAATGGGAGGCGTGTCAGGCCGCGTGTTTGATATGCACATGTAGGTCATGCAATAATGTCATAAGTTTGAATATAGTTGGAGCTTGGCAAAGAAAAAGTCAGTCAGTTAGTCAGGGGAGAAGAGAGAAGTCAGAAACAGAGCTGACATGGAAACTTGGGAGCGAAGAGGAGAAGAAAGAATCATGTAGAGACTTGAATTCCTTGATGCAAAGCTATTGACCGGTTGAAATGGAATAAAAAAAACTTCATCTTTTTGTATCTGCCTGTTCGTGTTATGTTATTCAACAACAGAAAATGTATTGTGAATTTATATTATAAGAACTTTGTGAAAATCATCATCTCAAAAATAGGTAAAGAAATATATGTGTCAATGTTATAGAAACACTCCCACTCACAGAACTGTCAAACGTATCAATATCAAACGCACTATATCTCCGTCTATCTATCTATACATCAAATCTCCTCTCATTGTGTATTAGATGCCGTCGGCTCTTCTGTATTAACATGTACCCTGCTCTTTATATATATAGAACTGTCTCTCTATATATATACGCGATATATCTGCACACCAACATGAACACTCTAAGACTCTCTCTGTAATATGAACAACAAATACATATGTCATCCAGTATGCAACAAAGGTATAAACTCCAAAGTCCCTTTTTAACTATAAATAAACTAGCAACTTTTGTTCGAGTAATTATATACAATGCTTTGACAGAAAAATAACATTCCTAACGACCTGAGTGCGTTTACATTGTCAATGGAAGAAATATATATCAAGTTATGTCACGGTAACATATATTGAGCGAATTTCTAACAGTATTTTGTCTAGTTTATTATTTATAACACCTTTTCCCGAACTTACCGTGTTTAAGAGAGAGTCGGGCGTTATTTTGAATTTTCCAATACATCGGTAAACACTGCATGTTTGTCGAGCTGAATAAACATGTTACATTGAATAAAAACACGAAAATTATATCCAGTTTTGTAGAAAAGTAACTTATCTTGCCGTTGATAACATTTATTTGTTATATATTTGTTTTTTGACAACTTTTTCGAATCTATGTGTACAGTAATACAAACCCGACAACTATGTTTTGCAAGCAATGTTACTCTGAAGAGATATAATCATAAAGAAGTTACAGAACCAAGAAATCGCTTACGGAATACAATGGCAGCGCCCGAGAGCTCAATCGATGAAAATAGAAACTGCGATGAGACTCATTCAATGAATAAAAAAAAAAAGCTGCATTTTACATAAATGTATGATTTCTGTAGATGATAACTTAGATAATAATTACCTAACAAGTAAGAGTAGATTTAATTTATTTTCAATGTTTTTGTTCCTTGTAATAATATTTAACAATTCTTACTTGCAATATATCGTAAATTCAACTTAATATATACTTGAAGTATCATATAGCAATGAATCTCATTTCCTATTTCTTAATTCTTAGAAAATTAAAGTTAACTGCAGCACATGTTTTTATCACGAAACTTGAACAACATCCTCTAATATGAACGAAGTGGATGTTCAAATTATAGGAGTTATACTCTGTGTGTGTGTATGTGTGTGTGTGTATATACTCCTATAATTTTTTGTGCGTGCGTATTGTTATTCATATGAAAAGAACCTTTTTTTCTATTTATTTAAAAAGTAAATACTACTTTCATGAATATGGGTGGTGAATCTGCATTCACCTGCTTGTCTCTCTTTCAAGAGCACCTTACAAAGCATTCCCTAATAAATGCCAGTCAAGAAAACGTTATGGTAATGTTTTTCCTGTGTATTTTACAGCATATCAACCCCTTTCGAGTCAATTAATTCTGTATCCAATCATTCTTGTAAAACAAACTCTCTCTCTCTCCCTCTCTCTCTCTCTCCCTCTCATATAACTACTTAATTTAATTATATAAAATTAATATACGGAAGTATAGATTTATGCGTAAACATATTTACTTCAAAAGTGCTCAATACGTAGGTAGAGCTAGTTAGTAATTTATAAAATATATATGGCGATTAAGCTACACTGAATATTCCGCGTTTTATCCGCTCTAGGACTCCTCGGGTTTATGGATGAAACGCGGAATATTCAGTGTAGCTTAATCGCCATATATATTTTATAAATTACTTATATATATATACATATATATATACATATATATATATACATATATATACATATATATATATACATATATATATATACATATATATACATACATATATATATACATATATATATACATATATATATACATATACATATATATATATATATATATATATATATATATATATATATATATATATATATACATATATATATACTCCTAACAACATTTTTTTTGTGTATTGATATTCAATTTAAAAACTCTTTTTCCTATTTATTTAAAAAGAAAATACAACTTTGTTATATATGGGTCGGGGGATTGTATTCATCTGCAAAAGATGCGGCTAATTTGTATATTCTTTTTAAACATTCATTTTAATTAATTTCCTATTAGTTCTTTTTTATGGAATGATCATGTTTAGTTAACTACTAGACTACTCTTGACCCGTTGGGTCAGTATGTTATATTAGCTTTGGAATTAGTGTATAAGCGTGACATTGTGAAGCACAGAAAATAGTTTTTTCTGACATAACAGAAACATTTCTATTAAAGTATATTAATATGAAAAAAGAATATAGACTTCTATGAGTCGTTCTGTTTATAATTGTTTATTTGAAAAAAATAAAAACTTACAGCCATTGAATTATAAGTGATTTGCCATACTTATAGGTAAATGTGCACTGAACAAATACCATAATACTTAAAGTTAAATTCAAATTTTGATATATCGTTTAATTTAAACGCTAACAAAAAAAAACAATTGGGACGCTGAAAACGTACACAGTAAAACAATATGTTTTATTGTCGCGTTGATTATTTATTTGCAACGCAAATTAAAAAAAAAACATATTTCCGGGGTTATTTATTTATGTTGGTAGTGTAGAAGAAAATGTATGAATGTTTTTTAAGAAAATAAATGTTTTTTTAAGAAAATAAAAAAGGAAGGCGGTGCGCAACTGGAAGTCGTAAATCGGATGTTAGGTTGCAACACCCGTTACAAGGTCATTTGAGTTTTATAATTATATAGATTACGTGTAATTATATATGGAATTTGCCAGCTGAAGGTCGAACGACGGCATTACGAGTATGCATGCATAACTTAATAGCTATTGGTTCATGTTTTAACTTTTAACCTTGCAGCAAATATGTGTTCATATGTCAGGCATAAACGTCAAAGGAAAAAAAATCGTAAGCTAAACGTTTTGGTTTCGATTCTCAGTGGTGGCATACAAGTCTTTTTTAACTTCTTAAGTTATTACTAGGGCTATGACAACAGAATATTCTTTTTTTTGTTGTTTTGACTCTCGAGTGTGTATCCGTTGATATCTTATATGCTTTTATATAGAGTGATGTGGTTTGCGCTTGATTAACTGTGTCTAACTGTGACGGATATATACTCGAGAGTCAAAACAATGAAAAGAATATTCTGTTATCATAGCCCTAATCATTACAACACACTGGGTCCAATATAGTGTATAAATATAAAAGCGAAAATGTATGTATGTGTGTTCGCTTTTTCTGTGTGTCTACAAAAGGCTTCTTTCAGAAAAGCGGTCGGTCGGTTCACAACTTTTTAAAACTTTTTATATCACATACAAATCGTAATATCTCACAGTTAACAACGAAGCTCGCCTGTCTATTTAATTTGCTCGATTTCGGGAAGATAAATATTCAATATTTGTCGCTCGTCGCATGTGGCTTAGTCTTTTTCCTATAACATCTTGGGGTGGGAAAAAAAGCGTTCAGCAGTAAATGAATACCATCCCGCACTCAAACGCGACCTCATTAACTCATTAAAACGGGCACCTGCTAAATCCAACTAATTAAATAAAATCAAACGTGTTTCCGTTAGCATCTCGCGGTGTGGCAATAGTTAACATCGCACTTTTTTTTTCATACTTTAATTTACAACTTTGCCTCAAGGGTTCGGGTTCGATCCTCATACTTACTTTTTTTAACACCCCCCAACACCCGGGCAACGCCGGGTACCCCTCGCTAGTATAATAATAATGTGAAATCTGCATTAATCAAAATATCATATTTAAACGTATTTTACGACCGAGCAATGCTGGGCGGCCTGTTAGTATATATATATATATATATATATATATATATATATATATATATATATATATATATATATATATTATTTTCTACTATAATAATTAAATACCTACATTATATATATAAATGACAAAAGTCCATATTCCAATTTTCAAGATCTTGACCATCTTACAGTTTATTTCTTTAAGTACCTTGACATGCACAGTTCTTGACAGCACCTGTTTGTAGCGCAGAATTATTCATTAAAATTCAAAGATGGCGTAACAAATTGAAAATAATTGAAACTTCACTCCCAATTTTCGGATTTTGAAATCATGTTTTTATTTTCTTCTAAAATGGATAATTGCTTTTTCTTCTGATGCCTAAAGGATGGAGTCAATTCATGAATTTGCCCAAAAAATTACATGATTCTGCATCAAACAGGTGCTGTCAAGAATTGTGAGTCGTACTTAAAAAAAAAAAACGATAAGATGATCAACATCTTGAAATTTGGAATATAGACTTTTGTTATTTATTTGTATATGCTACAGTAATTACAAGGATCCATTCGGGCGGAATGAAAACAATAAGCATTACTTTTGGATGCCCTAAGTTATAAAACTCACTGTGTCTGTCTGTCTGTCTGTCTGTCTCCATATTTTCCAACTATCTCTTCTGAAACTAAAAGTGACAGAGTGGCGCTAGGAGTCTCAAATGATTAGTATTTCTTATGAACCGTTCTTTTACAGGTCTTAAGCTGGTTAAACTAGTTTTTAAGGAGTCAAAAAGGGATTAAAATTGAAAAAAAAAAATCCTTATACATTTTATACATTCATCTTAGTTTATTTTGAATTTTTAATCAGTTCATATGCGTATGGCATTGGTACAGTGGTTACGTCACCAGCTTTAAATATTACAATTTTGCTTTCAGTTTCGATTCTAGCTGATGGCACCCAAATGTTTTTTTTTTTTTTTTTTTTTACTTTTGAAATCACGACTCTATAATAATATATACGAAATCTGGACAAAGCAAAATATCATATTAAAGCGCCAGGGCAAAGCCGATTCATATATAGACAGATATGTAGCCGTTTATCTATTAGATATATACTAGCAGGAAGACTCGATGTTGCCTGGGATTGAATCAGGATCAACGAATGTTGTATACTTCCAAAATATTTACTGTCATCAAAATCGATGGAATCACCCATTTCTCAATCTAATTGATTGATTGGCTGCTCTAGTTGGAGACTCACCATGTTGCATCGGAAGCAAGTTTCACATACCTACCTGCATCAATCACGCTAGTTGCACTGGGTCTGCTTCTATTTGCCAATAGTTTATCCAGATACATACTTATATTATAGAAAAATACGAGCATGAAAAGTAATATGGTTAAGCTTAAACATAGAAAAGTAAAGGATTAGTTGTTAAAGAAAAGGAGATATTCTAGTAAAAAATATAATAAATTTATAACTTAAAATATTACAGCATTATGAATTGATTATATAATATTAAATTGAAGAACAAAAAATACATAATGCTGCAATAATTTTTTTTTCAATAATAATGCACTATTTTAAGTTATAAATTATTATATTTTTTACTAGAATATATTGTCCTTTTCTTTTCTAGTTTTAACAAATACTCCTTTACTTTTCCATGTTTAAGCTTAACCATATTACTTTTAATGCTCACATTTTTCTATAACCCATGTTTTTCCAGGTTTCCAATAACTTCACTTGTTCTTTGTTTAATTTCAGTCGTATTTTTTTGCCCCCATAAACATAACATATACATATGTAATAACAATGTACGGCACTCGTCTGCTTTCAATAAAATACCCCACTTATCTCTCTTTCATGCTTTCATTCTGCCTGTTTCACATGTTACTTTTCTTTTCGCGACAGTAGTGACGATGTTGCTATGGAAACCAGTCATAAGAAACGTCGCTCACCTCCTTACATATTTTGACGATTTTGAACATCAGAAAATACATCATAACTTTTGTTTTACTGAACGAAAATTTAATTTTTTTTTTTTTACAATATTGCTGAGAAGATGATGCGTAATAATTGTTTGAAATTTGGTCGAAAAATTAGTGAGCAGTGAAGCTTTAAAGCAGTTCTAAATGACTAAAACTGCCACAACCATATATTCAAACACGGTAGCATTTGAATGATAATCCTCGCCAAAATTTATACTTATTAATACTAGCAGGGAGACCAAACGCTGCCAGGCACTGATTGCTGTTCAACGAATGTTGCCCACTTCAATATTGTTATTGTCATCGAAATTGGTGTAATAGCTCATTTTTCAATAAAATCAATTGATTGCCTGCTCTAGTTAGGGACACACTGTGATGCACTTGGACAAAGCTTCACATACCTCCCTGCAGTGACTTAGTCCACAATACATAGTGGTCTACATTGCGCTGTAGAGAACCTACTGTTGGTTTTATGATTTTATTTTTATATATAAGTAGCAGGGAACACGATGCTGCCCGGGTGTGTGTAGGTGGTGTAGTAAGGAACCCAAAGGGTGGAAAGGGGTGTTAAAAAAAGAAAGTGGGAGTAGGGGGGGGGGGTAAAAGGTAGTAGTAGCGAGGGTAGGGAATCAAAACAACTGTAGGCAGTTTGAGTGAAGAAAGGTGTTAAAAAAAAATTTTTTTAAGTGGTAATAGATAAGCAGGTAGGCTCGAACCTGTAACGCCCTTTATATAGAAGATGGCTTGAATTGAAGTTTAAAATGCAAAAATTAAATATCATGCTTCAATTGTGCTCTAAACAGATACATTCATTCAAAACGCACCCCTGTGTTATCAAAAACCCTACTGTTGATTGTATACACCGGGCTCTTATGCTTATTCGGTAATAAATCTCAAACGCACTTGTTAGGCTGTATAAAAGTGTTAACTTTGCTCAAAATCCAACCGTTCCTTCTTTAATCAAATTTTTCAATGTCAATTTTCAAAACTTATCGGGATATTCTGATACAAAACCTATTTAAGAACACTCGCAAATACATAATATACATCCATGTGAATTTTTTTTTTAAATCGGTCCAGCTGTTTTGAAGTCCATATAGAGTGAACTCACATAGACACACACATACACAGAGAGAAAATGCCT